>NC_092463.1:0-300000 GCF_047495875.1 Pithys albifrons albifrons | reverse complement strand
TCTGTTTCCAGTTCATTTCGTCAACAAACCAATCCAAAGTGTTTCCTCTTCCCACAGTGCTGTTCTGCCTGTGTTACCTCCACAGCCACTTTCACTACGCACCAAAAAGGAGGACAGATGAAAAATTATTTTTAAAAGTCTTTTAAATCAACCAGAAATGAGTCATTCAAACTGATAGTGTCATAGGAAAGCCTGGCACTCACATCTCTCTGGAAAATTCATGGGTACCTGAGAACAAGAAATCATAATATTTATCTGTGGAATTTTTAATATTTGCTTCTTCTGCTACTTCTTCTGCTGAAATATATTCTGTTACAATTTTGTCAACTCCTGGATAAGAAATGGAGCAACACTTTAATCTTCTCTGAGGAAAACTGCATATTTTAAAAGCTCTATAAACACAAGTTTTCCAAAGAACAGTCATTGTTCCTCTAGGCATTAATGTTACAAACCAAGTAATAAGGCTTCAAGCACTAATCAAAAAAATCAGAATTTCAATCTGGTAACAAACAACCTGAAGCCTAAACATCTCTTAGCACTAAAAATAAATCCAGCCTTGTCTGGGATCTCCATGGAGCTTTGTCCCCCTGGACCATAAATATTTTTCCATTTCAGCTTTCGAATTAGTTCCTGATTAGCTACCTCAGCATCTGTGGGAGAACCTTCCCTGGAAGAGGAAGCAAATTGGTCTGCCAAGCTGTTGGTTGGTGAGGCCAAGAAGTACCTGCAGAGCAGATCTGCTTCCAAAAGTCAGCCCTGTCAGTTTTCCCAGTTTATTACTGAAGTGTTTTCAGTTGAATCCAACAAATCTGCTTCACTGGCAGAGTTAAATCCACTGCTCTCTGCCAGCAGCAGCCACTGGCTCTGGGCATGTGGGCAAAGTGCCCAGACCCTGCTCTGCTCAGCACCACCCGGGCACTCTGACCGGAATATCCCTCACTGCAGACAGGGCTGAGAGCGAGCTGGGCTCTGGGGCTGCTGCACATCCCTCTGGCTGATGACATGGCATTTGCTACCTCACCCAGCACCAGGTCCTTGCCCCTTGAACAGACCTGAGAGCTTTCCTTTAACACCTCTCGTCAAGCTGTTTCCTTTGGCAAAAGGATACGTTTGAAGGGATGGTAGAGGTCTGGGACTAACTTCTCAAACAGGGAGCTGGGTCCAAAGTGCCAGCAAAGGTTACTGAGTGGGAATTTTTTGAGAGTATGCAAATGAAACAACAGCTTCAGACTGCCCTACGTTAAGGGGAAAATCCTGCACATATGCACAGCTAAGTCCTTGTCGCAGGTTTGGCCCAGCTTTTCACCAACCCTGGACTGGCCCCCCTTCCCCCTCCCAGAACTTTCCCAGCAAAGAGCTCAAGACAAGTTAATCCAAAGGTAAGGGTTAAGATAAGTTCAGCCTAAGGCTTCGGCTACTTTAGCTACTGATGTTAAGCAAAACTACTGAGACAGAAGAAGACAGTTAACAAATTCAGCTGGCTCAAATTAACCTACAGCAGTCACTCAGGAACCCACTGGACACGCTCACACATCGTAGGGCATCTCGAACCCTCCTGTCCCCACAGATCAGCACATGGCAAGGAGAGCTGCTCTCCAGAGCAACGCTGCAGGAGGAAGGACAAGACCACTGGCAATCAAGTGAGTGACTAACATTTGTTAGTTTCTAGTCCAGTTTAATATGAGAAGAGATCATCTGGTTTCTGGTTTCATTCCTGCTGGGACCAACATGATGAAACTGAAACAATGCAGAAAATATGCACATCTAAAATGGAAAAGGATTCATTCATGAGACTGATAAAACAGAATCACAACAAACAGTTAAGGAAACATTTAAATCCATTTTATTCCCCTTCTGTATATGAAAGACAATGAATTTGAAACACCAGTTTGAATTTATTTTGAGTCAATTCACATGCAGAAAATGTACTTAGGCTTTGCTCATGTGGAGGCAGTTAATGAATTTAACCACAGAGCTATATAGTATCAGTTCCATAGTTTTCACAATAACCTGAGATCAATAACCCTCATTATCTGAACTGCTCACCTCATCCTGTTCAATTAGGCACAGATAAATAAATTGAAAAGAACTGAAACTATTTGGTAGCTTTCTGTTTCTTTCCAAGGAGTATTTTCCTTCTTGCAAAAGCAGCCACGTCCCCAGCACAGAGAGGGGTGATGTGAGGGCTCCTCCATGGACACCTGTGACATTTGCAGAGGGCAACCCCAGGGACAGAGCTCTGAGAAAAGGGAGGCAGAGCATTTCACATCAGCAGATATTTCAAATCCATGAAATAGAAAGATGTCCCTCACAAATGGCAAGATAAAGAAACAGGAAATGTGGTGCTTTTGAATAGAAGTGCATTCACATGGATAGTCAGATTGAAGAGATATCAGGCTAGACACTTACTTTATGGTATCTCTATTTCTTTCCTGGCAGAGATATAAAGATTTTCACAGCTCTTTTCAACAGAGGAAATGTGAGCTGGCTGCTCTCAGTAATCCTATTGCTTGCTCATATAATCACATTGTAAAGAGAACAGCAATGCTGTAAAAGCAGGGGAGAGAGAAAAACATCTAGACCAGCTTCTCCCTCTGCCCCACTGCTCAGAGTGCAATTGTCATGCTTTCTGTGTGTGCAAATAAAGGAAGGAATGAATCTTGCACATCCTTTAGAACATGAATTCATTATGCATCACTAAGGGGACACCTGTCTCACCAGAAGAGTGTTACGTGATTGGAGCAGACACTGAAGGGATTTCCATGCCATGTCAGAGCCTGGTGTCCACCCAGGATTTGACATTGCATATCTCTAAGAAGAAACGGGGGATTCCAATGTCAGAGGCAGAGTCCTTTCTTGTCTTTGGGGTAGCACAGTCAGAAGCAAAGGCAGGACATGGATCAGAGCTGCCCTGCTTTGGCCTGCACTCTGCTGAAGGATCCCAGTGTGGATGAGCCATTGTGGACTGGAGAGTGCACTAAAGTGAGAGACAGAAGGCTCACAGTGCACTAAAGTGAGAGACAGAAGGCTCACAGGGGGCAGGTTTGGATTTGCCTTTCTGAAATCTCATGTCTGCATTTACTCATTCTTTTATAAACAGCCAGGAGGTTTAGGCATTACCACAAGCAAAACACTGAATTTACATATAACAGGAATGGTCTGTGTAATTTTGCAAAGAGGAAAATATTTTAAAATGTTTTGATCCGTCCTTCAGCATTTTGATATCCCTTCTACAGAAGTCTACGGGGAAGTTCAAGGCAATATTATCACAAACTGTCTCTCCACAGGAGCCTATTTTATTCTTCCAGATTCCCTAGGAGTTTCTCAAGGCTCTCAGTCTCAGCTTACATACTTCAGGCATTTCCCTTCACCTGCCTCTAAGGCAAGTGAATGTGTTGTGTGAAGCACCAGCCTTAACTCCTCTCCTACGACAGCACTGACCTAATGGGTTCATTCCCTTCAGTTTGCTACTCCCATATTTTCTAGCAACCACTTTCCAAACTAAAAGTGCACCTTTCTGGTCCAGTTTTCCTCTTTCCTCTTTAATCACTGTATGCTGCCATCTCAGGGCTGCAGCCTCCAGGGTCTCACCCTTGCTTTGTGACTACTCTGCCTGGACCTCCTTTAGTCCCAAACACAAACTGGGAGCCATTCTCAGACCACCTGGTCCTGCCCTCTCCCCAGTGCTGACAGAGGGAGAGCAGGGAGTGCAAGGAGAGGCAGAGTGACCACCTCACTGTCCTCCACTGGCACTATGGGCAAAAAGGCCCTTCCCACTAGAAAAAATGAACAGTCTCACATAAATACACACTCAGGGTGGTACAAGACGGGGATGGGAGTTTCCTCAACAACCCTCCCCATGGAAGCCTCTTTGGTCAGCCATCCTGATGGCTGAGGGAGCTGGAATTTAGGCGATGGAGCTTTAATAGGGACATTAAAGGATAGGAGAAAAAAGAGAAAGAACAAATCTTTAGTTCTCTGAAACACAATATTAACCACAGAAGACAAGACAAAGCAGATGATTTCCATTTGGTAGTGCTGTGTCTAACAAAGGCCTGAACAAGCGTTCCTTTGTGACCCCATCCTTCTATGCCTCCTCAGATGCCAGATAAGGCACCACATATATTTTTACATTTAAGTGCCAGTGGGAGAGGTTTTATACAGGGAAACACTTCAAAAAATAGACCTTTGTATTGGGTTTCTGTGGCCAGGTTTTGGTAGCAGCGGGGTTTTACAGGAGTAGCTTCTGTTAGAAACTTCCAGAAGCTTCCCCTGTGTCTGGTGAAGTCAATGCCAGCTGGCTCCAGGATGGGCTTCCTGCTGCTGGCCAAAGGCTGAGCCACCTAGGAATGATAGTAATGCCTCCATGATAACATATTTAGGAAGGGAAAGAAAGTTGTTGCACAGATGAAAATTGCTGCCAGGGAAGAGCAGAGTGAGAACATGTGAACAGTGTAGACACCAAGGTCAGTGGAGAAGGAGGGAGAGGAGGGACTACTGGCACCGGAGCTGAGGTACCCCTGCAGCCCATGGTGCAGCCCATGGTGGAGTAGGTGTGCTCCTGCAGCCCATGGAGGGCCATCAGGGTGCAAGGATCCCCCTGCAGCCCATGGAGGAGTCCACATCAGAGCAGGGGGATGCTGGAAGGAAGCTGCGACCCCATGAGAGGCCCATGATGGAGCCGGCAGCCCATGGAGACAGGAGCCCATGCCAGAGCAGATTTTATTTGGTGGGACTTGTGGCCCTGTGGGGGCCCCATGCTGGAGCAGCTTGTTCATGAAGGACAACCCCCCATGGAGAAGTGACCCATGGGACAGCAGTTTGTGAAGAACTCCCCCCCAAACCTTGTCTCAACTCATGAATCCTTTGTTGGATTTTCTCTCCTCTGGCCAGTTGCTGTGGGGAGGGAGAGAGCAGGTTTAGTGGGTTCCTGGTGTTCAGCCAGGGTCACCCCAATACAACCTTCTTTCTGATATTTCCTGTTTCCTTTCCCTACTACAGGCTGAGTAAACTGATACCAACAGGGGTCGCTTCCACAGGGGTGGTGGTGATCGCAAGTACCACACGGTGGCCCATCATCGCATGCTCTACTGTCATTAATTACTTCTAAAACTAATACACAATTAATTGCGTCAAACAAAATGAAGAAATTATCTTCAGAACAGTTTTTCGAGACTACTCTACTTTACTCAATAGTCAAATTAAGACGTTGTTAGATTTTTACACCTAGAGGGGAATTCTCAGCATGCTTTCAAATTGTCATTATTTGTTGTGAACTGAAGCTTGAAGAAATCCAAAAATTTCCTCCTTAATGGCTTTGGTCTTCCCATTTGACAAATATTGATTTTTCCCTTCTTTCCTACAGTGAAGAAAGCAAATTCATGTTACTGGTCCTAGAGAAATTCAACCTAAAGGCCAGACCTCCTGGTCACTGTGAAGTCCTCTGCATAGCCCTGACCAGCAAAACGAAACCTTTCCCATATGAGGAACTTGCCTCTAGGAGACTTCTGCCCTTTTGCCTTTACTGTTGATGGTTGTTTCTGCCTCGGGGTGCAGACAGGCACCTCCACAGAAACAGCAGCAGTGGAACCGCTGTGGGATCCATTCCTGCAGCTCCGTCGCCACAGCACTCACTGCCCAGAGGGAGCACTCACTGCCCAGGGGGGCACTCACTGCCCAGAGGGAGCACTCACTGCCCAGAGGGGGCACGCACTGCCCAGAGGGAGCACTCACTGCCCAGAGGGGGCATTCACTGCCCAGGGGGGCACTCACTGCCCAGGGGGGCACTCACTGCCCAGAGGGAGCACTCACTGCCCAGAGGGGGCACGCACTGCCCAGATGGAGCACTCACTGCCCAGAGGGGGCACGCACTGCCCAGAGGGAGCACTCACTGCCCAGAGGGGGCATTCACTGCCCGGGGTGATCACTCACTCCCCAGAGGGAGCACTCACTGCCCAGAGGGGGCACGCACTGCCCAGATGGAGCACTCACTGCCCAGAGGGGGCACGCACTGCCCAGAGGGAGCACTCACTGCCCAGAGGGGGCATTCACTGCCCGGGGTGATCACTCACTCCCCAGAGGGGGCACTCACTGCCCTAGGGGGCACTCACTGCCCAGAGGGGGCACTCACTGCCCGGGGTGATCACTCACTGCCCAGAGGGGACACTCACTGCTCAGGGGAACATTCACTGCCCAGGGGGAGCACTCACTGCCCAGAGGGAGCACTCACTGCCCAGGGGGAGCACTCACTGCCCAGAGGGAGCACTCACTGCCCAGGGGGAGCATCCACCTGCACAGAATCTGCAAAGTCCTGCCTGCCCATGCAAGGCTGGCAGTGCCTATGCCCGTCCCAGTGCCTGCTCTGACACAGAGGAGGCACCACCTGAGACCAAGCAGGACCAGCCCTCAAACACTGGTGCTGTTCTGGTGTCTGTCCTGTCCTGGAGCCCCCCCAGGATGCCCAGAGGAGCCCTGGTCACGCAGCCTTGCTGAGTCTGCATCCCTCTCCCTACGAAAAGGGCTGCAGCAGGTGCCCTTCAGACACTGCCATTGCTGTGCATGTCTCCAACACCAACTGGATCCCAGCTCAAGTCTTGCGGCATAAAAACTTTATCTGTTGCATTGGTTTTTCTTGGGTTTTAATCACCAGACTATGACTGGAGGCTCCTGTTGCCCCCATGAACGCCTTTTGGCCTTACTGACAATTCCCAGCAATGAGTCTCACCAGCTAATAGTGTGGAAAACAGCCTCCCTGGCTTTGATTTCTTCCGCTTGCTCCCACCTTTGTGCAGTGACAGACCTTGTTTTCTGCTCCATGATAAAAGGTGTGCAGACACCCACAATTTGATTTCACAGCACTGTTTTTTACTTCTTATATTTACCAGGTCTCCCAGTTAACCGTTTCATCTAACAATAAATTCAAGCCATCTTGGCCCTGCAGACCCTGTAGATTCTCACCAAGCATTTAGTAATTTTCAGAACTCACCTCTGAATCCAGCTATTCCAGCTATGTCCTTTTTGAGACACAGTGACCTGAACTGAACACATTCTTTCAGGTGAACATGTAACACTGATTCATTTGACAGCTTTCCAATACTTCCAGTGTTATTTTGTCCTGCTCCCTCTGCATTTTAATGATTCTTGCTCCATAGAAAGCAGCTACATGTTGACTCTGAGCTTTCCCAGTAGTGCAAAGATTGGTTTTCTCTTGGTTGTTAAAGTTAATTTAGTACCTAGCCAGGAGTATAAATAGTTCTCATTAATTCTTCTGAGCAAATTATTTTGCATATGTCAAAACTGAATTTTGCTGTCATCTTGTTATCCATTCACTCCACCATCTTTTTGTAGCCTTTGAAGATCATCACAGGCACCTCTGGTCGTGATTAACCTAAATAATTTTGATGCAATTTACATTTCTTGCCTCTCCACTATTAATTTTCTCTTGCAAAATGTGTGTGTGTGTTTATGTGTATGTAGAGTAGGACCTGCGTACCTTTTAGGAATTTAGATATATCACTCCCCAGATTTTGCGTAGTGGCAGCAGTTTCCTTGTCCATTTCAAGATCAAGAGTGGTTTAGGGACCAGATCTGAACTGGAAGGGAGGATTTAAAATCCACTTCACCTCACGTATTGAGAGGGATTCTCACTTTGCATTTTGGGGCCATATTTTTCAAAGCTGGAGCAACTCCAAAATTAGCTAAGGAGCTCCGACTACTGTTTTCTGAGATGGGCGTTCTAACCTGCAGGTGGGCAGGGCTCAGGACTGCCCCACCACCTCACTGCCTGTCCCCACCTCCCTGAGGCTCAGCTCGAGATGTGCACCCACTGTCAGGGCTGAGGGGGCTGAGCTGTGCCAGCCCCGGTGTGGGAGGGGACACCGTCCCAGCACAGAGACAGCCACCGGGAGATCAGAGCAGTGCAGGGCTGGGCTCGGCATCCCGCCTGTGTGCAGCTGTGCCAGAGCACTGAGTGCTCCAGGACCGCATGCTGAGCAGGGCGGGGGTGACAGGGCAGACACCACACGGCCTGTGCTCACTGCTGGGGGTCCATGTATTGCTGGCAGCACTGAAAACAGGAATCAGTAACAGGTACAGGAGCGCATTCACTCCCACGGGCACAGAGCAAGGAGCTGAGATTCTGTCACTCTGCACAGATCAGCAGAGAACACACCAGACGAGAACATCCACCTGCTGAGTGATAGGACTGCGACTCCCCAACCACCACTTCATCTGCAAAATGTTTAGTTTGCTTTTTATGCAGACTGGTTTAACAGACAAGAAAACATGGTTTTTTACTCAGAAATTTCTTTTTACTTTTTCCTGTAGCTGATTCTTCTTCAGGTGCTACTGAAATTGCAAATTCCGCAGCTCAAGTTGTGACAACTCTGGAGAGGTCTCTGGTTACCAGAGTAATGACTGCTTTTGGTTGTGTAATTAGCCCTTGTCTTAGCAGAAAGAGTCACCTGGTTTATTGAACATCATACATGGAGTAAATTCATGTAAACTAGGACACAACTTTTTTGCTGTCCACACACTGACAATTTCTAGTAGTCACATTAACATACTTGCTGTGGTGTTAAGATACATGTTGCCATAAAAGTCTGTAAAAAAGACTCTGAGCCAAGTTTTGTAGGAGATAAGATAATGGGCAGGCACTTTGATGAGCAACCCCGCTCATCCAGGAATACATCCACGTGTGCTCATGCAAGCTCTGAGTTTATAGCTTTTATAATATAACCTGTCCAATCACTACTGTCCACATGTCCAGTTCCACCTCTGTCCCCTCCCAGTTCCCACTCCTGTTGAGTTGGGGCTGGGGTCGTTGGAACCCTCTGTCTTCATCCACCTCCTCTTCTTCAGCACACAAAGGTCTCTTGGATGCTCTCCAGGGCTTCGGGTCACACTGCTCCATGTTTATGTTCTCTTCTCATATGCTTTAATCAGGTACCTTGAGGAAGAGACTAAACAGCTGGCAGATCTCAGCTGCCTGTTCTGGAGCAGGGGTAGAGATAGAAGGACTTTATGCTACAAGCTGCTAAATATTAATTCACTAAAATCTACAGCATTACATCTACTGTGTTCCTAAAATCTACAAAATATGAAAATTGAAAAGTTAAAAAAACCCTTTCGGCATCATACCCATGCCATCCAAATTTTGGTAAGGAGCTAAACCAGCTTCCAAAGTGTGATGACCAACGGCAGTTCCCCAATGGATGGGACAGAGCCTGGTAGATGGTGGAGGCAAGGGACCAGGTCCTGCTGCTGTGAACAAACCACCCACCTCAACATCCCAGAGCACCGAATGAGATTATCCCAGACTGTGTAATCTCCTGGAATTCATATCCCTCAGACAGAAGTGGTGATGCAGTCAGCTGCCTGGTGGAGCTGAATGTTATTTATCTACTCTTGATCTTTACCAAGGCCATTGACAGAAAGATAGATAGAGAAACATTTATTCTTTCTGTGGCTTGTATCATTTTCATGTAATGCCATCTGATCCCCCAGCTGTCTGTCACTGTGCACTAAGATTGATGTGAGCTGCTGGAAGAGGGGATTAAAGCTGGCGAAAATAGCAAACTTTGCAGTAATTTGTGTTTGTTCGTTCCCAAACCTCACAAACACTATCCCCTTTCACTCAGTAATGCTGTTCCCTGCCCCCTGGATTACCCTGCATTGCCCATTCCACACTATTCAGGCCTGGGTTTTCCCTCCATTTGTGCACACAAATAAACATTCTGACCTTAGCAAAACACGGGATCTCACTCAAAGGGCAGCTGCTCCTTAGTCAGTCCTGGCTTAGATGGGACAATAATGTGGCTAAAATTAATCAATACAGCCTGTGGAAGGGGATGCCTCAGCAGCACCAAAGGGATCCACCTCCTTCAGAGCCTGCTAAGCTGCTGGGAGGTTCCAGGAGAGCACACCGGGCTGGGCAGACCCCGCAGGCAAATGTCTCTTGGATGTGGGTGAACAATGAGAAATATGTCAAAGAAAGGCTCTAAAAGAAATCTATACACATCCAGGTTCATAAGATGTTAGTCAGGACTGGTACAAGAGCTCCAGACCTCTGAGTGGCTGGTTTGCTAACTAATCTTTCTTCATGGTAAAAAAGAAAAATGCTCCTATATTTCCTGGGATCAAAGCAACTGATTAAAAATATTTTCCACATTAAAGCTGACATTGATTAGCTTAGCTCTAGTGAGATTTCACTGCCTGAAAAAGAAATCCCTCAAAAAGGCTGGAAATAACCTCTTTATTAATGCTTTTCTGTGATTACATAATATATATCTGCAACCATTTTATATTGCTTGAGAAGCAATTATATTATGTTAAAATGACACTTGCTGAGATGGCAGTAAAACTGTCATGTAAAGTGCCAGTATAACTCCTCGGGTAATTCATATTTAGCTTTTAAAAAGTGTCCAGCCTTATCTATATTTTATTAAAACAGGAAGACAGAGTGCCAGCTGTGAAGGCTGTAACTGTGTGAGAATCCTCAGGAGTAATTGTCACACAGAGCTGCAAAGCACAGAATGAGAGCAAAGGGTGGAGCTGTTTCGGAGTTGTTTCCTGCAGTGCTCAGCCTGTGGGTTTGAACCCAGCACAGACACTGGGACACAGGAGGGTCCAAGGGGCCAGGGACCCCCAGGACTGGCACTGAGACACAGGAGAGTCCAGGGGACCAGGGACCCCCAGGACTGGCACTGGGACACAGGAGAGTCCAGGGGGCCAGGGACCCCCAGGACTGGCACTGAGACACAGGAGGGTCCAGGGGACCAGGGACCCCCAGGACTGGCACTGAGACACAGGAGGGTCCAAGGGGCCAGGGACCCCCAGGACTGGCACTGAGACACAGGAGGGGCCAGGGGCCAGGGACCCCCAGGACTGGCACTGGGACACAGGAGAGTCCAAGGGGCCAGGGACCCCCAGGACTGGCACTGGGACACAGGAGGGTCCAGGGACCCCCAGGACTGGCACTGAGACACAGGAGGGGCCAGGGGGCCAGGGACCCCCAGGACTGGCACTGGGACACAGGAGGGGCCAAGGGGCCAGGGACCCCCAGGACTGGCACTGAGACACAGGAGGGGCCAGGGGACCAGGGACCCCCAGGACTGGCACTGGGACACAGGAGAGTCCAAGGGGCCAGGGACCCCCAGGACTGGCACTGGGACACAGGAGGGTCCAGGGGGTCAGGGACCCCCAGGACTGCCACTGAGACACAGGAGGGTCCAAGGGGCCAGAGACCCCCAGCATTGGTGCCAATGGGGCTGTGCTGGCCTGTCCTCAGGGAGATGCTGCAGCTCAGGGATCTCCTGGAGAGCAAAGGGTACTACTGTTCCTGCAGTGGGACCACCAACTCTTCCAGACATTCTGTGGTGTTTTCAGTACCTCTCAAAGGACCTCTGAAAAAACCCTGTGGAATCTTTCCAGGTAGTTCTTTCATTTTCCCACTAGTAGTACTGGGTTTGCTCTCCACAGCAGAGAACAGCCAGACTTTTTTCTATTGCATCTCACAAGTTACTTTTAACTTCTCATCTGCAGCTCTTTTGCTTCTGATTGTCTGTCAGTTTTCCTTATTATTGGAGATGCATATGGGAAGCCATAAGAATGAACTGAAAATGCATCCTGTGGAGGTTCAGCCTGCATTTGCACAGTTATATCTCTATACATATCCTGTCTGTTGGTATTATGTCATACAGTAAATGACAGTGAATTTTAGTGATTTTCATCAAAAAAGTTAAAAACTTTCTGAGAGGAAAAAAAAGGAAAGGGTTATGCCATTTTTACAGTGTCTATTTTCCTAATTTATTGACAATTAGAAATCTTTAAAGTTGTTTGCAAGGCCCACTGAATTCCCTTTCCACTGCTAAATTTAACAGACTGCTGAATGGTTTCGATATATCAGCATTGTCTGTGTCTGTGGGGTAGACAAGGTTAAGGAATTAATAGCATATGAAACTTTGTCACTTGTGATGTTACAAATGTTAAACTCTGCCACTGAAATTGCACTTCAAGCAGTTTGATATTAATGCCATTTGTCATAAATGTCCAGTTTCTTAAATGTTATGTAAAATGTGTTTCCAGGCATACAAAGAATGAAGGCTGGGAATAAAAGCTGATTTACTGGGCTGTTGTTACTCAATTATGCAGTGGGATGGTCTTTGTCTTTCCTTTACAGTTAAAACACCTCTGACTGTACAAGACTTCTGTAGATGGTTCCAAAAATAGGCACACATTTATTGTACACAGAGTATATATTTTACATGTCTGTAAAGAAAATATATAACATAATATTACATCAATATGTAATATATACATGTAATGATCATTGTATGTACATGTAAATAGAATTATAATTGTTCATTCACTATGTGCCAAGATGTCCCCAAAAGGTGGGCCATATTGGGAGAATAAACAGATTTCAAATACTAATAACTAGGAAGAAATTAAAAGTTCATATGGGAAGAGGATCAAAATTACCTATTTTTGATAGTAAGTACAGTCATGCAAAGCTGTGAAAGGAATGCTGCCCTGATACAGTCACAGGCTCATTTTCAGAGCTCAGATATTCTAGCAGATAGTCTGAGTAAAGGTTTGCTGTGCAAGGACACAGTGGAGGTGGACTTTGGTGGTCCTTGTGGGTCCTTCCCTACTCTGGAGATTCTGTGACTCTGTGTGATTCCATTATCTCATCGGCTCTCAGAGCCACAGCTCAAGACTAGAAGACACTGGAGTGTTGCTTTTCCCCAAGAGGCTGAAAAGTACAACCAAATGTTTGTGTAATGACCTAAAACAGAACCATACAATGATTTGTAACACCATGAACTACAAATAAAATCCAGGGAATAATGCATCAATTTATGGATCTGTTAATTTTAAATGAGCTGTTCCTCTGCTATGCAGTCCCATGCTTCTATGGGAATTAGTTCTTGGCCATCTTTATCTCATGAGCTGTCTTTTCTTGTGAAATTATATTTAAATTAATTGTACAGGAAGCTGAAATTGGGACGCAAACTTTTTAAAACTGTCTCTGGTGACTTTACCCCTCTGTGTCTGGCTTGGCTGTGCACAGGGGTCCAGGGGATCCCACTCCCAGCCCCCCCAGCACAAATCCACCTGGCCTTAACCAGCTGGTGTTCCCAGAGCTCCCCTCAGGCTGGGTGTGGGGCCAGATCCCAGCTGTGCTGACCACACTGGCCCTTGGGTCCGTTCTCAGGGGTTGGGTTTGCACCACACCAGTCACAGCCTGCGAGCTCCGAGCCGGCCTGCCCAGCTGCAATCGCCTTCCCTGGGACACAGTGTGTGCCCAGCAAAGTGCCCACTGCACACAGGGCCCCAAAGGGCTTGCTGTGGCTTTTTATCTGGAAAAGGAGGCAGAAACCAGCTCCATTTGCTTTCACAGAAAGCTTCTTCCATCGGTGCATCGGGCAAATGAGAAATTTCAGCCACTTCCACCTTCCACCTCTTCCCTAAAACCAGCCCCTCAGCTGAAGTAATTGCATGAAAACATAAACAAACAGTTACACTCCCTCAAGAAGCCATTAAACATGTCATGGTAAGTCAAGAATTTACATATGGCTGATTGTTTAATAAACAAACTGTCTCTGGAGAGGACTGTAATTAATCTTTTTCATCAAATCTGTTGATTAACCTTTCTGGGAATAATGCTAGATGGTGCCAGCAGGTATGAGTCATGACATCACTTTCTTTGAAATTTAGCATTAAACATGGCAATAAACAAAATTTTAAATGCATTTCTAAGCTTTGGAAGCATAATATAGTTTAGTAGAAGATTAATTCTGATTTTTAAATCAAAACTGAAGTCTTATGAATAATTTTTTTTAAAATCTGAATTGAAGTCCAGAGCAGAGTCCTCCTACAGGCTGTTGCATTTGTCAGTAACACTGAAAATGTAAATGGAGATGTATGTTTAGTTGTGCATTACTGCCTGTACCAGGGTTAAACATTTTTTTGCTATTATTACCAGCACTGCTCAAAGCTGGCTGAGACTGCCACTGTGCACCAGGGCTGGTGCAGAGTGCCCACACACCATGGGGACATCGGTGGCCCTGCCCTGCCCTGCCCTGCCCCACATGCAGCAGTGGCATCACAGCACCTGAACTACATCATGCACCTGTGAGTCAGAATTTTGTGTGATGTGAACAAAAAACCACAGTGGAGTGAACTGTAAAATTACAGTGCAAGGAATCTATTTTGCTACAATCAGTCTATCACATCTTTCTGAAGCAGGAGCTCAGAATGTGAGCCAAAGCACATACATTTTCTATTTCCTCAGAAATTCCCCAGGGCAGCTCTTTTGTGCTCTGTAATTCAGCTAAAACAATAATCAGACTACAATGCCAGGCTCAGATGATGGGGCCCCTGCCAGCTCTGGGGCACTCAGGGGGATGTTTCTGGGGCTCAGTGCCTCTGTAGGGCTCATACAACCCACCAGCTCCCAAGGCAGAGGGAGAGGGAACGCAGGGATTCATTTATTGCTGGTTTGTAGTGCAGACCAGAGTTGAAAGGATAGCAGAGTGCAGCCCCACTGGGGGCTGCACCATTGCTGTCCCTGTCAGTGCACTTGCACCCTTTCCTGGTAGTACAGCATGCTTTTGGGGGCCTAATGACCCAGTTGTGATAATTAGCATTAATGAGGATTGGTTTTTCAGCCGGCCAGGTGTGAAGCCTGCCAGGAGTAAGGGTAGGCCAGGTGTTTGGGACAGGCCAGGCTCTGTTGGAGGCATCAGAGTGACCAGCTACGCCCAGGCAAACTGGTCCAGCTCCACCAGTGCCCCAGGGGACCAGGGCTGTGCCACTGGTGTGCCCTAGTTGGGGGCTCCGTGGGTGCTACAGCCACCAGCAGGGCTTGGTAGAGGTTGCATCCACCTGACACACAGCTGGGACCCACCTGTGCAGCAGGATGAGGGCATGGCAGGGGATCTTGGGCTGACCTGCTGCAAACCCTCTGCCAGACATGCCATGCAGCCCTTGAGGCCTTTCTCTGTCCCTGCTTTAATGTTTGAGGTTGCCAAAGTCCATCAAGAGCCTCCCCAAGGGAGGCTGTGCACACTGTTACCAGCACTGTGTGAGAACAGGCTGCTTCTTCTCCACCTTCCCCATAGAAAGAGGATTACATCATGAAATCACGTGCAATAAGTTGATGCTGATTCTTGGACAGTCCTCAATCTCTGTGAGAATTCCTTCAACTGAAGCACACACTATTTTCACCAAAAAGGGACAAATAGAACAAGAAAATGAGCTGTCTTCCCATATTTCTATCAGCCAACTTCTCCCTTACCTGAGGTAAAGACAGATAAGTCCCAGTGGCTCAGCAAAGCCAGCCTTGACTCTGCTGCTGCTACACCTTGAGGCATCTCAGAAAAAAACCTGAGAAATACCTTCCCATTTTGGAAGGTGATAAGCTTCTTCCAGAGCACCTGGAAAGTTCTGCTGCTCTGCACCCTTCAGTCCAGCCCAGAGGCTTCACTCAGTGCAGCTCAAGTAGCTCTTTAAATATCTACATAAAGATAAGCATAAATGTGAGCAGAGTGATTAAACACCTGACAATGGTGGTATCTGTTATTTGCTGGTCTCAGATCACACGCTGCTGACCCCTTTGCACTTCCAGCAAGCCCCCATGTAGGATGTTCAGGGCAAGCTCCTGTGCTCCAGCTCTACAGACTGAGACCACAGTCTATTGACCCCTGGGAACTCCCTGCACTTTACCATGTGCTGTAGCCTGGGAGAATCAGAGATGTCTGGGCACCAGCCCATCGTCACGTGGCTTCCAGCTGGATAAACCTGCTGTGCCAAGTCCTCTGGTGGGCTGGGCCTTCTGTTTCCCAGAGGAGACATCGGCAGGGTATCACCTGCCCAGAACATCACCTGCCCAGAACATCACCTGCCTACGAAGCTGCTGAGGGTGGTATGTGAAAGTTGGAGTCAAGAGAGGTTTTTGGTTGACTTCATTTAATGAAAAAGACTCAGAAAATTGGTTAAATGACACAGAATGTATTTTGCTAAGACCAAAATTATATACAGTGGCTTTAAAAAAACCCTTCTACATAAATAGTCCTTTTCTATATACCTAATCCTTAAGGGCTGTGGAGAAGGGTATATAGAAAAGAGTTTCTTGTTCTTAATGCTTAGTTTTTAGCTGAGAATAAAATATTTCTGCATGTAATTGGAAAACAAGTTTGCCAAGTGTTTCTCTGTTGTCACTAGAGTATAAATGGTGACATCCTGGACCAGTAGAAGCCAGGAGAAATTTTGGTACTGGTCTTTTCTGTACCCCAGAGTTCCCACCCCAATGAATCTGTGGAGGTTCACAGGTTTGTAATGTCACTGTCTGGCTGCCAGTGTACAACCATTAAAAATGTCTCAAGGGTGCCAACATTGTCTTCCTAAATTTCAACCCTGTTGCATATTTAAACTTTGGCAATTAGTATAAAGAATCAAAGTAATCTTAATTTGAAGTATTTTAAGCTGCCTCATTAGATTCAATATTCATTTCTTCATTGTCTCATCTCCATTACATTTCCATTTCAAATTATTCATCTTGGTTAATTATAATCAATTTTATATTTTGCTAACAACAAGTATGATCTTGATGAGTGGCCACAGCACTTGAAGGTCATTGCAGCAGGCAGGTGACCCTGTGACAAGACTATCACACAGTGTGTGGTCTGCATGGGTGGGGATGTCACCTGTGGGGATGCAAAGCTGTCAGGAGAGGTGGGTATTTGTATTGCTGCATGTTCCTCTTGTTGCACTTTCCTCATCTTCTGGGCTTTGAAACAACCATCACACAAGGTAAGTCTCTTCTTGCTGGATCAGTTCCTGAAGAGGGCAGCACAGCAGGAATTGCAGAAAGGACCTTCCTTGGCTCAGCAAGGCTCAGTGTGCAAGGGGCTCACCTGGCTGCACAGGTGGAGTTTAATTTTAAATTCCTTCACTACCACAGCAAAGGGACTGTTGAGTGCCAGCCAAAGCTGGTGCTGTGTAAGTCATGCCCAAGGCTG
Organism: Pithys albifrons albifrons; assembly: GCF_047495875.1. Classification (NCBI taxonomy): domain Eukaryota; kingdom Metazoa; phylum Chordata; class Aves; order Passeriformes; family Thamnophilidae; genus Pithys; species Pithys albifrons. The sequence goes on along the minus strand of NC_092463.1, from coordinate 282,976 downwards.
AGCCAACATGAGAGTAGCCCTGCATGGGACAGCAGGAGTCCTGAGGGGCAAGGCTGTGTTTGCTGCAGCACCACAGACCCTGGGGAAAACCACCTGCTTACGGTGCTCAAATAATAACCCACCAAGCACATCATGCCTTGGGAAGAGCTGCCTCTGATGGGGAGGAGATTGCAAGAGAGAACAAAAACCTGCTGGCTTGAGGACCAGCCCCTTCAGCAAAATCCCTGCAAACTGCAGCTGGTGCCTCCTGCCCCCACCTTGAGGCTTCCATTGTGTCACTGACCATCACCTGGCCAAGAGCTTCTGTAGGTTTCATTCACATGCTTAAAGCACCTTTAAAGAGACGGTGGCATCTCTCCAAGCGTGGAAAATGGTCTGCTAATTTACTGGATAATGTGTTACACTGCAACAAAATGTCAGCATGAACAATCGTTTTGAAAAATCATTAAAAAGAAAAATTAAACTATAAAGTCCAATCAGCCTTTGAATGTAATCATAAATTAAAGTCACACTTAGAAGATGCAGACATAAATGGAATGTATGTACTTCAACAGAACCTAAAGTGTTCGTTCGTGTTTTAAGAAGTAAAATAAAAGTACAATGGATTATGAGACCCCATCTCCAGAAGTTGGGTTTGAGCTGAAAATACTACATGGGAGTTCCCATCATAATTACAAAAATTGCAGTACGGAGAGAGTTTGCTTCCAGAGTTGAAGTGTTAGTCTTTTTTTCATGTGAAAATGACAGTCAGAGAAGCAAGTCTCTGTTCTGTTTCTAATGAGTCAATAGACTCCTTCACTTTCGGCTGGAGCCATCCAGCTAAAAAAGACAAATGTGGAGAATTTTTATAAGGAAAGATGCACTCAAAGCACTGTTATTCATAGTCCAAGTGTATCACTGGCCTACTCATATTTTCATTGTTACAGTTACCTTGACTGTTAAAAAGTGGTGGAATATCCCCTGAGAATTCCAGAGTGTATCATGAAAAGGATGTAAAAAGCCACAATGCATGAAAAATAAAGTTAGGAAACACCATAGGTCTTAGGGTTGAAAAATGTGACTGAATTTAAACTTGAATTTTTGAGTGAAATATGCAAAATGTAATATGATATTTGAAAAAGAATAAATGGCAAAGAATTTCAGTATTTGATCATGCCCATGCCAGGAGGTGCAGTGTGGCACCAGAGAGACAAAGGAATTCACCACTGTTGAAAAGCTTTTATTTTCACTAGGTAACGTTCAAACCAGTGATCCCATCAATCTGTCCTGACAGAAAGTTGTTTCCTGTCTCAGCATCTGGGGACTGACTTTAAACCTCAACTGTGTGATCAACTCACCTGGTGTGTGAGGAATCTCTCAAAAGCAGCAGAAGCACCAGGCTGTGTCTTGCAGCCTCCACTGTGGCAGAAAATATGTAACAGCAGCAAAAGACAACACAAATTTTTGGGGAAAGAGTTATGCAAAGGAATCATTTTGAGTCTTTGAAGAAGATCAGTGTATGAGCTGAATCAAAGAACTGAATCCAACATAAACTATGGGAACAAGAGTGTGTGAAATCAGTTGCTTTTTAGCTCCTTGATAGAGCAGCAAATTAAAGCCTTAAACCTTATCTCTTGAACGTTAATTTTCAAGACTAAAGTATTTTCTTTTCCTTATCCTTGGAGCACTTATTAGCCTCTGCCTTCCACAGTTTTCTCATCTTGACTTCATCACTTGATGGATCATTCCAGAAATTTATGCCTCTCCTGAGCCAGCTTACTGCTTTTCAATTTATCACCTCAATGTTTCTTAAGGATTTTATAAAGGCACGTCATTATTTGTCACTCCAGTTAAAGAGAATAAATAACCAACCCTTTCTGTTTTCTTCTGGCAAGAGGGAGTCTTAATTTTCTTCTTAATGAGAGTGACATTCACACTCTAAACAGGCCATCAATGTACAATTTGGAGGTTTTAGTGAGTGTCCACAACCAGGGAACATTTGTCGAGGAGGTAAAGGTGACTGACAACACCCACTGCTTGTGTGCCCCCTTTTGCAGGATCAGAGCTGGAGTGACGCCAGAAAAACACTTCATGAGGTGGGTGTGCCTTGTCTCTGTTCTCTGGCTCTTGGGTTCCCTGCATGCACATCCATTCTTCCAAAGCAGCATCTCATCTCAACAATAACCAGAAAACAAAATGTTTGGCACTAAGAAGCTTCTATCCATCACCTTACTCTATGCTCCCACAGATTCCTAGACAGGGCCGAAATCTGCAAGGAAAAAATCCCACTAAATATGCTCTGATTCACTTGCTTTTTGAAGAAACTTGTAACAGCTTTGCTTTCTTGGAAATCCATCACTAGTAACTACAGTGCAGTCAGCAGCTTTATATCATTACACATAAACCAAGAATGGAATTAATGTCACAGATAGTTTAATTCAGTCTTCCATGGGAATCTGTTATTCAAATTGATTAGGAGCAACATGAAACAGGCAAATGTAAACTGTCATTAACATCTAGTAGGCTGGTTAATGGCAGCTTTACAGCAGAGTTATATATTGCAGCTGTCCCAGTGTGATCAAAGGCCTGCAGCTCAAGAACTGCCTCTGTTCCTTCCTGAGCTGCCCAGTATCACCTCTGCAGAAATGATCTTTTCAGCTGCTCTAGGCTGAGGAGTGACAAGTTCAGGGAGAATTGCCCCAGCACTAAAGCTCAGCCTGCCTGCAGTGTGCCCTGGGGCTGCTGCTGTACCTTCTGGAAGGGTTTATGTACCCAAGGACAGTCATACTGCAAGGAAAAAAAAAAAACAAACAAAACTGTGTGTTTTAAGATGCCAGGTTTTAGCAGCAACTGAGACAGGGCTTTCAAGGCTGATTTTGGCTGGAGATGTGCCAGTTCCATGTCAGACTTCCCTATCCCTTTTGTGAGGCAGCTCCTCAGCCCGGGCTGTGCTGAGCAGAGCCACAGAAAGAGCATCTTCAACAGAACCTGAGCCCTTTGGCTGCTCGTGCTCAGTGCTGGGACACCCTGCTGGACACAGCTGGCCAGGAGCCAGATGGAACAGTGGACACGATGGAGTCTCTTGATGCCCAGGACATCAAGAGCACGAGAGGAAAGTGAATCTTGTTCTGACAGCATTACCCCTAAAACAAGGAGCTGAGCCAGCTCCAATCCAAGAGGAAGAGTGCACTTGCCACACTGACAACTCTCAGCTCCTCCAACACTTGCTTATGACTTCTGCTGAGCTTCACAGTGGAAGCAGGAGCTGGACATCTTCTGTCTCCAGCACCTTTAAGGGCTAAACAGAGCCTGACCCTTCTGGTGCTTGACAAAAGGAAGCATGGCAGTTTGAAGATTAATTCAGCTGGGAGCCTTCTGCTTATAAATGCAATTTAGGAGCAAGGGCAAAACGAAATACTGTAGAAATTAGACAAATCTATCCAAGGCTCCACCACAAAATAGCAAAGGAAATTTATAAAGGTGAGTAGCTCTATATGTGAAATGCTGATCACTTCTTCAGTGGTCAAGCACATCAAAGGTATTTCATAAATCCTCTGTATGAAGGGCATTCCTACTGAGAAAGGTGAAACAGCAAACCAAATTAACCCCTATTGCAAAAAAAAAACTTGTAATAAGGGAATATATATTTTCTTTTTGGTTGCTTGTGGCTGGAAAATTATAGAGCATAATTAAAGCCTTGACAAGTGACAGTGAGTCAGTGAGAGGCATGATTTGCCAACACTGATGATCACTGCTAAATTCTTACAGCGTTTTAGTTTCTGTTACATCCATAGAAGAGTCCACATGCAGCTGTTCTACCACAGTAATTACTTTAATGCCTGACAAACTGTTGCTGAATGTTGCACTGGCACAAAGGTCTGTTCAAAGAACTTGCACTGTGACTCCCTGGCCACCATCAAGCTTCAGAGACACCTGTTCCCCCAGAGCCTGTTCCTTTCTTACTCACACTTGTTTATATTTTCTTCCCTTGTGTTTTCCCCAGTTGGGCTTTTGAGCTGTTTAAAGCTCTGTGAAGGTGTGAAATAAAGGCCCATCAAATTCTTACGTCTGGCAGTTGAATGCCACCCAAAATAGCAAATGAGTTTTGACAGGCTCCAAGCAGCAAGACTTTGCACTACATGGGATTTCATTTTGACAGCCCAAATTTCTTTAGATAATATTCACATTTTCAGCCTATAGTAAAGAAGCTGCAGAAATCCACCTGTGTCTGGAGAATCACAAATCTGCACTAGGAAAGGCTCATGTGGAAAATTAATGTGAGCTCTCAAAAATTCTGTAATGCCAACAAACTAGCAAGGAAAAAGTACCTCTGTCAGAAAAACGGTCCCATTTATCATTCAGTTCCAACCATGCTTATTTCCAAGGAACTAGAATGTACATTCCTGTCAAACAGGCAGTAAAGTAGGAGCTCGAAGGGATATAGGGATGTCCCCTGACAAGTCCACAGCAGTGGGGACACAAAGTCCCTGAGTCATTCCATTCCCATCCCTGTCCCTCACAGGTTATGGGACAGGCCTGGTAAGTAAATGCCCAGGAAGCAGCCAAAGAAACTGTGGATAAGAAACTCCCCAGTTAGGAAAATTGTCAAGGTTTATTCCTCATGACTACCATGTTGGCAAGCAGTCAGCAGGGAGGTACTGTGGGGACACAGAGTGGGGGGGCTGCCCACAGTGTCCCCCGTGGCTGCCCAAGCCAGACCCTGTTCTCCTGGGTTAGGGTTAAGGTTTCCCTCTGCCCAAGCCAGACCCTGTTCTCCTGGGTTAGGGTTAAGGTTTCCCTCTGCCCAAGCCAGACCCTGTTCTCCTGGGTTAGGGTTAAGGTTTCCCTCTGCCCAAACCAGACCCTGTTCTCCTGGGTTAGGGTTAAGGTTTCCCTCTGCCCAAACCAGACCCTGTTCTCCTGGGTTAGGGTTAAGGCTTCCCTCTGCCCAAACCAGACCCTGTTCTCCTGGGTTAGGGTTAAGGTTTCCCTCTGCCCAAGCCAGACCCTGTTCTCCTGGGTTAGGGTTAAGGCTTCCCTCTGCCCAAACCAGACCCTGTTCTCCTGGGTTAGGGTTAAGGCTTCCCTCTGCCCAAACCAGACCCTGTTCTCCTGGGTTAGGGTTAAGGCTTCCCTCTGCCCAAACCAGACCCTGTTCTCCTGGGTTAGGGTTAAGGCTTCCCTCTGCCCAAACCAGACCCTGTTCTCCTGGGTTAGGGTTAAGGCTTCCCTCTGCCCAAACCAGACCCTGTTCTCCTGGGTTAGGGTTAAGGCTTCCCTCTGTCTCCACAGAGTCCGTGGCTCTCCACCCCAGGCACCTGCCAGGAGTGGCTGGCAGGGCACAGCTCACTGTTCCAGGAGCTGGTGGTGTTTTGGAGCTGTGGGTTTGGGGTCCCCCATCACAGGCTGTGGCTACAGCAGCTTCAACCCACCCTGATGTGTGCTCCTACACAATTCTTTGAAGGGAATTATTATTTGGGGGCAGGGAGTTGTATTTGTTTTTATCTTTTCAGAGCTGTTTTCATGCAGTTATTCAGTGTGGCTATGAACTTTTACTCCCCAAGTCCTGGGGAACTCACTAAATAAATAAATGGATTTGTTTAGTGGAAAGATGCTGAATAAAGAAATATGGAAAGAAATTGTATCCAAATTTCCTGTCCAGTCTATTATTTGTGTCTAAAATAATTCCTGTCAGATACACTCATTTAATCAAGACACACATTCACTTTTTCTTTGGAAATCTGCAGTTTCTCTGGACAATACAATTCTCTGTGAAAAACTCGACAAGCCATGAACTCTTGTGTCCAAAACCCAAGGTAACATTCCTCTCCAAGCAGTGATAGATTATGATTACTCCTGGAGTGACAGCTCAGTACTGTGCTGGTACCTTTAACCCTGTAACAAGAGGCTCATCCCAGGGCTGCTGGATGAGGGTCCCACAGCTGGGAGTCACACCTGCCCTCTTTGGGAGACCACAGAGAAGCAAACTCTGCTCTGCCTTCCCTGTCAGGCTGTGTGATGCAAGAGCAAAGTACAGCTCAACCACCTGCTTTGGGATGGCAAGGACTAAGACCTACAGAAAAAGCAAAACCAAACAGAGGTGGGTTGTAAATAGTTCAGACTGAACGTATCAGGGTGTTCCTGTATTTCAGACCATGTGTCCTGCTCCTTGCAAGCTCCAGCTTTGTGCTCCCAGCAGCAACTTCTTGGTGAGGCTTCAGAGCTGCCTGCAAACTTTCTGTGCACTTTAGTCAAGACCAGCAAGGTAAGAATGAGCTCTTTTATATCTATTTGACATTTCAAGTTTATTTACCTTTCTCTCTCTGTTTTTCCCATAACTGCTCCTTTCACCAAGCCCTTAAGAGATCAGCCTGAGTGTGCCTGAACACAGGCAATAGAGCTGAGAAGGTTTTTGAGCCAGGCAATCCTTTCTGAGAATGCAATTTTGTAAATTGCTTCTGATGCAACTGCTTAGATTCCTTGACTAAGGTTTACATTTATGTGGCTTTTCACAAACACAATGTGAAGCAGTGAAGGTACAGAAAAATCATACCTGAATATATCCCTTTTGACTTTCCTCTAGTTTCATTATCATGTTTTTGATGTCAGAAGAAATGATTAAAAAATTTTATCATATGTTATAATTATCCTAATTAATAAAACTGAGACAAAGACCTGTTTTTAACAAAGACATTTTTTTCTCATGCTTGAGGAACCAAATGGATCATTTTAACTTATTAAAAAATAAACTATAGAAATGTATTAAGAAGCAGTCTGAGTCAGGAAGTGTGATGGAACTTATCAGGCCAAGTGCTGTTCTCCATGTTTTCTCTCTATATGTAGCACTCGTGTTTGTAATGTTAACTTATTGTGCAATGAGTCATTCAAGAAGCCACTCTGATTCCATATGGTTTTCCTAACTGACCTCACTGGGGCTATTTGCATGTGAACTGAGTTGTACTGTCTCCTTTTGTTGTTGTAGCAGTAATAGTAATAATAATAATTATAACAACAACAACAATAATAATAATATCTGTTATTGGTGGTAGTCATAGTTGGCGGAAAAGGAGAAGGAGTAGTGGTGGTGTTATTTCTGCCATGGAATATTCTGATTTCTGAATGTGGGATGAGTCAGACACTGCCAGATGATCCCCACTTTGGCTGTCAGGAAGTTTATATGTAATATTAACTCAAAGGTGAGATGGTATTTCTAAAGTGGAGGACAAGACTGTGCCTTGCCAACGTTCTGCACAGAATAAGGAGACAGCAAAGGCTTTGTCAAAGGTATGAGATGGGTCTCTTGAAGCCTCAGTGCCAGATTTTTGCCGCTAACCCCCAGCAGGAGCTCTGTAGCAGAGAAGCTGCTCCCTGGTGGGGTTGGGTTCCATGAGAACAGGAGATTCACACCCTAAAGAGCCTGGGCTCAGGAAAACAACAGTTCCTCTCAGGAGTGGAGCAGGGACTGAGATGCTCTGGAGCCTCGTTGCATTTGAAATTTCCCAGCCACTTGAAATCTTCCACAAAGTAAGTCCAGAATTAATCTTTTTGCTAGCTGTGAAATGTATTGGTCATTCTTCCTTCAACTGTCAAAAGATAGAAGGAGAAATTCAAACAAATCTTTAGGGTTAATTCTATTATCTTAAAATGTATTTCCATGTAGAATTCCTGTGGGAGAACCACTGGGCTGTGCAGAGATGTGGCCACACCAGTGACACAGCCCCAGCTTGCCAGAATTTGGTCAGAATTTTCAAAGAATTGTCCAAGTATTTTAAAATAAGTAAAAATCATTTCATGCTGCTAAAATTAATCATACATTGAAATGTAGAAGCATCTTTTGGATGTAAAAGCATCCTTTCTACAGGAAGGCTTTGATACCTTGTTACTTTTCACACAGAAAAAACCCCATTTCAAATATTGGCTAATTTCAACAGCTAGGACAAAAGTTGTAAAAGGTCGGGGCACATTAAGCAGTGGGACAGACTCTAGAGTGACACCTTAGAGTAACTACTGCAAGATTCTTCAGTTAAATGTTTAATAAATTTTAAATTACACTTTGAAGGTTAAAGATAAAATCTGTCTAGAATGGACAAAATTCTGCCTCTACAATTTATTCTACCTTTGGGTCTTTTGACCTTGTTAAGTCTTAGTTCAGTCTCAGTTCTGTATACAACTGTATGTTACCATGAATTAATGAGATTTTAAAAATATTCTGATTTACTAACCACATTTTTATTTAGTTTTGTGCTATATAAGTTGACGTTTCATCTCTGTGCTTCTGACTAGAAACTGCAATTGCACTATGAGATCAAGTAGAATGTGTTTTCTCACCAAAGAGTAGTTTGTTTTTTATTTCCCTCTATTTTCTTGATAAAATCTTTGTGTGGGCTTTCTTTTCAATTACATTTCATGAAGTTTTCTGAGTACTTGAAATTGCATTTCTTTTGTATACATTGCTTTTTGTTTAGTCTTTTTTTTTCTCAAATCAATGAACTGTTATCATGCAGTGTAGGTTGTTGTTTTTTCTGGCTTACACTGAACAGTTCCTCAGTTCTTTTTCCTCTTTTGTGTTGAAGAGCTAATGTGGTGATTTATGAGAGGTGATGTTGTGGTGGTTGAAAATGACATCGATGTGAACTAATCTGTTACTTCTAACCAAATATTTAGTCTCCACCTGTTTCCCCCCTTCAACAGGTGCCTCAGGCTTCTCAGCTTTTTACAATAGGTCAAAGTTTTTGCTGAGTGCTGTTTCTCTTGATTTCTGTTAAGGTACTGTACCAGATCTCATATTTTAGAGAAGCATGGGGGAGGTATTGTAGCCAACAAGAGATTATATGAAATACTTGTATGGTAATTGTTGTAATCCCTTCTTCTTCTTCACCTCCTCGATCTCCCCTGGTCCAGAGTTCATTTTTGTGACACTCTGAGTTTGTGGCAGTAACAGCTGCCTCATGTAGGAATGTGAATAATCTGACAGTGCAGTGATTGCAAGTCTGGCCCGTGCTGTTTGGCTTTCAGAACCTAAATGTTGAACAAAGGAAAAGTAAAATGATCAGACACAAACTGACTTAAAATGAAAGAGTGGATGAGTCACTCTCAAAACATGGAGTGAAGGAGACTCACAGTACAAATAAAATCCAAATACATAAGGGAAGCAGAGCTCATCAAGCATGAAAGCAGCTGGAAATTCCTATGCTGCTTTCCAAGTTAAAGTAGAACAATGAGGTTCCATGCATCCAAATTTACCATGGGACAAAGGGCTCATCCTGCCATCACCCCTGTGCCTGCCAAGGGGGGATAAATGTTTTCAGCTGTAGGAGAGGGAGGGCACTACGTCTTTGCACAAGGTCAAAGGGACACCTGTCCACAAAGTCCCTTTGCAGCACAGCACAGTAGCCTTCCCATTATTCTGACAACTTATTCCAGCAGTGGGTTGGTTTCTGAGCACCATCCCCTCCAGGCAAATGGCAAGGAACAGGTGCCATAGCAGGATGCACATCCTGGCATGTTGCAGAGCAGTGCTGACTTCAGGGACAGCTCCTATGCACCACTTGCAGGATTTATCCTTGGGAGGTTTGAGTAAGGAAGTTGGGGCACAGGAATCTGCAGTCCAGCAGGGTTAATCCAGCAGCCCACTCATCTCCCAACCTGAGACTGTGTCCTGAGGAAACAAAACCAGGCCATGGCTCTTCACAGCACTGATGGGATTTAAGAGCTCAGAGCCTCCCTTTGTTAGGACCCCTCCTGAACATGTCATCACTGCTAACCTGGCTCAAAACACTGTCATAAAGGCAGGAGAAGACCAGGAACTACAAAACTGCAGTGCTGTGGGAAGAGGGTCTCATTGCAATGCCTTGGTAGGTCATGCTGTCTGAAGTTCTGTGGGTGACCCCATCCCCTCAGCTGAAGCTCTTGGGATGTGGCAGCAGCACCCTGATCTCCTGCATGCTGCTCAGAAGCTTCTTTAGGCCATGGAACATCTGAAACATCAGATATTGCTTGAGACAGGCACTGGGATGCCAAAGAAGCACTATATCAGCAGGGCTATTTGTCACTATATTAATTATGAACGAATTAAAGTAGAACTGTGTCTCTGGAAGCAGAACCAGTCCATGAATGCCTCCAACAGCATCCCACCTGCCAGCAGGAACCTAAGCTTGTGTCCACTTCATGGTTTGACTCTCTGGGCCACAAAGAGGGGACCAGGCAGGAAGGTATGTCCTCATGCTGGGCCAGGTATAAACCCAGGGCCTACCTGGCAGGGTGGGCAGCCTGGCCCCCCTGCTCCATCCAGGTGTGTCCCTGCTGCCCCAGCTCCAGCATTAGCTCCTGGGAGCCAACAACTCGGGCATTTGGTTCAGCACTTCATGTCTCCTTTTCTATTATTGACTATTGGTCACAAAATCTCTATCACTCAAGAAGTAGGGAAACAAAGACACAACAAAAATGAAATACAGCAAAAAATTTGATTTTATTTTTTTCTGTGTTATCTAATGCCTCATTAACACAACATTCATCAGATTCTCGTAATTCCTGATAGTGTACTAAACAGCCCAAGCAATTTACTAAAAAAGGTCTGTATTTCATAGCCAAAGCAGGTCCACAATTAGAGCTACAGTGACTTTCTTTGGTAGCACAGAGAATTCACAGCACTCTCCACACATGGGGAGCCCCATAATTGTCACCGGGTCCACTTTTCAAAATCACATAAGCACATATTCAAATGCTTCTTGCACTTTTGGAGACATACAGGTGTGATGCAAATTCTCCAGGCCCTTTGGCCACTCTGGTTGTTCCTGACACTGTGCTGAGCTGGTGTCTGAGTACCTGGGTCTTGGTAATGCCTCTGCCCTGATGGCTCCTAAGCAACCAGTGCTAAGGCAGCTCCTGCCAAAACCTCTGTGATGTGACGTGACGTGACGTGTCGTGACGTGACGTGACGTGAAAGCCCAACCCGTGTAGAGAGGGCACAACCCTTTGCAGTCATAGTGTCACTGCTCTGACTTGCTGTAGAGCTCTGCCCCCCAGGAAACCTGGCTCCTCCACCAGAGTTTAGACTGCTACACAGTTATTTTTCTCCTTATCACATTCTCTTCACAATAAAAAGCAAACAGAACCAGACTGTGGAATGACAAACATCAGGACCTCAAAATACTGGCATTGAATTACTTGGTTCAAATCTGACCTCTATATTTATTAAAATTATATTACAAAAATTAAAAAGGTCACAAATAAATATTTAAGATCTACAGAAAATGTCTTGAAATAGGTAATTTAATAAGGGTAGCCCATTTAGTTTATTTTAAAACAAAAATAAGTTATTACAAAAATCTTGCTTAGCAAAGGACACTGGTTTCTAATCCAGTACAGAAATCTAAGACAGGATTCTCCAGCTGAGGATCAAAGCCAAACACATTTAAACAAGCAGTCAGGTACAACACAAATTAAAGTTCCAAAATCCAATCAGATAACATCTTACTAGGAGGTGGAATCAAAAGCTAATTGCTAATAAAGAATACAGTATCTGTGAAAAGCACCCACCAGCATCCCACCCCTCCTGCCAGAGCTCATGGGGGGCTCCTGCTCCTGCTGCTGAACCAGCAGAGTTCGCAGTTGGGCCACTGGGCAACAGAGCCCCCAGCTCAGAGCAGCATTCCCAGCTCCTCACATCTGTGCCCACCTGGCTGCCCAGGCCTGGCACTGAGAGTGTCCTGCAGCACACAGAGAACCCATCCAACCTCTCACACCAGAGCACAAGGGCTCCCTGCAGAATGGCCTGTTCATCCCTCCCTTTTTCCTCCCTTTCTGAGCATGACTGCAGCTGGACAAAATGTTTGACAACTTCGAGACTCCTGAACACTTTTGCCACAGCAGTAAATCAGCTTCTAATTGCTCTCCAGACTGACACTTTCTGTGAATGACCTCTGAGAGCATTTTAGAGGGACAAAAAGTCCTGCTGTCAGGGCTTGTTATGGGTTCACCCAGGTGGGCCTGGATTTGGGCTCTGGAGTCTGGACTAGGCTGAAGCTGTCAGCTGACCTGAGCTGGGCTGAGCTAACAGCTGACCTCTCCTAGCCAGTAATTCTGTATTCCATCCCACACTATGGCATCATCTCCAGGGCAGTAGGAACCAGTGTGGGAGTGGTTAAGGAGTCACTTCTCAGCCTCCTCTTGGGAGGACACACGATGCTGCCCCAGGGGGGATGGAGAGGACCAGGCCCACCACTGGCTCACAGGGTACCTCAGGAAAGTAAAATGTGTTGTTCTGGGTCTCTCCTTTCTGCTTGGGTTTGTCTCCCTGGGGAATAAGCTTCTTCTTAAGTAATGTGTAGTTAGGACAGTAGAATTTGTGTGTTCGTTCAGAAGTTGAGGTGGGGAACTGGACTTTGTTGTTGTTGCAAACTTGTGTGAGTGAATATTTGTACTCTCTTCTAATTGTCTCTTTCTTTCTGTGAAAAATATATGTAGATTTAGTATAAATGCAGTTTGAAGTGTTTTTTCCTTTCCCCTCTCTTTTCCTCCCTTTCCCTGGTGTTAGGAGGGAGGCTTTTCTCTCTGTGCTTGGGGGGGTTGGCAGTTGCTTGTCTCAAACCAAGACAGGGCTCCCTGTCCTCACAGATAAAACCCAACCCTTCAGTGTGTTCTGAGCACAAAGGGTTGGCTCACTTTTCTTAAGTGCTGCTCAGGAACTGGTACAAACGCAGCCACTTAAATTGCCTTCAACAAACCATAAGTGAACTCGTGGAGGAAAAAAACATCATTGCTATACTGGAAATTTCATAAGAAGAAAATTTATGTAGAGGAGACATACTTAACTATCTTGGTCTCCCCATCTATTGTAGCTTTCAGGTTTAAATCTTTATTAAAATTTTTCTACAAAAAATACTGCATGGAAGGAGGAAAAGGAAAAAAAGAGAAGGTGGGATAAAAAAAGTTTGTTTCTTATGGGAAAGTCTTGTAGCATTTAATGAGAATAGCAGTATGGCAATGTCATGAGAGAGTTTTCCTTTAAAGCAGTACAGATGTTAATAGATAATTATACCTCTGTGGTGTAAACCTCAACAGAGCTGTAAAAAAAAACATTATTCATTTCTGCAGGACAGTCAGACAGTCACAGTGACAAAGCCATCATTATTTCTAAATGGATGCTGATCTGTGCAGGGGTCAAGAGGCAGCTTAGGGTCCTGAAGGACAGAGCCAGGAAAACAGTTCCTGGCCCAGAAGTTGAAAACCATTCTTTTATTCCATCAAGCACGAAGACTCTCCTTGTATAACAAAATCCCCATTCTGAACAAACAGCACATCTGTGTGTACATTGGGTGGGGGTTTCCCCATGAGTTACATTTATACTTTCCCATGGGTGTTATGTCCACCCACATCACTGATTTTGTACTTCAGTCTCATATAAGAAAAGGCAATTTTTCTGTACAAACAATTATACCTTGCCAATTGAACTTGATTCAGGATTATTTTATGACAGCTCAGGTGTACTATATTGGTTCTGCATGGTCACAGTCACCTCCCTGGAGAAGGAGATTTGGTATCTATTGATTTGGTATTGGGTTTTCCCCCCTCTCCTTGTTTGGCCCAATGGTCTCCTTTCAGCATCACTGGGCTTTGCAAGCATGTCTGGAAGAGATGCCTCTTTTGGCTTTGAATTGGATCAGTAATTCAACATAGAAAAATGGTACAAAACAATAAACAGTGGGTATCCACAAACAAAATTTATTGCCTTGCTCCAGGCATCTTTTCCCTTTCTCACTCGTCCAGGTTTCCTTTGCTTCTCCCCCAGCTCCTGAATCTAAATCTCCTTTTTTCCTTCCCACTCCTGCCAAGAGACTCCTTGCCCTGCCTGCTCAATTTGGCTTCAGCCAAGCAGTCACCATACTGTCCCTGCCAGCCAGACATTCAACATCTGGAACATCTATTTAGAGACAGAGGAGAAAAACAGCCCCAAATACCTTGAACTGGAGTGGGGGTGCCATGGACATATGAGAAGTCCTCACGTTGCAGAACAAATGCTGCAGCAGTGCAGCAGGAAGGAGGTAACTCTCACAGGTGATACCTTTAAACATATTTGGCTTGAGTGCTTTTTTTCTTGCACCACCATATTTCTGTTGATTGATGTTTAGCCATAATTCACAAAGGACCCTTCACTCCATTCAGCAGTTGGTCTCGTCTCACAGCTTTGCAGTTGATTATTCCTGTTCAAAGATACAACTCTGTGACTGATCTGATGCAATTTTCCCTTGGCCTCCTGCAGACCCCCAGATTCACATCTCTAGTCCAGGCAATGCCCTGTGTGCCCACACTGCTGGAGGAGCCCCTGGTTGCTCCCAATGCCCCAGGCCTCCTTCTCAGGGTAGGGCAATCGGCCACCACTGCTTCTGGCCCCACCCAGGTCCCATCTGTGTGTGTCACAGAGCTGTGGGCTGTTGGAGGCTCCCTCTGCTCCCCATGAGGTTTCCTCCATTGAGGACCCCTCCATGCACTCACTGAAACAGCTGTCTCAGAGATAGGATGCTGCACAAGGTTGCTATGGAGACCCAGAGCAGTCAGAGCTGTGGTTTCAGTGTGTGGGTGGGGTGACTACTATCTGTGACACGAGTGGCACAGTGCAGTGACAGGCTGGGTTTGGAGACTTGCAGAAGGCACTAATTAAACAGCTCAATGGCAACGCAAACTTGCAGCTGTAGGATGACACCCAGCGACTGCACTGCCCATGGTGCCCCAGCATCAGCTCCTGGGTGCTCTGAGCCCTCACACTGAGCTGCTTTACCAAATTCAAACAAGGCAACTTCTAACAAAGGATGACAAAAGACAGCTCAGGTAAAGCAGGGAGTATTTTGTGGAAGGCACGTAGGGACTGCAGCTTCTTGAAGCTCTCCAGAGGCATCAGCTCCTCCTTGTGGGGTGGGTATGTGCTTTCACCACAAAAGTTCGGGAGGACTAGAGCAATGTCACAGAATTACAGAACTGTCCAGTGGGATGGGACAGGAGATAAGGGTTTCTCTGTTCTAACCTTCTGCTGAAGACAGCACTGACTTCTGATCAGTCCATTCAGGGTTTTACTCTGCTGGGTCTTGAAAACCTCTGAGGATACTTTTCCCACAACCTCCCTGGACCTCTGCTGCACTCCTGGGGGCCCTTAAGTATCAACATCTCGGGACTGTGTGAGATATACATCTGCAAGGAGTAATGAAGGAGTGTCCCTGACATTGTGGAAGCCAAACACTTACCGTGATGCCCATTTTGTTGTGAAACTTACTCCTCTAGGAACAACTGCAAATCTACTTTTGCCACTTTGCAAGACTAATTTGCACATAAAAGTCTCAGACACTGAATGTGTCCAAAGGGCAACAGAGATGGTGAAGAGCACAAGTGTAATGACGAGAAGCTGAGGGAGCTGGGGGGGGCTCAGCCTAGAGAAAAGGAGGCTCATGGGGGACCTTCTGGCTCTGCAATCCCTGCCAGGAGGGGGGAGCTGGGGGGGTCTGGCTCCGCTTCAGTGCTCAGGGACAGGAGGAGAGGAAACCCCCTCAAGCTGTGCCAGAGGAGGTTCAGATTGGATATTAGGGAAAATTTCTTCCCCAAATGGGCTGTCCAGCCCTGGCACAGCTGGGAGGATTTAAAAGCTATGTGGATGTGACACTTGGGGACATGGGTTAGTGGTGGCCCTGGCAGTGCTGGGGAATGGATGGACTCTAATGTCTTAGAGGAATTTTCCAACCAAAATGGTTCTGTTATTCAGTGTGTCATAGTGCTTGAATGTAACAGTGTGCTACACTGCCTGACTAATGCTACTGATTGTTTACTAAAGGCTTACCACCACATAGATTCACAGAGGTTTGCCCTCTAGTGTATGTTCTTTCCTTTCAGTCTTCCCAGAATACAAGAATTTATTTCTCAGTTTACAATAAAATATGGACCAAAACAACAAAAAACCACAAAGGACACCAGGTTCATTTTAGAATTAGACAGTCTCCAGAGGGATAGATCATCTCAGGGCAGGAACTCAAAGCTGGTAAATGGAGAATAACCATAGTCCTCAATTTCTTTTTGGTAGAAAACATACTGAAAACATAATGCCTTAATTATGAGTTAAAAAACCCCAACCAAACAAAAAACCACAACACCTAAAAACTACAACAAAAACAAACCAAAAACCAAACAACCAATGTAGAAGAGATTCTTTGCTTTGTTGAACATCCCTCCCCTCAAGAATCAGCCAAGCGCTTTGGTTGCTTCTCTTCCTCAAGGAAAGTAATTCACATGTTCATCTTGGGTGACAGCCATCATTCTATATCTTTAGTGTAAGTTCACAAATGAACCCCAACTCTCTCCCTAAATTATTCATATGCTTATCTTTACCAACTGCTGCTCTAGTGAGTGGATGCAACAGTCAAGCAGTGATATTTAAACACACCAAAGTAATCCACAGGTCAGTGGTAGTGCTCAGACTGCTAATGTACAGCTCTCCTGTTCGGGCCTTTGCCAGTTGAAACAGAACAAAGGGTCCTTAGAAATGTTCTGATCAGTAATGGAAATAAAAAGAAGGAAAGGTGACCTTTCAGATGACTGTTGATGGACAGCTCAAGAGAGACTGATACCACCCAGGGAATGAGACACTGAGAAGAGCTCGAATAGTGCAGGAATGAGCACAGCAAAGAAGTGAGGGATGCTGGCATGGGACAGCTTGGGAGAGGGTTAACAGATGATGACAGAGGATTATTTAATTGATTAATTTAAGTATTTGCTCCTGCAAGGAAGGAACCAGACAAGGAGCTTGCTAAAGCTTCTTCATGAAAACTTGCTCATTTTTGTTTGCCTGTGAATGGTGCCCTTTGAGACTCTCTTTCTAACTGAAACAGAATTCTACCATGTATATCACACAATCTGAGGGCCATGTGGTTACTCCTCCAGGACCCTCTTATTCCTAACATCAGACCTGCTGACCTTGGAGACTTCATAGGCTCACTTCAGGAGTGGTCCAGGTTTACCTTATTTTTCTAGGCAGAACTGGAGAAGGCACAGTGTATTAAACTTACAGTGTTGGTCTGGACAGTTGTTTCAAGATCTCTTTGAACCTCAGAATTAAAAGGTATGCAGTTGTTTTCTGAACTCAACAGAAGTCCTTCAAAATTAAGAAAATTTTAATTTTACTATCTAATTAAACAATTAATTCCAATGTTAAAATGAGATTAATAGGAACAGTTGTGCCTTAAAGAAACCTGGATTGTGGAAAACATGCTTTCCATTTTCTGAAGAAAGTGAATAAAGAGAAAGTAAAGGGGCTGGGATAAAAAAACAGTGGAGAGAAAACACTGTGAGAAAGATGCCATAGTACAAGACTTACCATGGTGTGTTGTGTAAACTTTACCAATGAAAACTACAAGTTTAGTATACATTACAAAAGCACTCTTGGCATTGGTTCTTTGGGGGTTCAGTGACTCACAGCTACTCCTCACAGCCAAAACTGCAGGGTTATTTTTCATCATATGTCTCTGGTGTTTGGCAATTAGTCTGAGCAACTGCACTGCAGCACATCTGGTTCCTCTCCCCACAAGTGAACAGCTCAGAAGCTGAACATTCATCTTTGTCCTGCTTTCAGCTGAGATAGAGGTAACTTTCATGTTAGCAATCAGTACAGGGCTGTGTTTTGGATTTGGAATGAGAATAATGTTGGTAACACATTGATGTTTTGGTTGTTGCTCAGCAGTGCTCACCTAACTCAAGGAATTCTCTGTGTTCCCTCCTCTGTCAGTGAGCTGATGAGCTGGAAGCCAGAAGGAAGCACAGCCAGGACAGATGACCTGAACAGGCCAAAGGAATATGCCACACCATAGAACACCACGCCCAGTATATTAACTGGGGGGAATTGGTGGGAGGGGGGATGATCACAGTAGGGGTCATCCTGGGCATGGGTCAGTGGGTGGTCACTGAGTGTACTGGGCATCACTTACTTGTCTTGGGTTTTATTCCTCTCTCTCTCTCTCCTTTTTATAACAATTTTTATTATTTTTACTATTATAATCATATATTTTGTTTCAAACCCATGAAGTTTATTTTTTCCCTCTGATTTTCCTCCCCACTGAGGAGTGAGGGGACAGTTCTGTGGTACTTCTTAGTGACTGGAGTTAAACCACAGCAATCCAACACAGGGGACTGCTGCAGACCTTCCCTGGGTCTCTCCACTCCTCTGTATGATACAGAGGAGAAACATTCTCTGATTCTACCTTTGAACCTGATCCTAATCTAAGCTGGGGCCTTATTTAAGTCCAGCAATGCCGAGTCCTGTGTTTGAGGTGCAATAACCCTCCGCACAAGGGTAGGCTGGGGTTGGCTGCTAAGAAGGCAGCCCTGCACGAGAGGACGTGGGGGTCATGATGAACCAGTCAAACAGGAGACATCACCATGCCTTGCAGACGAAGCCAACTGTGTACTGGGCTGTGCCAGTGAGAGCACAGTCAGCCAGGTGAGGAGTAGGTGATTCCCTCTGTTTGGCACAGGGGAGGCTCCATATGGTCACTGGGTCCAGTCAGGGGTTTCCCCAGTACAAGACAGACCTGAGCGTACTGGAGTGAGCCCAGTGAATACCTCTGAGCTGGCTGTGTCTGGAGCCCAGGATGGGAGAAAAGAGGCTGGTAAGTGACTTGTACCGTGGCACTTCAATGTCACAGTGTCACATTCTTATCCCTGCCTTTGGTTTGTTCTCTTTGTGATGACATGTTGGATAAATTCCCAGTCATGTGACAGTAAGTGCATTGTGGTGGCTCCTGAATGTTGGACCATACCTAAATTTAAGTTGAAAAGTGTGAATCAGTTTTTTCTGTTTGCAGTCCTCTCGTTTAATAATTAAGGAAGGACATTTCTACTAAGTAGCCTTGAATTGAGGACCTTACTGAGCAGACCAGTCAGTCCTAGGACTATGATAGTGCACAAGACAAAGAAAAAATCAAAGAAGCAAAGAGATGATTGATTGATTCAGTCAGACAAAGGATGAAACAGACTTTACACTGAGCCTGGCTCTTTTACTGTCAAAGTTAGATTTCCAGTCAGTACCAGGTCTAAGTGTGGCATTTGTTCAGTGACAGTACCAGAGCAATCCCAGCCTTACAGATGTCTAAGGGACAGGTATAGAGATAGACTGGTATTTTCTGGGTATTAACATTTCAAACTTCATGAAAATAAACATACTGAAGACTTTATCTTTGAGAAGTCAGGATTTCCTGTTTCTGAGCTTCAGGTTTAAATGATTTATCCACTTTGGTGTAAATGAACAGCAAAAACTGAAACCTGTGATCACAAAACACCTATGAACAGTGCATGAGGAAATAGGAAAGTAGCTTTGCTTGACTGGGGTGGCTTAGACGTACTCTAATAGTCTACACTGCAACTGCATTAGGGCATATTAAAAGAGAAGGCAAAACATGGAAAAATGCCACACAATTGTACAGCAAATTCAGAAAAAAATTTCCATAAAATCTTTATTTATCTCAAGGCAACATCAATTTCAATAACTACTTTTGCTTCAAACAATGAATTCCACCACCCACCCACCCCCCAGGTTGTTATATTGAGAAAAGTAGTAATCCAAGAAAAGACAATGAGCATATGTGTGAGTTTTCTACTAGCAAGGCTCCTGTGCCAAGGCAAAAATCTCAGTCTCTGTCCAAAAGGGTTCTCCTTCACTGCCTAGTGACTAGCACAGCTAAGGAGCTGTAATTACCTGCTGTGCACTAAGGTATCCCTGGAAATGCAGCCCAAAGTAGAGGGCAAGTGCTGAGGAAAGATTTAGACCAAGATTAAGGACAGATTAATATTTATGAAATGTACCAGCAGAAAAAACAAGGCTTTATATGGAACTTGGACCATCTGCTGAGGAGCAGTGAAGAAGCACTGCCCCCTCCAGTGCCCACAGCTCAGCCCTGCCCAGGAGGGTCCCCTCTGCCAGCCATGGGGACTCCAGCTGGCCTGGCACTGTGCTTTGGTGCTAAGGCTCAAAACCACCTCCTCTGCAGTACTGAACTCGTCCATCTCCAGGACAGCTGCTGCTGGTGACATTCCCTGGTCCATCTAACTCCTGAACCCTGCCCAGGAGTTCTTTGGAACAGTGCTAAATCTCACAGATGACAGCTGTGCATTGTGAGAGTGTAGAGGATTCAGTTTGCAAGAAGTTCTCTGGCACTCATTAATTGACTGACAAGGATGAAGCCATTGTGGTTTCACTCTTCCTTATGATAGTGGATGTGTAAGAACATGGTAGTTTGGCTGCTCAGAGGAACAGGACTCTGAAACTATTCCTACACATGAACAGTAGAACTTCCTGAAACCTGTAAAGGCAGAAATGTTAAAATTTCAGCTCACTGGTGCTTTGTCCCTTGTTCTAAGAACGTGTCTCATAAGCATATCTATGAACAAGAGTTGAAGACTTTTTTAAGCTCTTGTCCCTGGCCCTTTTATTTGCTGAGAAATACTTTACAGAGCAGCACCACAACCTGGTTCTATCATCTAGCCACAGATTATTCACACAAAATGAATTGCAGAACCCCTGCCGTTTATGTTTTGTATTTTATGTTTTAGTTGAAAGGATTCCCTAATAGAATAACCAGCTTCTTTTGGAGAAATGAAATTTACAGTGTAGTTCTCTCTGCATGGGCACTTGAAATTTCCTGGAGTATAGTCTATGGCTTTACAGACACAGGGTAATTGCTTTCATAATGAGTAATACAGTTAGTAAGATAATCATTACCAAACCTTCATGAAGACTGATCTTGTTAGCTCCTTTTCAGACAATGGATTTTTATAACAACTTTAAAAATGTAAAGGCTTGAGGTTTCTTTAAAAAAAAATAAATGAATCCCACTACTATTGCTGTGGAAATTTACTGCTCATTTTGTGGTAATCAAAATCTTTCTAATTATCAAGTTCATAGCTTCATTAAAGAAAATTCAAGCATATAAAACAGAGATATTGCAAGGTTTTGATGATAGCCATTTAGTCACAAAACTATTTTGGCGACAGCCTTTTAGTCATAAAACTATTCTGAATTTATTTTTGAATTAATTAGAAAATACAAGTTTTGGGCAACAACAGGGAGCTACAGAACAAAACCTAGAAAATATGTAACCAGACAGATGAGCTTCTACGCTTTGTTTCATTATTACATTATGAGATCCCTTGTAATTAAATATACACCAGATTTACAGGCTCACTCTTTAAAACTTTGAGTCACTAAGCAGATTATTAATTTTGTGCTGTGTTTTTCTTGGTGATCTATTCATTACATCCCTTCCAGCAGTGAAAATATTTTCATTGCATTGGTACACTAGAAACGTGTCAAACTCAAGTCAGCAATACCAGCCTTATTTCACTCACTGAAAAGTTCTTCAGCTTCAGAACTTTCTCACATGAAAGCAACTTTTCCTAGTGCTTGGACTACGACAGTAGTTAATTTCCATGTCAGCCAGATGAGTAATTATGCTAATAGCTCACAGTGAGAGATTTTAAATTCTATGTGTTGAATACAAATGTTTAACAGGGTTTTCACTGATTAGCTGTACTCTGGTCTTAGGCATGTTTCTCTTTTACTGTCGGAATGCAGAGGTAAAAAAAGATGAAACTGTTTACATGATACAATGTAGTTCCCTAATACTGATGATTTAGATGAGGGGACTGAGCCCACCATAGGCACGTTTGCAGATGACACCAAGTTGGGGGGGAAATTTAGGTTAAATATTATGAAGAAATTTTTTATGGAGAGAGTAATCAGGCATTGGAATAGGCTGCCCAGGAAGGTGGTTGATTCATTGATTCTGGAGGTTTTTAAGGTGAGAGTGGATGTGGCATTTAGTGCCTTGGTCTAGTAAGCAGAATGGTTGGATCAAAAGTTGGACTTGATGGACTTGGAGGTCATTTCCAACCTGGTTAATTCTATGATTCTATGACTGCTGCATTTTCCCCCGTACTGACTTGAGAATTTAGGGAATTAATCTTGTCTGTCATTTTAAAGCTTTATTAGCACATGCATTGTTAAGAGACTGCAAAAGACCTTGCTATTTTTGTTTATTTTTACTTTACCTCAGATAAATTAGCACGGACCTCCTTAAGGGATGAATGCATTTTGTGACAGCCCAGTTGTGCAGACTGAAGGATACAATGAATATTCACTAAGCAATTTACGGTGAACAAAGCAATACACAGCTCTTCTCTTCAGGGTATCAGTAGTAGAAAGGGTGGAGAATGCTCAGGTAAGATGGACTTGGGAGGCACTGGGAACTGTTGTCACTTACCCCTGACCCAACTTACTCAGGAAGCTGAAGGAAAACACAACTGTTTAGAGCACTGCAAGGCACAGGAAACTTTGTGTGTCCTGAAAGTAAGAATAATATGCAAGACAGATCCTGATCTTGTAATTGTTTTAATATTTCGAGGTTTGCAAACAATGATTAAAGACCTTGGCAAAAAGGATTTTTTTTTTAGGAAGGTAAATAACTGTTTAGCAAGAGAAGGCCCCTTACACCCCTGTGGAAAAGCAGACAGTGCAATTGCTGTGTTTGTGAGGGCATTGCCCTTCCCTCGTGCTCGTGGACAGCGAAGATGTGGCTTCATGGTGGGATAAGCCCACATCAGCTTTACATCCTGACAGGCAGTTCCTGCAGACAGAGTGGTCAAGTGCAGAGTAAGGGCCAAGTCTAAGATGAAGAGACTTTGGGAAGGGCCAGCAGTGTGTGCTGGGCTTGCTTGGCCACTCAAGGTATGGCTGCAGGAGACTCCCGTGTTCCCTGGATGGTCACAAGCCCAGGTCAAAGGGTTCATTGCTGACATTCCCTCCCAGCTCCCCCTGCTCATGCTGCCACCACACGCCCTGTGTCCCTGGCCAGGCCTGTGCAGGGCTCGTCTGGGTGGTGCTGTCGGACACTGGGGGGCTTGGACAAACAGCAGCATGAAAAGGCTTCCCCAGGGAGCTCTGTGCCCTTTCAGTGGGCTCCAAACAAGGGCTGCCCCACCGCTTGCGTTCCGACAGTAAAGACATCCTGTGGACTCCGAAGGACTGCAAAGTCTATAGACCCGTGGTCATCATGACTGCTGGAGGCAATTTCCTTCTTGCACAGCTCACCCTCCCCTACTCCTCACCCTGCTGCGATGCCAGCACTGTCTGGGTCTGCCACAGGGCCCCTCCAGCCGGAGGGAATCTGAGAGAAAACTCACACCGTAGTTCTGGCTGCTGTCAGATTAAGTACCTGCTAACTCTGTTCCTACTGAGATACTTTTATGGTACATTAAATGCTAGAAAATAAACAGCTACCTTGTTTCTGTGTTTAAGTTGGGGAAAAAACCAATCTATGAAAGGACAACTATTTTCTCCTGAAGGTCACTGGCCTCATTTAGAATTTTACTTGCACTGAATAAATTTAGCCACACTGTACAGAGAAACTAAAAATGCATTATAAAACACATTTTCAACAGGTCAAATGTTAAAGGGAAAAATTTAACTTTGAAACAGGGAGTGAGAAAGTGAAACAGGAAACCTCAGAGAAGAAAGGAACACTCCAAGAGACACGTGACGGGGGGGTTTTTATGTGAATTTTGCATTATTTTTTAAATGCCTTTCAGCAGCACTTAGTATAACCTTCTCCATCATTTTTCAAGAAACTGAGGTTGAACTAGAAGGTCTATAGTTTTCTGGGTCCTTCTTCAAACCCTTCTTGTACACTGGAACAACACTGTCCAGCTTCCAGTCAGCAGAGCCCTCCCCACACTCCCAACACCTACGTTACATGAATTTATCAGCTTTTATTTGTAACTTGCTCTTTCATTTTTTGTCTTTTTTTTTCTTTTTAATTCAGGAGATTTTTCAGAGAAAAAATAATTTTTCAATGTGAATTATTTCAGAATCTCTCTCCATTCAAGATACTTCTGCTTTTACTCTCCCTCATGGTTGCTTTTGGAAGTGGCATTTTGCATTGACTCATGTCAGCAGAGGCAAACAGACTTGCAATGGTAGGACCATGTTAGAAGATTCTTTCTGAAACTTGGAATTAGATACTGATCAGGAAAAAATGATAAATTTTTGTTTTAATTAATTTGAAGGAAAGAACATAACACTTTCCTTAATTTTGTAATATCATATATATAAATATATTATGTAATAAGAATGCTTGCTTATTTGCCAGGACCTGGAGTCAGGGCCCAAGCTTTTCGTGGCTACTTATTCTGTAGCCTAGAGACACCAGAGAAACACATGACATTACTATTTTATCTTCCAAGTAAGTGCAAGCAAAGGATCCATTTTTTTAAATTGTTCCATCTCTTATGTCAGATACACACATTAGAAGGCTTAGCCCCATCCTGACAGTCTCACAGCAATTTCTCCCCTAACCTGTTGGGGACTCCATCCTCAAAATTGTTAAGAATCCCATTTCCAGGCAGATTGCATTTACAGTCTAAGCAGGGTCTCTGTTTGCATGACCAAGTGTATTCAGGGGGTGAAGGAAAGAATCATCTGGGATTCATTAGTTTTTCTGTGCTTCATCTGAGAACTTCTCAAGGCTGGATAGAGCACTTGGGCACATCAGCTTCAGGAGGTAATTTGCTGTCTCTGTAAATTGGTGTGAAAGAAAGAAATCATTATGTTAGTGGACATGGAAGAAGAAATCACTGTGCAAGTTTGTGGGCCCAGCATTGGCCAGGATGTGGCTCACACATCATGTCTCACGCGTGCACATTTTTCCCTCTTAGACAGCTGCAGTCAAGAAGCTAAATACAAGAGACAGCAGCTCATGTCTTGTCTCTAGGTAACGTGAAAATTCCCATCCTTTCCATTCTGTTTTCCATCTTTCTGGTTATTTATACACAGTTACCTATATACAGTGCATGCAGAACAGCCTACTATTATTGCTGCCAGCTCTAATTACGTGATATCCAGGAAATTCAGGCACAAAGTGTAGCCCTGGTCTGCTACTTGCTGCACAAGTACAGACCAGAAAGGATTCTGCTCACAAGTATCAGCATGGATGTTCACTATGAGAATAAGGGAAGTGAAGCAGACAGACAGACAGGGAGAAACAAATAAACAATGGGACAGGAAAGAGGGGAGTTTATGTCTTTTCTATATGGTGCTGACTGGCCATTGAGGTCATAAAATCTTATTTCCCATTAGAAGCTTGGTCATCCAGCTAATCTAACTCAGCTCCCCTCACTGCTCTTAATATTTCATAAACTCAGCCCCAGCTTCAAATCCCTTTATTACACTCTCCCCAGTCCCTACATAGCTTTTCCTTACTGGTGGCCACACACTTGTGGATACACACCAAAGGCAGTGCTAGACAGAAGAGAATGCTTCCTGCCCTGCACCTGCCACTGTGGTCCTGCTAAAGCAGCCCAGGACGTGGGTGTTGTGCACCCAGGGCTCCAGGCCTGTGGAAAACAGTGGTTGTACCAAACAAAGATTAGCAGAAGTAAAGCAGATTAGCTACAGACACCTGCTAAGTCAGAAAAATGTCTGTCACAGCTCAGCTGGGTGAGAGGAAGCTACAGGCAGGTCACACCAAGTCTGGACAGAGCAGCTGTGATGAGCCTTGGTGCTGAGGCCTGGCAAACTCAGTACAGAGCTCACAGCCCATTATTAGCAAAGGCAGATAAAGGTTATTAGCTAATAAAGGTTATTAGCAGAGGCCAATAAATGTTACAGGGCTACATGGTTATAGTATGATAGACTGGTATGAAGTTTCCTTCCTTCCTTCCTATCCACCTCCACCTTTCTTAGTCCTGTCCCTTTCTCCCTAAAGGATATTTTTTGAGAGAAAGTTGTTAGAAAATGCTTTGACAAATAATTTGTAGGGAAATCTGTATGTGGTTTTTGTTACACTGATATTCTTGCTTTTTCCTACCTGAACCAAAGTGAAAGCATGGGTATAATGGCCACTCGGCAAAGCCTTTACTCAGCAGGGGCTGAAAGATGACCTGGTCACTGCAGCAGTGTGTGCTCTGTGATGTACTGAGCACACCTTTGAAAGGAATGACCCTGCAGCACAGTAAATCCGTGCTTTTGTTTTAGGAAAGTAAATAACAGCCATGAATCTCCTTCTCTGGAGCATATTTTACTGAAGCCATAAAATGCTGCAATACAGTCACTTCCCAGCAAACCCAACGTAAATGCCAAATACCCGTTACTGTAGAGCCAGAGCCCTGAGCATGGCTTTGCCAGGCTGCCACAGTGCAAGATTGCCATCTGCAGGGCAGCCTGGCTCCCTGAAGCTGGCAGGCTCCTCCTCCCCGTGGGTATCCTTCAGAAATATTTCTTGGGCTCTTGCAATGCATAAGTGTTCAGACACCTGGAGGGATTCCCAGTTTTGCATCTCTACTGTCCCTATAAAAATACTTGTTGTCTCCTACTGCTCTGGAGATGCAAGTGTCATAGAAACATTGACTCATAGAATGGTTTGGATCAGAAAATACCTTCAAGACCACCTGGTTTCACCTCCCCTGCCATGGGCAGGGATACCTTCCACTAGCCCAGGTTGCTTCAAGCCCTGCCACCTTGGCCTAGGACACTTCCAGGGATGGGGCAGCCACATATACAGAAACATTTCAAGGAAGGTTAAGAGGAGTTAGAGCCATTGCTATAGTTTTCTACAGACCTGGATAATGAAAAGAACATCAAGACACTATTACAAAATGATTACTCCACATACGCAAAGAAGAGTAGGACT
This sequence comes from Pithys albifrons albifrons, assembly GCF_047495875.1. Lineage (NCBI taxonomy): Eukaryota > Metazoa > Chordata > Aves > Passeriformes > Thamnophilidae > Pithys > Pithys albifrons. The sequence continues at coordinate 256,286 of NC_092463.1, read as the reverse complement.
GAGGTTTTTTGCAAACAGTTATGAGAAGCTGCATGCTTGAAATACACCTGAACATGTACCTGATTTCTCATTCTGTGCACCCATGGCTCAAGCACTACTAAAATTCAATAAAACCTGGCATTGCTGGTCTTCTGGGCATTTGTAAAGATTCGACAACAGCCAGGAAAATAAAGAAAACAGTGACAGTATTGTAAAAGGGCACAGCTCCATCCATCACACGTTGCCATCAGAGTGTAGCACACAAGACAGTCTCCAGGAGTTCCCATCACAATTACTGTGCTCAGCAATTAGAACAAATGAGTAGAATGACTTCCAGCAACATTTCAAATTGTTCAAATTCAATAAAGGATGATGAAAAAATGCGTACATGGGATACAATTTAAACAGAATTTGGCCTCTATGTTTATCATTCCATTAGAGGTGATGCAAACCCACTTTGACTGGCTTGCATGTAAATAGAAGAAGTTATTGCCCTATGACAAGTTTTCACATTTGCAGTATTCACCAAGACATAGTATGGAAATAAATCAATAAACATTCTCCCCACCCTGCTGGCAATCTGTTCTGCACTGAATTTCTGAATTAGCTGCATGATTGCAATTAATCTCACACGAAATATTCTAGCATAAAAACCACACCTCTGAGATAGTCACAACTTGTTCTCAGAGCATCAGTCAGAGAAAAAACCCAAAAGCTCCTGCAAAATTAATTCTTCCCTGGAAATTCCATTTGAAGGAAAGTCTATCAGAATAAAAAAAATGGAATCTTAGTTTTGTCTTACACTCCATTTTTTAAAATATAAATATATTTTTAAAATCATTGCAGGATGTTTTATGCAAATAAAACTGATCATGCAGTCTCAATGCACTCCATAATCCTGCGAAAACTACCTCCTTTTCTTTTACTTTAAATGTATTTACTTTCAAAGGAATACAGGAAAACTGGACCTGAAGGTAACACTAATATTTAATGACACTCTGAGTGTATTATCTGAGGAAATCATTTTTCTTGCCCTGGATTACTCAATAGAACAAGTAACACAGGTTTTTAGTTAACTGCTATTGAGTTATTACCTAACAGTTTCCTCAGAGAGATAGTTATACTCTGCTTGTTACTCTGAAATTGTTATGCAAATTTCTCCATTTATAGGACTAAAATGAACACTAGCAGCACTATCAGCTACCAGCAGAATTTGGGAGCATTTCACATTACAAGAAATTTATTTTAGTGTACAAATTATTATTATACATAAGACATATAGACAGATAATACATAATATACATGTAAATGATATCTACAATATATGGCACAATATAATTAACATTATAATAATACAACTGTATTTGTAATGGACTCAACAAACTATAGATACTAATTATCATTATTTATTATACAAATACTGTTCAATCATATGCTTTCTAGATCTTTGCTTGGTTGGGGTTTGTATTCAGCAGACCAAGGCCGCAGTGAGCTCACTGATTTCTGGGGATGGCTCCCACCATTCTGTTTATATTACCTTTTCTCAGAAATAACATTTTCCTGTCAATTAGGTATAGAGACATGACAGCAGTCAGGGTTTTTTTTTGCTCTGTTTTTTGGTTTTCTCCTCCCTAGGATTCTCTAATCCCTTCCTTTCCCTTTCAGATGGCCCTGTGAAGTTTAGGATGCTTCTCTTTTGGCTACGACCTTACTACTCATTTCTAAACAAGGCTCAGGACAAATGCCATGAATTATTGCTGTATAATAAATTAAGATATAAGAAATCTAATTACATCAGATTTTAATTCCTTACTTTTGCTTTCTTAGCAATCTATCTCTTTCTTACATCCAATTTCTGGTCTCCTCTTTTTGATATTACAGGTCTGGTTTTAATTCTGTCAAGGCCTTTAACATGAAAATCTGTCCAAAATAGAGATTCTTACTTTGTAAATGACAAGGCTCTCTGGGTAATTCAAGGCAAGTCATGCCTAAGCAGTTTGATTGTTTTCTGTGCTGAAGTGACTGGCTCTGTGATGAGGGCTGAGCCTTTGTTAGCTTTAATCTTAGTAAGCTGTTTGACATTGTTCCCACAAAATCCAAGTGGTTAAACCGGCAAGAAATTAAAACAGTCAGTGTCCAAAAATTAGGAAAATGCAGATTTATGGCCAGAATGGTGAGAATAAAGAGCATTTCAGATGCATCAGCTGTATTAATCTAGGGATGGCTCTATGTCATAGTTTGCAGACCTGACACACAATCAGTTACGATTCTGACCTCTTTTGGTAAGAAGCAGCTGCTATATGGGACTCTTACAGAAGCAGATGCAGAAACTTGAGGTAAGGTCCAGAATATCTGCTTTAAAATGTTGCTATGAGGTTTTCCAGGGAGAGGAGGGCAAGGTCCTGATAAAGTATGGAATTGAAAGGTATTTGCATTGCACCTCTCTGCCTTGTCTCATACTCCTGGCTGATGAGGGGCTACACTGGCATTAGTGCAGGCAGCACTTCTTTTTACAGTAAATGTGATCAAGAAAAAAAGGTACATAGAGTGCTTTATTAAGACTAAAAAGGCTCTCTGACAGGATGTGAAGACTCTGACAGCAATCTAATAAAATATAGGTTGGCTTTGAAGTAATATCTGTGGATCAGTCTGCACACTTCTTTGCCAGAATTTTGTTATTTATTACTTCTGACTTTCACAAAATCTTGAAAGACACAGAATTACATGAACAGAGAAGCAGACTTGCCCTTCAGGTCTCAGTTGAAAGAAATTGAGTTGAACACAGACTTCGAAAGGAATACTGAAAGCAAATTGCATATTTAAGGATATTTTAAGTAGATGGCAAGTCAACAACAGTCCATCAAAGCAACTGTGCAGGAGATCTGGTAAAACAGCAGGTTTGCTGCAAGGCTGTTCTCACTGCAAGTGACAGAAATACCTGGAAGTGGTCAGTTGCCTTTAACTTAATCTACTTTATGACTGATAGAAATCAGACACAGAAGGCAATGAAACATTATGATTTCTTCTGTGAGTCACCTGGGATTTTGAAAGGGTTAAGTTTGTGAGAATGTGCATTTTCCACAAACCACAGCCTTAATTTTAAGAGGCACTAAGGAACATTTCAGCTCCCACTTTGTTTCACAAGGATTTATGAAGTTCTCCCATATTAATATTAGAATTCCCACAAGAATACAAATGCAAATTAAAGACTATCAAATAAGTGGCACATTTATCACTGACAGTCTAGGTTTCCCCCCTTCTTAAGTTTACTCTCAGTCTGCCACCAGTCCCTCAATGACCTTTATTTGTTTATCTTGAAATTCTTCCTGTTGGACTTTCAGAAGGGTTTGAAAATGCAGCACCAAATGGAGCCACTTTCTCTTGGGTGTTGTATTTTTCCCAAAACCTTGTTAGATTTATGTGACATAGTTTGTCTCTACAGGAAGCTTTGCTGCTTTATATCCTGTTCATTCTTGAGTTTGTCTGTTCCATTGTTTATTATGGAACAACTACCACATGGAAGTTGGATTGTCATACTTAGGTCCTCTCCCCTCAAAAATGTAAAACAAAGCAAAATATCTGGATCCCTGTTGTCTTTTGGTACCAGGAGAATTCAAAAAGTTTACAAGATTTACTGTACCATAACCCGCTATGTCCTTCCTCTGATGGCATTAGCATTGCCAATACCTATACTGGGAGGATAACTGCATTTCTCACTGTCATTTCCAATGAAGCTTAAGCCATCCTGATCATGGTCAACAATGCCCCAGGAGAAAGGAGACCTCTCCTTGTCCTACACTTGCAGGATAAATGCTCATCTTTTTTCTCTTTGGAATATTTCCTCACAAGAACCTCATCTCTTTCCCCAAATGCCTCACCTGCCTTTAATTCAGGGCCACAGTCAGGATAGCCAAAACCCCAGAAATTCCTGAAAGTACCAGTGTATTTGTGACCCTATTTCAAAGCACAGCTTCCCCTGAAGCCCACACTACATGACCAGCAGGAGAGCTGGGGTTACTGGCTGGTTCCAGCTGCCTCCTGCACTGCCGCTCACTCCTCACTCAGGCCCTGCTGCTCACATTTGGAGCAAACACAGCAAACAATTCCTCCTTACCTCCTTTCACAATGTGACCAGGCTGTGGTTTAGGAACTACAGGTGATTGATGCTGGAGTGAATGGCTCACAACGATGTCGCCAGAGAAGGGCAACACAAATGTCAGTTCTTTCAATGTTTCACAACCAAGTTACCTTTCTGTAGCTTAGTGAGGAGCTACTAAATAGTCTAACATAAAAGATAAAGTATTATGCATTTTGCCATCAGTTTTCCCACAAAATACACCAAATTTGTGCAAAAATATATCAAGTTCTACAACATCTATACCGTGACAGCTTATCATTTTACAGTTTTGGTTTTTCATGTTCATATTTTTTTGCCAAAAGCATCTGTTCATGGAGGAAAAAAACTGCTTTAAGGAAAGAATCAGACTTTTAGATTTTCATGCCAAATATTTCTGATGAGTCTTAAAGTATTTAAAACAAATCTTTAAAACTGTCAAAGGGAAGATTTGGGAGAAGAGGGTAATAAGAGAGGATGAGAAGGCTGAGGATGGACAATGCTTTTAGATATAGGGTTTAACTTTTAGATTGCCCTATGCGGAGTTAGGAGCAGAACTCAATGATCCTTGTGGGTCACTCCCAACTCAGAATAGTCTATGATGTAAAATCACACCTCACCTGGTAGTTCCCAGGACTGTATCCTCCATCAAATACTGTGGGGTTTTATGAATAACAGCTCTGCATTCCACTTACTCATTCGTTTCATGACTGATCATGTTTAATTTTCTGACAGCAGTTCTGGAAAGGAAACAACTGTTCTAATTTTATCTGGTCTTGGTATCTTTATCTGGAGTGTCCTGTAGAAACAGAGAGCAGAGATGACTGTCCTGAATGCTCATGACTGAGAACAACAAGCAGTAGGAGACATCTGGCCCTCACATGAGGCATTTCAGGCAGACGCAGGCACAGCACAGCAGGTTTGCCCACTAAGGCACAGGAGGCCACCGAGCTTTTCAGGTGAGATTTTTGACCTCCCATTCTGGTATTCACTGAGAAAAGAAGGCACATTTGGATTTAATCACTGCACTGCAGTCACACGTTGGCTTAGGCTGATAAAAAATGGCAAGCCATGAGTCAGCAACTAAAAATAAACCATTTGTTAATAAATATCTGAGGTTAGGGAGTCAGTAATTACCTTGCATTTCAAATCACATCCTTGTTAAGTTAGTTCCCAGAGCCAAATGGCTCGATTGCTCCATGCCAGATGACATTGCTGCACCCAACACCTGCAGCAGCCAGCACTGCCATCCTGTAACACGGGGTGACTGTGCTTCCAAGTGCTGTGCTCCCCAGCAGGAGGCTCAGGGCTCTGCAAGAGGCCAGGGCACTGCTGAGACCAAACCACAGACCCCAAGTGACCAGCTCGATTTCAGAAGGCTACATTTTGTAGTGGATCTCGGTAAATCCTGGGGATGGGAAATGGATTTCCAGGGTATTTCAATTTTGTAGAAACAAACAGCAAACCAGAGGCTTAGCAGGGACATGCTGGGCCACCTGCCCCATGCTGGTGCTTTCACACCTGACACACCTGGTGCTGCCTGCACTGAGGGATGAGAACAAAACATAAGTGACAGCATACAACTGTCAGTCCGGACAGACGGACAGCCAAGCAAGCAGGGACATGGCACATCTGACATACACTGCTTCACTGCCTGCCCAGAAACTGCAGAATCCTCTGTGGAGGGTGAAAAGAGATGTTGTTGCTCAGCCTGAAGACATTCCAGACCAGAAACCTGTATTCTACAGAAGTCTGATCTGCCCATCCTGTTGTATTATCCCTGTAATTACCAGCCTCTGCCAGACTGGGAATGTTCTAAGCATGAAACATCCTCCTGCATGTCCTGCTCTCTGCCTCTGAGCACCTTCGGCACTTCCCTTTCTTCCTGTTCCCACTAGACTATGTTGATTTAAACACCTCTTTGGCACAGTGGAGACCAGGGCTGGCAAAAACACTGAGGGTACTCCAGGTCCTTTTGTTGGATATGCTTGGTAACGAGAAAAAGCTCTGAAAGTAGTGGTGAGTATGAAAAGTGATCTTCCTTGTCTGAAAAACAGCTCTTTGATCACAGAAAGCCCTTTGGAAGGGACTACATATCACTTTGTGTGTGTGTCTGCACTGGAGGACCAGGAGGAGAAGGATCAAGAACCAGACCAAGCATGACATATCTGGCCTTCCCAGAGCAATAATGGTGCTCTCTGCAGCTGCAAGCACAGAGATATTGAGAAAACTACCATCAGGATAATCATTCAGGCTGTTGCATTCAGAGACATCCTGCACAACGTGGATGCAAAGCTGTGGCTGCATCAGCTGCTCCATTCACCACAGATTGCTGAGCAGCCCATCCTGGGATGTCTGGGGTAAACATATGTAGTGTTTGAGATGTGTGTTTGGAACAGTTTGAATAAAGAGCTTATATTTTACAGGGAAAACATGGCAATCATCATAGTCCTAGCAGCAGGAATTATATCAGAAGAAAAATTTCACAAAGTTTCAAGAGTCCAATCAAAATGTGAAGGCAGTGGTACTTTGAAGCACAAGGAAACTCAATATGAAGATCCTTTTAATCTTTCTTCCTGTTTCCTTGGGCAAAATAAACACTGTCTAAGGGTTTCTAAGCTCCTACACTTAAGGTCTCACCTGCATTAGAGAAAAGTCTTACCAAAAAAAGCATCTCCTTATGTGAAATGCACCAAAATCAACCAGAGCAGTCAATAAGTTCTCAACTCTTGTTTTGTATTTACTATGTACATAAAGCACTATAAACTTCATTTTATACAAAAAAACTTTCTTTCCTTTGTTCAAAGAAATACCTTAATCCAGAAAACAAATGGTGTTGGTGAAACAAGCGAGTTTTTTGAAGTAATTGCTTTTTAATGGTGAAAACCTAATTATGCATCTGGAAATTCCCATGTTCTGATGGTGGATAAAATCTTAGACAACGACTGAAGTGTACACTTTAGATTTATCCATCACTGAAAGATTAAAAGCAATCCCTTTTACCTTACCCAGAGCAATTAAATTATATGTAAACTCTCTAATGACTTCTTGGGCAAGAGGGGGGCTTGGGGGCTTGGGGGGTGGGGCAAAAAAAGTAGAGGAAGACAAATCAGCTGAAAGCAGTGCAGAGGCTTGAACCAGGTGGCAGAAATCTGCACAATTAGTTGGTAGCATTCACTAAGCCAGACAGAGTGTAAGAGGAAAGCCACCTGGGGGCCCTAATGGATATTGCCTAAAACAGTGACATTCAGGGGTTTGTTAAACAACTCTTAAAGGACAAAAGCCAAAACTTGAGCACCAATCACTTTTAAAGGATCAGTAGGGTTGATAGAGTCAAGCTTTAACACCCAGGAATAAAAACTTCATCTATTTGCCCTGTTTGATCTTTGTCTGCATTACTTAATTAAAATCTGGCCTGTTTGAGCAGATAGGTTGGACAAGGTGTCTTCCAGAAGTCCCTCCTAATCCCAGCCATTCTGTGATTCATCAATGCCAAGCAGAAGACAGTTTGCAGGTAGAATTTTTGCCTGTATGTCTGAGCATAATCTGTTTTGGTTTTTTTGGGGGGAGAAGAAAATAATCTGTTGATCATTTTTACTTGATTGATGAATCCTTGCAATTTCAAAATCTTTCTATGGAGTTCTGCTCAGATAATCTTGCAATAAATGGAGGGTAAGGAATAACACTGAAATCTAAACATCTGTTCTTATACTCCTCTTCATTTAAGTAAAGAAAGGGATGAAAGCTTAAATTAATATCACAGCATAGCATAGAATATTTTCATTTGGAAGGGAGCAACAGTGATCATCTGGTCCAACTGCCTGATCACTTCGGGGCTGACTAGTAGTTTAAGCAGGTTGTTAAGCACATTGTCCAAATGACTCTCCAATATAAACAGGCCTGGGGCATCAAGCACCTCTGTGGGAAGCTGTTCCAGAGTCTGACCACCTTCCCAGGAAAGAAACGCATCCTAAAGTCCTGTCTAAACCTCCCCTGCTGGAACTCTGAACCATTCACAGGAGTCCTGTCTCTGGATCCCAGGGAGAAGAGGTCAACACCTCCCTCTCCATGTCCCACTCTCAGGAAGCTGCAGAGGGAGAGGAGGGTATCCCTCAACCTCTTTCTCTCCAAACCAGACAAACCCAGAGTCTTCAGTTGTTCCTCAGAGGACATTTTTTCCAGCCCCTCCCTAGATTTCTTGCCCTCCTCTGAATGCCTTCACATACCTCAACATCCTTCTTACCTGCTGGGGGCCAGAATTTCACACAACTCTCAAGGTGAGGTCACCATGTTGGTAAACGCAGTGGGATGATCACCTCTTATGTTTCCTGGCTTATAGGCCATGTGGGAAGTAAAGTCCATCCCATGAAGTTGCTTGCAGACACAGAGCTTACAGGTGCACAAGTTTTCATTTTCTGGTTTAGGTTTCTGAGGCAGAACAGCAACATTTCCAGGCCCCAGGCAGCCTCCTGGGAGCAACCTGCCATTCACCTTGGGACTGATGAATCACAATAGCCCATGCTTGAGCTCCTGAAAATGTTTTTTTGTACAATGAATTTCCCCTTGGTGCCAAAAAACATTCTCTTTTCATTTTTTATAGCAAGTTAATTTAGGACAAGCCAATAAAATAGAAAGATAGATGTGAAAATCACTACAACATTCAGATTTTAATAAATAAATGGTCAATTGATTTGCTGCCTCTGAAATTGGTTCTGAAATCCCAGTTTCCATTTTAAGACTTTATCATTTAAAGAATGCATTTTTATACAATCCTTCCAAAGCTGCATATGACAGCTTAGAAGAGAAATAATCTGATACTGAAGCAGTGCCAAAAGGGAGTATTAATGAGTGTGGTGGGTACTGTGATTGGTGTAGATGCCTAAGGTGGAAAAGAAAGAATTTGTCAAAGCAAACTGTGTTGCTTTCTCAACCCAATGTTTTACTGCACAATGCAGTAAATCACACAGGGAGTGTGATTGTGTGGCATGTGCAGACCTTTTCTGCTCTAGCTTTTAACTTCCTTCCAAATCAAGGCTTCTTGTAGAACTACAGCCCTGATCTACTCACAAGCTGTTAAATGAGGTTGTTTAAAAATAAAAAATCCCCAAGCATATATTAAAACATTGTGCTGTATACACCTGAATTTGAATTTTTCTTCTCCAAAAGGAAGTTGAGGAATCAAATAAATAACGACCAAGTCAGCATCTATGGCCTGGACAGAGACAAAGATAGAACTTGAAGGTTGAGTTAAATTATCCATGGCACACAAAGGGTGTGACCCAGCTCTGGCAAATGAGCTCTGCTGCAGAACAGTGTGCAGATACACCAGCAGTTCCTCATCTGGCACTGCTGTACTGATGCATCTTTTCAGGTCTGCACCAGCTACCACAGAATACACACTGTCTTCTGCCATGCAGATTCCAGAAGGGTAACAGGGATTTCCAGAGTTTTCCATGCCAGGCCAAGGGACACACTGCCACTTTCCCATTTGCAGCTCAGACACTCTCTCCTTACACATAACCTTACAGCTGGCATAGGCAAGGGCTCTCTTACGTCATTCCCTGAAATCCCTCTGAAATGCCATTAGAATGCTGGTTTAACCCTGGAAACACTACTAGCCAAGTTTCATCTTTTTTCTTGTCTCTTTAATGCCATGGGTGCTCTCTGAGGTTTTGGGCCCCACAGATGCCCTTCCCATTATGTGCAGAATGGCTTTCTGCATTTCTGTGACCGAGGCAGAATGAGCACGTGGCACACACACACAAAACACGGGCACCTGCACAGCTTCTAAGTGCTTCATACAAAGTGATGCTCAGTTTTTGTTACTAATGGCACCCTTTGTGATAGTGGCCAGTGAGACCTTAAATCAAAGACCCCTCAGCCTAGTTCTACACCCTTCAGTCTAGAGCAGTCAGCATTTTCCGTGAGCCACCAAAGGGGCCAATACAAACAATATCACACTCATTAGTGAACCTGAATGTCAGCACAGCAGCTTCCTGTTGCTTTTTTTCTTTTTAATGACTCCTGAGAAAATTCTGCCTAAAGAAAACAACACTAATTCAAATACTCAAAGCTTTTGTGCAGACCAGTTTTGAAGCCACAAACATTACAGCAACGTGCTGTCCTTTTTCACATTTCAACTTTTAAGTGGTTGAGAAACTACAGTTTTTCTGTTTTGATTTTCTATTGAAACAAATTTCATTGAGTTCCTGTGGGATCCAAACCTAAAATACTGTCCATAGCATTACTTATTTGTAATTTTTTTGGGAGGGGGTGGGAGGGCATTGGATTTCAACCTTTTTTAGAATGTTTTCTTTGCATAGTGGTTCTGATTTCTGGGATTAAGGAACATTCATCTATTTTTACTTTCCAGAAGATTCACATGGATTTACTTGTGTTATTAGCTATTTTGCTTCTGTGTCCTACATGCTTGAAAGAGAAATCCAACCACAGTATAGAATCGTTGCCAAGGATGGCAATCCTTACAGGCCTGAGACAGACAGACAAGTACAGCATGAGTCAAGGAGAGATGGAGCCACAACGTGCAGCCTTCCCTTTCCAGGACACTGCTGAACACATTATGGGCATCCTCTTGGAACACAGATCTCTGTCCCCTCACTGTGACCAGGCCCTTGACAGCTGGGTGTAAATGCAGTGCTGTGCAGGGGAGCTCTTAGATAGGGCTGCAGCACAGGTCATGCAGGAGGAGCTCAGATGAGGACAGAATTGCAAAAACCCCCTCCCTGGACAGGGGAGCTGACCTGGGATGGCCCAGAGGGGCTGTGGTATATCCAGCCGTGGAAATTTTACAGTCGAAACTGGACCAAGCCTTGAGATACTCAACATTATGGTCCTGTTTTGAGCAGCAGTTTGAACCAGAAACTTCCAAATATCCTCTCCAGCGTCAGTTATTTTGCAATGCTGTGATTTCATTTGACTCCTGTTAGATGAAAAGGATTATAGTGGAGAACTTGAATGTAGAATAGGAGAGGAATCTGATAAGCACATCTGGCCCTGGGAGTGCTGGTTACTGTCATTGTCAAGGGAATGCACCAGCCCTGGCCACATGGGTCAGTGTTTTTGCCCATCAGGATGCAGGAGCACTACTGAGCAAGCAAGGAACCCTTACATAACATGTATCACAGCATACATCACATTGCCCTGCTCCTCCCACAGCTCATATGAGTGACAAAGTCCTTAACAAGAGGCTGAACTAAGCTATAACCGTTCAGTTGTAGAGAATTTAGGCTCCCTATTTTATTCCCCTGTTTTAGACCAGGAGGCAGCTGTCACTTCAAATAATTGTTAATATTACTGTCTTAAACAGCAAATTGCCTTTCAGCTTTGTGCCTCTCTGAGAAAACAATCACCTGTATGGCCACAAATTAAGTTACCTACATGACAAACTGATGAGAACAGTGACCATGTCTGCAGGATTCTTCTGAACCACTGCAACAGCAAGCACTGACCTTGTTTACCTTGTGATATATCAAATAGCACAGTCTACTTTTGCTTCTCAGGAAAAATACGTAAATAAGCTATTCCCTTCTAACTTCAAAGTGATCGATTACCAAAATGTAACCACTTGTTATCTGTCCCAGATTTTGCTTCAGGGAGGTGATAGATCATAATGGGCTTTTTTTAAATGCTGTGTGTTTTGAGATAGTAAATGGGATTTAGGACTCATAAGCCTTATCTGTGTCTCATCAGCTGGACATACATTGAAAGATCTGGTGATTAGTCCATAGGAAATTCATGAAAACTGCATGAAAGTTTCATGAAGCAAAATTCAATTTCCAGAGTGTAATAGTAAGCAGCTGATACAAAGATTGCTATAGAAGTAACCCACAGGTTACAAATGCACTTTTACTTTTGATCTATACTGAGTTTCTATCAGAATTTTAAAAATAAGCAGAAAATCTAAATTAATGCTGCTCACATTGGCTTAGAATACACTATGTAAAAATCACAATAGAAATTTAAAATCTATGGGCAAAATCTATTCCTGGTAATCTTCTCTTAAATTAAAATTGATCCTCTAGGTTGCAATTGGATCTAGCCACCAAAACCTGATTAGCCATGGTAGATGTGACCTGCACATCATTAGGCCGTGCAGGGTGTTCAGAGAGACATGGTGCAGCCCCATAGCTCTCTCAGGCCCCAGTTCATAGTTGAATTTGTGAAAAAAGTGAGACTGGTAACAGTGCCCAGAAAAACCTTGTAGTTTTGCTCTCCAAAGAACAAGCACCCACCTCGAGGATAAGCAGACCAGGTGGGAACTGTGCCATGAAGGGAAGGCAGTGGCTCGAGCTGCTCAAACTATGGATCTCTGATTCCTTGCTGGAATCAAATAATTCTCATTAGAAATTTACAAACCCAGTCAGGAAAGGTCCAGAAATGTTTGGTTCTCTGCTAATAAAGTCTTACCATCTTTTCTAGCTTGAATAAAAACTAGTCCTACTCTAAAGGTAAAAGGACATTTTAAGGTGATTTTTTTGAAACAAGCTAGATTAATTTTTAAGTGTTTCCTTCAAAATATGAGCTCTTAGGAAACTTAACCAGAAAACAAGAAATTTCAGCTGCAAATAGAATTATGCAATGCTGAGACACACATCCACTTCTTTAATTTAATTTCTTTGATTTAATTTAGTTATGGTCCTCTTGGGAATGAGAATGGGGACATTTACTTGGTGCTTAAGTAATCCTATTAGGGAGCTGAGGTTGTCAAAAAATATTTTTGTTTGCCCAGTTGGTCACAGTGGGATCACACTTGCTCTTCCTGAGACTTTGCCTTATCTTCAGCCTGCATTTAAATGGTGCTTCTTTCAGTCCATGTAATCGGAATGAAAAATTTCATAGTTGTGTATCATGACCCTCAGCTTGGGGTCTGAATTGTTTAGGTAATAGCTTCAAATGTAGGTATTTCACTAGTACAGAGAAACATGTATCCTTATCAAGAACAACATAAAAGCATTTGTAACAGTTTGTCTCAATGTTTCATCACATATATCTCTGGCAGGGACTTAAAGGAAGACTTTACAGGAATTTAGAAAGCTTGGGAATATATGCCTTTGCTAAGTACTTTCCCAGCTTCCAGAAATTTTTAGCACAGCGACTTTCTGATACAGGTTTGGGTTAAATAACTCAGTGTAAAGTTAAATCACCTAGACTGATAAAGTTGGCTCCTGTTACAGCAGCCCTAATATATAACATCTCCATCTAAAGACATCTCTTTGTGAACCCTGTTACCACCCAGAGATGTGCAGGCAAATGATGCAGACATTGAAGACTCAATATCCACCGCACAAGGCTCAGTTGTGTCCTGCACCTGACAGCTGTCGGTTCCTGCCCTACCAGCACAGAATTATAACTGGCACAGTTCATGCCATGTTTCTTTGGGGTCTGGTCTTTGGTAGCCAGGACAGCACACAATTGTGTTGCTCAGACTCATGTCTATGCTTTCTTTCAACATTTTTACACTCTCGTGGTTTTGGAGCACTGCTCTGTTCCTGTGCATCTCTGGCAGCTGCTCTGAGACACAGAAGAGAACTGGAACACCTGAATGAGACGAGAAGATTCAGAGGCATGGAGGGTCACCCAAACCTACTGTTAGCTTGAGAATTTCCTTTTATGTGAGCTGAATCCTGTCTGCAGGGCTGCATTTGCCTGGAAGAAGAAAACAGCTTGAAGATACAAATCACTGACTGCTGGTACACAAATAGTTTTTGTTTGCACAATGAAGATAATAAAACATCTGAAAAACAGAACAGATGAATGTTACAAACCTATGGGAGGCACTGGAACCTCAGGTTTTCAGCTGAAAAGTTTTATGCTAAATTTTAGCAAGCAAGTGACTAGAAGGGGGGAAAATACATGAAGCAAAACCCTCTATCTCTTGGAGAGCAGATGGTGGCTTGGGGAACAGCTTGCTTCAGTTCTTACATCTAATTGAATTCTGGTCTGCCTAGCACTACTCAGCTCTCATTTGAGCTCAGACTAATGTTCCTCTCCTTTCTTCACTACACAGCTGCAGTTAGGCATTCTCAGACTGTACCAACCACTGGAGTTATTTCACCACTCTTTGTTTGGAACGTAGCAAGTGGTGACCAGCTGCTCTGGGGATGGAGGATTCCTCCTGCTGCTGCCTCTTCCCTGTGTCTCCTCCCAAGGGGACTTAGAGCCTGTCCAGGGTCTCCAGGGCACAGCTTGCTGAGTGTGTCCTGCACCTGTCACAGTTGCAGTGGTTTGTCATTTCTAAGGAACAGGAGAGATGTTATTCTTAAAAAGCATTGATTTAAAATAAAATATTTTGGTTATGCAGTAACACAGGGAATCAAATTGCAGTAGATTTCCAGCCTCATTCAGGTAAATTTAGAAGAACTGAAAAGTGTTAAAGACTTGAAGGCTTTAATTTCTTTTCCCTTTAAACTTCAGTTGTATTTTGGCTCCTAACATGGAATCAAGACATAGACACGGAGAGCTGTTATTCATCCCAAGGCACATACTGGTTTCTCCACAGTCTTAAACAATCCTCAGAATCTGTGATGGTGTGCTGCTACTCCCAGCCCAACAGAATTAAATATTCACTTCTCACTTATGCTTGATCTTTCTTCACTTTATCATGTATCTCCAGTTATCTCAACATTATTTTACAAAGATTTTTTAACTAACTCCACCACTAATCCTAGTTATTGTGCTGATTTGGCAAAAAAAAAAAATGAAAGAAAAAACAAACATAGATAAAAGAAACAATTTTTGAACACACAAGCCTGTAAAATAAAGGTTTGAAAATACAATATCATGATAGCTGGTTAGGATGCTTATCGCTAAGTGAACCACCTTTCCTCTGGTGGCTTGAAGAGTGTATCACAGAGTTATGGATAATTTCATTAACAATCTATTAAAAAATACTCCAGTATGCAAATAGAATTACACCATTCTACATCAGGATAAAGATTTAAAGACAGACAAAAACTCTTTCAATAATTTAATTCTTTTCCACCCTTATGACAAGAGTCTTCAGCATTTTATGAACAAGTTAAATGGACTAACGGACTGATTTTAATCAGTACTTTGATTACCCTTTTTAGAAATGATAACGGTGCATTGTATTCACAGCTGCAGGAACAGGCAACTGCAAACACTCATCCCTCCAGGGAAGCACTGGGAAAAACAATGCACAGCCTCATGGCCCTGAGAGGGCCCTGCTCAAGGGTGCAGATGGAGGCTGGCTCTGTTCCAGACTGCAGGAGGCACTTGAAAAAAAATTTCCTGTGGTAACGAGAGCGTCTTTCCCACTCATTGCTAAAACGCTGCACCTTGTTGTCCAGTCATGCAGGGCAGCTACAGCTTCCATTTTTTCTATGCAACCAGCACACAGTGTCTGTAGCAACGGGACCTACTGCATCCCATTGCACCTTTGCAGGTGTTCAGGCCTCCCTGCAGCACTTGTGGGCTGTGGAAAGCACCTTCCTCCTCTTTGGTCTCTCCCTGTGCCTGTTCATGAGTGACAGCACGAGTGCTGCTGCCGTGGGACTCTGGGCAGTGTCACTTCACAGTCCCCAGGCTCTCCAGGGGCTGGTGACACTTGGGGAGGGACAGTCCCCCCTTACTCAGCAGGTGCTCCCTCCCTTACCCAGCACCACAACTGGGCAAACCAGCTTCCTCTGGGCTGCCCTGTGCAGATCAGCCCATGGGCTGCTGTGCAGAAGGTAATGAGCAATCAGACCATGCCTGTGAAAAGTCCCCCATGGCTGTATTCCATCAGACAACATCCCTCTCATTCCCGCCACGCTGCCTCTCACAAACCGACGCCTTTGCGAAGGGCCAGACTAACACCGAGCAAACACTCGACTCCTGGGACAAATATAGTAACTGGGTGATTTAAATCACATTTTACTCTATAAGGCACATCACAAGAATAATATAAATAATGTCCAGGTTTTAAAAACAGTTTAAACTTGATCAAGCATAGCAGAGTATATGAATCACGCTCTTAAGCTTTTCCTGTTTATGGAAATAGCATCTATCAGTAAACTTAGGCAAGCTTTTGGCCTAACGAAGTAAGCCTGAAGGAAGTAAAACAGAAGACATTGTAGATGGCCCTAGGTTTATTATCAATAAAGTAAAATTGATGAGCCCTTGCAAACCTTGAAATAGGATTTTTCAAAAATTTTCCACTGACTTTAGCACGTTCTTCTTTCATCTTTTCCTTCTTTCATTCATTGCTCCATCCTGTTCTCCTAAAGCTTTTTTTATCCATGGGGAAAAAGAAAACAAAATCCAGGTTTGTGGGGTGTTTGTTCATTTGTTTTCAAAAAGAGGGATGGGAGCTTTGTTTGATTTTGAATTTAAGTTAGCCTGCAATAACTTCAACATGGGCCCTTTGTGCACACCAGGGCCCTCTCAGTGGCGCAGCAAGAGAACCTGAAGCTGCTGTGGTGTACAGAGCACAGGGAGCATGGAAGTCACATGTGACAGCACACCAGAGGTATGTCAAACTATGGCACAGCAGCTGCCAATTCTGGGGGCAAAACTGCCCCAGTATCAGTGGTGGTGACAGTCGTGGTAGCTTTGGGCACAATGACCTGCACGGCCTCAGTGCCAATGGCCAGTTCCCAAAGAGGGTCCTCCATGGACAGCCCATGCTAATTGACACATTGCAGGAGCCACATTGCCTTTCTCTGAATGTTGGTGATGTGGGACCAGGCTGAGAGTAGCTGTAGTAGGCAGCACAGGTGCGTTGCAGCTCAGCTGTTGGGAAGATCGCAGGTGGCTGTGCCTCTCGGTGCTCGCTGCTGGGCAGGAGGAGGGTGGCGGGGCTGCCTGCCCGGCTGCTGAAGCGGTACTGCCAACCCGCGCTCTGCGGGCGCGCACGCCAGCCCAGCTCCACCGGCTCCCGGGTACGGATCAGCTGTGTCTGCGGCCACAGCACGAACAGCCGCACCTCCTGCCTGCAGATCTCGATGCTCACGCTGTGGCGGCAGCACTTGGGTGCAGCGCAGGAGGCAGACGAGCATCGCAGAGTCAGGCGCCGGCAGACCCCGGGCGGAGGAGCGTGTCCTGCCCGCAGCACCACCTGGCCTGCCCAGCGCGAGGTGTTGCTCACACGGGCCGAGTTCAGGTACCAGAGGCAGCGAGGTGGGGGCGGTGGCTGCCCCTCTTGCCCCTCTGCCTCCGGCCCCGCTCCCGGGGCAGGCCGGTACCGCAGGGTCACGGTGCTGTTCCACAGGCACGACACCCCGTGCTCATTGTCCTACCGCTGGGACACTTGTCCGCGAGGGCCCGGGCAGCTGACCCGCAGGGGGCACGGCTGGAGCCGGGCAGGGGCCGCGCCCGAGCCCCGGGGCCCCCAGGCGAGCAGAGGCAGCAGCAGCAGGAGCGACGCGGACATCGCGCCCGGGGGACGGAACAAGCACTTCAGGGGCAGTGCCCGCCGGGCGCTCCCGCGGCGGAGGGTGCGGGGCACGAACACGGAACAGGCGCTCGGGGCAGGGACTCTGCGGGCGCTCCCGCGGCGGAGGGTGCGGGGCACGAACACGGAACAGGCGCTCGGGGCAGGGACTCTGCGGACGCTCCCGCGGCGGAGGGTGCGGGGCACGAACACGGAACAGGCGCTCGGGGCAGGGACTCTGCGGGCGCTCCCGCGGCGGAGGGTGCGGGGCACGAACACGGAACAGGCGCTCGGGGCAGGGACTCTGCGGGCGCTCCCGCGGCGGAGGGTGCGGGGCACGAACACGGAACAGGCGCTCGGGGCAGGGACTCTGCGGGCGCTCCCGCGGCGGAGGGTGCGGGGCACGAACACGGAACAGGCGCCCCTCGCGCACCAACCGCCCGCACCGCGCACGCGCGAGCGAACCGCGGGGTGTGGCCATGGCGGCACTGCGGGACTGCAGGGTGAGGGCAGCGCCGAGGGGCTGTGAGGTGGGGCAGGGTGAGGGCAGCGCCGAGGGGCTGTGAGGTGGGGCAGGGCTGGGGGCTGTGAGGTGGGGCAGGGCTGGGGGGCTGTGAGGTGGGGCAGGGTGAGGGCAGCGCCGAGGGGCTGTGAGGTGGGGCAGGGTGAGGGCAGCGCCGAGGGGCTGTGAGGTGGGGCAGGGTGAGGGGCAGCGCCGAGGGGCTGTGAGGTGGGGCAGGGCCGGGGGCTGTGAGGTGGGGCAGGGTGAGGGGCAGCGCCGAGGGGCTGTGAGGTGGGGCAGGGTGAGGGCAGCGCCGAGGGGCTGTGAGGTGGGGCAGGGTGAGGGCAGCGCCGAGGGGCTGTGAGGTGGGGCAGGGCTGGGGGCTGTGAGGTGGGGCAGGGTGAGGGGCAGGACCGGGGGCTGTGAGGTGGGGCAGGGTGAGGGCAGCGCCGAGGGACTGTGAGGTGGGGCAGGGCCGGGGGGCTGTGAGGTGGGGCAGGCTGAGGGGCAGGGCCGGGGGGCTGTGAGGTGGGGCAGGGCTGAGGGGCAGGGCCGGGGGGCTGTGAGGTGGGGCAGGGTGAGGGGCAGGGCCGGGGGGCTGTGAGGTGGGGCAGGGTGAGGGGCAGGGCTGGGGGCTGTGAGGTGGGGCAGGGCCGGGGGGCTGTGAGGTGGGGCAGGGTGAGGGGCAGGGCCGGGGGGCTGTGAGGTGGGGCAGGGCTGGGGGCTGTGAGGTGGGGCAGGGTGAGGGGCAGGGCTGGGGGCTGTGAGGTGGGGCAGGGCTGGGGGCTGTGAGGTGGGGCAGGGTGAGGGCAGCGCCGAGGGGCTGTGAGGTGGGGCAGGGCCGGGGGGCTGTGAGGTGGGGCAGGGTGAGGGGCAGGGCTGGGGGCTGTGAGGTGGGGCAGGGTGAGGGGCAGCGCCGAGGGGCTGTGAGGTGGGGCAGGGTGAGGGGCAGGGCTGGGGGCTGTGAGGTGGGGCAGGGTGAGGGGCAGCGCTGCGGCCGCTCAGCCGTCCCGGCGACCGTTCCTTCTGCCGGGTAACCAACCCCGTGACCGAGCAGCTCTGGGTCGTTGGCAGTGCAGGGCCCCAGGGCACCCACTTGGCTATTCCGTGGGCATCAGAAGTGGGTCAGGCCTTCACTTAACTGTAAACCATCTTCAGGTCCAAGGGTCCGATATCGACCTGCAGGAGGTGGTTACTAATTAGCCATTCGTATGTTTTCTTCCCCACGAACCTTTATTGTTGCATTTTGATTAATTAGGAGGGATGGGTAAGGTAAGAAGTCTTGACTATTGCGTGAGACTGTGACGGGGCACGTGATCTCCAGAGCCTGGGGATCTGCCACGCAAGGAATACAGGAGGTGGCAGTGCAGCCTGCAAAGAGCACAGTTCTCAGAGCCAGCTGTGATTCTAGCAGGGAAAAATTACAAATAAACAGTCACTGGGTCTTATAACAGAAGTCTAATCTTAGAGCAGGGGAAAGGGCAAGGCTTTGGTCTCACCAAGAAACAGTGAGAAGAGCCAAGGCCACGGCTGTCTCATCCAAGAGGCATCACAAAGAAGAGTCTTCTGGAGTGAGAGAGGAGGGTTGTGGGACATGAGTGTAACAGCAGTCAGAGGCAGCCTCTGTGGGAAGGAGAGCTGGTAGTTGCTTTACAGACTCTCGAGGCTGATTTTTACCTACTCGCTCCCCTCTGGATTTCTTCAGTCACAGTCTGATACCTGAGAACCTACAAGCCCCAGGATATGAGTGTCCCAAGTAGTCTGGGTGGGACTCCTTGTGTATGACACAGAGGAGAGGGCATGCTGGCTCTTCTGTAGTCACAATAACTGTTTGATTCTTGGTCGTCAGTGGCAGATTAAGTTTGGAGCACATCTTCTATGTGTCTTAGGAGCCAGCAGCTGCTCTGCGGTGGTTCTTCCTTGCAGCCTATTGCTCTGCTGTGCTGCCAGGGAGAGTAGCAGCATCCCTGATGTGACACAGCCTTGCTGTTATCCTCCTGTTGCCAGAGTGGGAATCTTCCACTGAGGTGTGAGTTATGCAGGTTGTAGCCGTGGCAGGACAGAGGCTCTCTGGAGGGTATGGAAATAGCTTGTACCTCAGTGAGATCAGCAGTGTCCTTAGGGATGGATGCAGGTCCATTTTGCACTAACCCTTGTTCTGCTGGTTTGTTCTGCTGCTCACACACAGAAGTTTCCATTCCTATGAATATACATTAACAAGTCTTAGAAAGTATCTGGAGCTGTTGTGTAAAACAGGGAGTGGGCATACACCCTGCTCCAAAGAGAGCTTGTTTTTGATGACTGGTGCTGAGGGTGACTTCAGGCCTAATTTGCAGGGCACTGTGAAAGGTAGCCTATAAGTAGCAAGCCTAACCTTCCTACCAGCTCGACTTCTCTTTTTGGTCTTTTTCTGGATATTGTATGAATTGTAAAGAAAATCTGTAGTTTTATATTCAAGTCTAGTCTTCCAGGCTTGTAATATGAAGACTCATGTGCTCCAGCTGCTGGAATGTGAGCCTTTAATCCAATCACAGTGGGAAAGCTTTAGGATATATTAATAAAGATGTCCTTGCCTGGTCACTTAAAATTTTTGACAGTTGAGTCATTAGCCAAGAAATGCGTTGAAGTGTAAAATGATACCAGCTGAATTCTTGCAGCACCGGGACAGACTAAGTCCCCATCAGGAGAAGTCTGAGTTGGCTTCCCTTGGGTCTGTTTCTGTGATGTATGTTTGTCCTCTACATTCTGTGTACTGCAGTAAAAGCAACTCTGCAGTGATTGGGGCTGCGTCTCAAATGGACTCATCTGCCAGCAGCCAGCCAGAAGATGTGCCTCAGTCATGTTAGCTTATTAGAAACTGAGACAGCCCAATACTGGTTTGCTTTTTAGCTTTATCCATTGCCCATGTTCTTACTTTTGTAAGACTTGCATAAAATCTGTGGTCCAAATTTTCTGCTGGTTATCTCCAGTGACTTGGTGGATTTGCTTGGCCAGGCTGTGTGGCCTGCAAGTTACTTAAGGTATTGATTTCTGTTATAAAAGGTCAGGGGTTTATTTTACCTTGTTTCTATTCTCGTGAGGTGTGCCTGCAGCAGAGGAGCTGAGCAACGGCTGCAATGAATTCCAAATGGCTCTCTCATGAGATGTGTAACCCACCAAGACCTTCTGTTACACTTCATATTTGTTTGTTTCTTTAGTCCCACTACTAACACCAACTAATTGAGCCTTGGGATGTAACTGCAACTGAACAATAGGTTTGTGTCTGTCAGTGTAGCCTGGAACACACGGGTGTAAAATGAGGTCTGTGTGTTTGTTGTGCAGGCCTGGCAGGATGCTGGACTTGTCCTGTCCACGACTAGCAATGAAGCCTGTAAGCTCTTCGATGCTGTGCTGACACAGGTATGACCAAAAGGTGTAAGAAAATGTGATGTGAAGGGGCTCGTGCATGAAACAGCCTTTGCTGTAGCTGACATTTAAATTTCTTGTCAGCTGGAAGAGCCTCAAAGTCAGGCTGCTGCCACAGGTGTGTAGCCTTTAGCTGGCAGCAGGAAACCCTCATAGCAGAGGGCTGTGCCAGATGCTGCAGCTGTGGTGAAAGCCTCAGCCAGCATGTTTATGCCACTTGATACTGGCAAATCAGCCAGTCAGTGGAAAGCACAAAAAAAATGCAAGATCATTGATTCTGATGGTGGCCAAACTATCTTAAAATCCCCCCAGTTTTTCTGTTTTCCTCCTACACTAACCCTGTCTTAATGCAATGTTTGTCTTCTAGTCATTTGTCTTGCTTGCTTTTGATTTTTAAATGGGAGAACAAAAAGAAGCCCCATATCGCACAAGATTTCTTTGCATTCTCTTTTTTTGTCTCTCTTATAGTATGCAACCTGGACCAATAATGAGAGTCTTGGAGGTATTGAGGGATGCCTCTCCAAGTTAAAAGCAGCAGATCCAAATTTTAGTGAGTATAACCTTTAATTCTGAGCATGGGAAGTACCAGGTAATACCTGGTGTCTTGGTATTTAACTCACTTTGTTTATGCAAGGGCAAGGTGGTGGCTTATAGAATTCTGTAATGTGAAACTGCCTCAGAATCTAGAGCAGGCAGGATGGTTCGTGTGGTTTGTGTGGGTTTTTTTCTTATTTCACATCATATTTAAGTAGCTGTCATGAAAAGCCTTTAAGAACTTCAGCCTTGGGAAGCTTTCTGGACCCCCTGTGTCCCCAAGTCAGTTTCGCTTAAAATACTTGGTTTCTCTTGCGTGATGTGGAGATGCAGGTGATGCTCTACAGCTGAGCTGCTGCTGTGCTGTTTTCTGTAGCAATGGGACATGTCATTGCTAATGGGTTGGAGCTGGTTGGCACTGGAAGTTCTGTGCGCCTTGACAAAGAGCTGGACCGTGCAATGAGAGCGATGCTGGCGCTTTCCAAGTCACAGCCACTGACAGAGCGGGAGAAGCTTCATGTGTCAGCGCTGGACATGTTTGCCAGGGGGTGAGTCCACTGTCACTCTGTTTAAGGGACTGTGACAGGTTTTTGCTACCCCAGGCAGAAGCAAATAAAACCAGAGACCCCCCAAGTCCCCTGATCGTCCTGGGCAGGGGCAAAAAAACACCAAATCACCCCAAAATAATCCCCCCAAATCACCCCAAAATAATTTAAAAAATGAAATCAGAGACCTCAAAAACCCCTGATCATCCTGGGGGGGGGGAAAGAACCAAAATCACCCCAGAAATAACTCCCAAATCGCCCCAAAATAACCCACCAAAGTCCCCAAATAACCCCCATATCACCTCCAAATAATCCAAAAATAACCCCCCCAAACCCACCAAATCACTCCAATAATCCCCAAAATAACCACAAAATAATAAAAAAAATTAAATGAGACCCTAGTCATCCTGGGGGGGAAAGAAACCCAAAATCACCCCAAAATGATGCCAAAAATAACGTGAAAATGTTTAAGCTTCTTTCATTTTCCTTGTGTGTTACAGTGATGTGGACATTTCTTCCAAAAGATTTCTCAGAAGGTGCCAAGTGTAGATAATGCCTGTTACTTTAAAAGAGACTAAAAAATTCCTTCAAGACAAAAATACATCATTAGATGTTGAATTTTGTATTTTTCAGCGTAGCGCAAGCCCAGAACTATAGTGGCAGGTACATGTGCCTTCTTACAGCAATGGAAATAATTTTGTTTTGTTTATAGCCAGCTTCCAAAAGCTTGTGACCTGTGGGAACAGATTCTGCAGAGTCACCCAACTGACCTGCTGGCCCTCAAGTTTTCCCATGACACTTATTTCTACTTGGGATATCAGGTACAGATGCGAGATTCTGTTGCCCGGGTTTATCCTTTCTGGACACCTGATGTGCCACTGAGCAGGTGGGTCATTTTTCATTTGGAAAATTGCTCTTCACCTCGTGTGCATGTACTTTGTGGATTTTAAATTCAGGCACACCTAAGTAACAGGATCTGTTGGAAACAGACATGTAGACAAAAATCAAGGGCTTAGAAGTGAATCAAACTTGAGCACAGACAGGACGTGTCTCCAGCATCCCTCTTGACACTGTTGTTGAGTGTTTTTTCTTAAGTGAGCTGGGTCTCACTGGCATCAAATACAGCACATGGCATGTAACACATGGGATGCAATCGTGTACTCACCCAGGCCAGTGGCAAAGCTTCTTCAGGCTTTTATGGATCCAGTTTTTAACCTGGTGCACACATTGGGGGTGATAGAGCACATCAGTACAAAGAAGAAAGGAGTTGTAACAAAAAAGAAAGGAGTTGTAACTTGGAATGCCAAAGTGTAGTTCTGAAACAAAATTTTGAAATATACAATATCAGCTGTTACAGCAAAGACTGACAAGAAGGCAGGTTTTAAAAGTTTCTGTCGTTCATTCCTGAAAGTTTCAGTTTCCAGAAGTTAATGCAGGTTAATCTGAATGTGTTGGCAAGTGAATAGTTAATGAAAGCTAAGTTGGCATGATTTTTTAAATAATCTTTAAGACCTATTTTATTATTTGAAAGCTTCTATTGTTGGGTAAAAGTTAGTGTTACATTTTAAGTTAAGACACACATTTAACATTTAGAGGCAGATGAATAGGTGACCCATGTGCTTTCTGAATGTTTTACGCATGTTGCTGTACAGCTTTACCTCCATATCCAGCACAATCTGGGCTCCTTAATTCTAGGAACAGTGCAGTGAGTACAGACTGGATGCTGACATGGCAGTGAAGCCATCTGAGGTGCCCTCGTGGCACAAGGAGGTAGTGTCAGGAGTCTCATTTTTCCAGCTGTGTTACCTCAGCTCAGAGAAATCTAAAACTTAGTTCTTTTTAACTACAGTATACTGGTTTTATTTATTGGGGAAGTAAGACAACTTAGCAGTTTCAACAGTATTTTTATAAACTTTTCTAGACTCAGTGCTACAAAAGTTTAGGCTGTTGTCCACTTAATTGTAAAGCAACAGAGAACACCCATATGCCAGGCATTTCTGAAGTAAAAAAACCCTAGCAAATGCACCTTATCCTCAAACTTACAGGCATGGAGAGTCAAATTATGGGTGCATTGATACATTGATTAAAAAAAAAATCAGTATTCATCTTGATCCATAAAATAAATCAGGTGCAACATCCCCCACACTTTCTAGTAGTCCCTTTGCCTTAGGAGTTTTAAACCAAAACCTCAACACGTATTTTGAGAAGCAGAAAGATCTTCTGGTGTTTTCCAATCCAGAAATCCGCACAGAGAATAACAGTTCAGTATTTCTTAAAACCAGCTGTATCAGGCATATGTGTAAGAGCATCCAACATCCCTGACTTTCCTTTTACCTTGTGCCTTTATGGCTTAATGGGGATGATTTACTGCCGGTTTTAAAAGGTCTCTTCACATATAAGTACTCCTATGTACTTATTTTATTGTATATATATTTTATTTATAGTTTTGTGGGCAATGGAAAAAGTGCAGAAGGTGCCGTTGAGATGCTCAGATAACTTTAGAGACTGCACTGTCTCACTTCCAGCCTTCTAATTCTTCATCTTGTGGAGATCAGCAGCTTGTTCTGGGCAGCTCTTGATTCCATCTCATCCAAAGATGGAAATGTCCATTCTGATGTACATCTTGTTACTTTTTCTCATGCTGGTGTCTCTGGGTCACTCATTTCCTCTGAGAACTTGCTTAGGAGTTCTGTATCCTGCAAGCTTGAGCCCTCGTTGTAACGTGCACCTTAAAAACTGGTTTGAGTGAAATGCTATTTCTAGTATGCCTTTTTGGTCCTAGATTAAATCTAGTTATAAATGGATGATGTGCTGTTTTTCCCCCCTTTTGTTAGCTATGTGAAAGGCTATTACTCCTTTGGACTCGTGGAAACAAACTTTTTTGACCGTGCTGAGGAGGTTGCCCGTGAGGTAAACTGTCTGCCCTTGTTGCTAAAAGGTTTTAGAGTTCTCTACCCCTCTCTCTGGGTGGTGGTTTGTGCCAATGCCATGAGGTGACTGACTCTGTCATCCCAGTTAGTCGAAGCAACAAGGAGATAAAGCTCAACGTGGAAATGCTCCCAGGGCTTCACGAGGCTTGTTGGTGACTGTTCTCCCATCTCTGCCACACCACGGCAGTTTGGCCTGGCCTGTATTTCCCTCACTTGCTTCTGAGCGTGCCTTGTCAGATGGGGTCAGAACACCCCTTTGAAATGCATAGATCAGCCCATCTGCCATTTCCCCCATGTGTGATTGGCTGTTTACTCCTATTAAAGAATGCTGGATTGCCTCAATGTATCTGCTCTTGACAATCCATTCTGTTTGGCTCCCCCTCCCTTTTTTTCCCCAGATGCTTGTTCCTGGGTTATTGAACAGCTAATTGTACAATGTTCCTGGGGATCAGTGTTAGCCAGCCTGTGTCCTTTTTATGAAGACAGTAATTACCCTTGACTTTCTCCAGTTCCCAGGATTATCTCTGTCCTCTGGGAGTCTGAGGCACAATCTCTTATGGATGCTTTTGACAAACTTCTGTTAGATCAAATTGCCAAAAGTGACAACAGAGAGTAACACTTAACATTTAGTAGGTTTATGACTAATGTTTCAAAATGCCTAGAGCCTGGTGGGAGTTGTTGGAGCAAGCAGGAGTTGGCTGAATACTCAGACTTCCAGGCTATGGTTGGTTGAAGTGGTACAGGGATGTACTTGACATGCAGCAAGGAAAAAGTAGTCTCTTGTTTGTAGATAAGCAGTGATAAATGTTGGTATTTGCAAGTTTGTAAGGCTCATCCTGTTTTCCTGTTTTTCCATCATAGGCTCTGGCTATAAACCAGACAGATGCATGGTCTGTCCATACCATAGCACACGTAAATGAAATGAAAGCAGATGTGAAGAAAGGCTTAGAATTTATGAAGGAAACAGAAACCAACTGGAAGGTAAACATCCTTGTGGCATCTCTGAAAAAGCTCCTTCTAGGTCTTCTTTAACTCCTGCAGCCAAGTTCTTGAGCCCTCTGCATGCAATTCCTTCTGCAGACATGTTACCAGCCATGAAGAGTTTACACATTAGAAGAAAAGCTCATTTCAGGTGTTGTTATTACCCATGTAGCTTTTTAAAGAAAGAGGCAGGAAAAAAAGGTATGTCATGAGGAACACATACTGTGGACCCCTGTAAGTCACCACTAGTGCTGAGATTACAAAAATGGCAAAGTGTCAGTAGGTCAGGATTCACACCAAGTCTGTCTGTCCTCTGCCTTCCTTTAGCTAGGAATAGCCTAAAAATACTGCTTTTCTCTAGGAGTGGGGTTCGTATGTGCATGTTTCTTTTTCCTGGTGGACCTGAGTAGGTATTGTACATCTTATAAAGACGTGGCCATGGCAGGCAGGTGAAACATCAGATGTGCAACTTGTGATTTATATATGTGGTTTATTGTGTGGTTATAAAAGAAAAGGGATCACTGATACTTTCATGAGCTTTTTGCTTAGACTGAGGTGAGGACTGAGTCAGTTGAGAAACCTGCCTAAATCTCCTCATGACACCTAAGATGAGGTGGGAAATGACAGAGGCAAATGTTTCAGAAGACTCCTAAAGTACTTGTTTATTTCTGGATGGGGAAGGGCGTTTAGAAATCAACTGTAAAGAGAAATGATGCTTTTGTTTATTTTCTAGTTTACTAATTACCTTTGTGTTTACCAGTTACCTTATATATCCAAAATGTTTGGTCCCATCTTGTATTGAAGAGGTTAATTAGTCTGTCATACAGTTTTTTTGCTGTAAATGAACCTTTTTTTTGTGTTGGACAGCATGTGTTTTCCCAATGATTGTTCTATTCAGAGCAGAAGGCTGTGAGGTTTGAATCTGTTAGAACCTGTGAGAGTCTCTCTTAGCGTCATTTGAGCTGACCATTCCACCTCACCCAGAGAGTAGGGCTGGATAATGAGACTAGAAAGACTTGGAGTTTATTAAGTTAAGCATTTAGATGCCAAGCTTGGAAGTGCAGGCAGAAAACCCTTGCTTGAAGTTCACACCTGTCATTTCCCAGAAAGCCTTTTGTCCTTTAATATGTTAGCTTTAAAGAGACAGTGATACAGGGGATTGACAGCTTGGGTAATACCTTTAAAAGGCCAGTGACTTTTGGATTGATTTTTGAACTCTTGATTCTCAAATTGTTGTATGTCTCTTTGATTTATACTCTTTATCCCAATAAAATCAAGTGCAAGATCAGTAAGTAGAACTGGCTAATGTACCTTTGTGCCTGACCCAGCACAGTTAAGATTTGTAACAACTGGCACTATCATATCATGTTGTGCACCATCACTTCTCTTGTGCAATATTTCTTATCTTAAACATCACAAACACAGAATGTTATAAACGCGTGAAAAGAAGCAGGTCTGTCTTCGTATTTTATTAAAGTTGCTTGGTGATTTGAAATTTTTATTTATTTTCTTTTAATGACCAGGATGATCTGTCTGTACTGCCACAGTATTTGTGCTTCTTCTGCTACTTTTAATTCATCATCCGTACAGGTTTTCTTTACAGAGTACTTTACTTTGTTCCTCCACCTCCCACCCCAAAAATATCCCAACATATGCCACGTTTTTCTAAGTTATATTTCAGTACAAACTCAGATTATCTTACCAGAGGAGACCTCTGCCAGTGCTGTGTATTATAAAGTGGCAAGTGTTTTTTTTCTGAGCTGCTGTGGTGAGTTCCCAGAGCCTGCTTTTTTTTTGATTTATTTCAGTTACCTACAAGCCTTCTCTTTAGCAGTTTAATCTTATTCAAAACTAAAAATTAGCAGCAGTAGAAAGGTTTTGCTTTACTCAGTCAAGTAATCCCATGTTTAAGAAGGTATCTAGGTGGGTGGATGGGATGAATGGCCCTCCCAAGGCCACATGTCCTCCTATCTCCACTCTCCAGGTTATTTCAGACAAGATGCCTACATTTTAGATAATACATATCTTACTCTTTTTATTAAAAAATGCTGCAGAAGGGTGAATTCTGAAGCATCCAAGTGAAAATAGTATGGGGGAAACCTTGGGTTTGAGGCATCTCCCTGAATAACAAGGACAAGTCTACCCTGGCCAGTTCATTTCAAGTTCTTGTCTCTTTTGTCTGTCATTAAATACTAAGTTTTGCTGAAGAAGGAAACAAAAATCTGACTACATAATTTTAAAAGGAGGTTATTTTCTACATAATTTCTTCTCTTTCTTTTTTCTTTTTTTTTCCAGAATAGTGATATGCTTGCTTGCCACAATTACTGGCACTGGGCTTTATACTTCATTGAAAAGGTAAGAGATATTTTCATACAGGTGTTTTATGTGCCATACCAGCTAAAGCTGGTCCTTTATTACAGTTATTTTGAAAATTTTTAATTGCACTGCTCAGAGTTCCAGGATCTTTGTTAGAATGTTGAAATATTGCTGTAAGATCCCTGCATGTTTGAAGATCAAATAGTTTCACTAATTGCAATTAGCACAGTTATTTGATAGTAAGATGGATCTCTAAGTTTCAGATAAAAGTTAACAGAATTCCTACCAAATTCAATACTAATTTTCTGGTCCAAAAATTTGCTGACTATAAAAATGAGGCATTAAGCTCTAAATTGGTTGCCAGTGTTATTAATGTTACTAATTCTTATTATTGAAACCCTGTAAAAATGATTGTAGTTTTCCCCATCAGGTTGCAATGTGGAATTTCCTTGGATTTCATGCTTAGCACCTGTGGGGTTGAGGTCAACAGGGAGACAAATGTGGCATCTTTGAGAAGGCAGCAAACCTTGGCCAGAAGGCAGAGTAACTGCCTTGTGTTGAGTGTTAGTAACATAGAAGGAGCATAATAGTGGTCCAATAGTTTGTTTATTTTGCCACTTTCTATCCACACAATTTGTTTGAAACCTGCATAAAACTATTTTTCCTCCCACCTCTTTGCATACACTGTGGGATGCACTAATTTTTGCCAAAATCCCTGAAAGGCATATTAGAATGAGAGGCAGTACTTTGTCTTTCTCCTTCATGCATAACTTGTACCAGTATTGGTATCTATTATTAAATGAACCCTCAACATACTGATCATTTTGCCCTGTAAATTCAGGTTTTCTTAAACTCCATTCCTGGTTTCAGTACCTCAGGGTTCCTTTGACATGGTTTGTTTTCCTCAAGTCATGAAGCTGTCACAAAGTACTGTTATGCCACCTGTTACTTGTATGTGTGTCTTTGGTCACTGCCAGTCACTGTTGGCTGCTGTGTCTGGATGATCCTCGTTTGCTTTTCAGGGTGAATATGAAGCTGCTTTGACGATTTATGACAAGCATGTGAGTAGGGGCCCTTTTTGTCTTTACTGAGAACATGCTTTAGGTTACAATCTGGGCTTTCTTCCTTCTCTGTGAGATTGAAACCTATCACCGTGTGTGATAAATGTGTATATTTTGTTTACATCTGTTGTTACAGTTTTTTGGGGAAACAGTTTCTCAACAGTTTTGGGTAAAATGCTGTTACATAGTTTGAGTGTTTCAAAGAGCTACAGTGGTGCTGGGTTCCTTTCTGTCCATGTTTCTTATTCATGCTTTTTAAAAGGATGTAAAATAATTTTCCTATAAAGACAAGTCACCTTTACAAAGAACTGGGTTTGCATGGTGAGTACTAAGTCTGCTGTCTGGATTTCAAAACAATCTGTGTAAATAAGCAGTATCAATTTAGATAACATGACACATCATTGTAAAGATTGTAAAAATGCTGCAAGCATTAAGAAACCTGCTGGGCAGGTTTTTATCTATTAACCTTTGACAAACTGAAGTAATATTTATGGCACAATTGTGGAAAAAATAAAATACCTTGGTGACTTTCTGTACTTACTGAGAAAAACAACATGTAAAGCAATATAAGTGTTTATCATTGCAAATTCCTCTGTTCAGGAAAGATGCAGTTAGGACTGTTGTAAAACAGGAAAATTTAAATTTTTAAAAGGATAGGATTAAATTTGTACTGTGAAAATATGTCTGATAATGTGAGTAAGTTTCCACTAGCACTTCAGCTGGGCAGGTTATGAGTCCCTGTGATTGCAGATTGCTCCGCGGTGCCTGGCAAGTGGAAGCATGCTGGATGTAGTAGATAACTGTTCGATGCTGTACAGGCTCCATCTGGAAGGTGGGACATCCCCTGGCCATTCTTTTTTGTAACTGTAAGGCAGTTTTCTTTTTCCCTTTCCCCTCCCCTGCCTTACATGTTGAGGAAGTACTTGAATGTAATTACAACATAAGCTTCATCGGTGTTTCAGAAGAAAATTCTGCTCATGAGAAAAGTGTCAGTGTCAAGTTCCTAATAATGTCCATAAGCTTTGCCCTTCCCAAGAGCTTCCATTTCCCATGCCAGTGTGGTATTGCAGTCAGCTCAAGCTAGCATAGATCACATATTTTTTCTTGGAGAAATTCTCTTCTATTGTTCCTGGAGATCTGAGGCTGAGCAGTCAAGTGCATAAGCCTCTAAAAAGCTGTAACGCTTCCTTGAAGCAGTTTTCCACTTAAACCTCACCTTTCTTTTTTGATCCTGATTGAAACAGCTAGTGTGAGCATGCTGGCTTCTGGCTTTGTGTACTCAGTGGCATTTCTCCTCAGCTCTTTAAACTAGTGTTTATACACTAGAGTTCTTGATGGGAGACACAGTGAGCAGATGTTATTTTCACACTGTTCTGCTAAAACACTAAGGGTGCATTGGGTTTTTTATTAAATCCATCTCAACACACTGTCTTCTGATTGCTACAGACGGCTCATGGTGGTGTCACTTCCAAGTCATTATGAGCAGTCTCATAAAAAAGTCAGAAGTTCACATAACGCAGTCTGAAATACTGGCTTATAACTCCTGACAGTCAGTAATCTCTCATCCCAAACACAGCTGCAGCTGAGAATTGCTGCATACATTTTGCCACATCAGGGTGTGTTTTTTGGAGTTCCACAGGAATGCTGTTTAAGCTGAGTGACTGAAAGTATATTGTAAAGTCATGCTTCTGCATGTGGCATTTTTATTGAGACAAGTGTTTTTTGCTCTTAGGTGTAAAGCTTGGAGACAGGTGGGAGAATGTTCTTGCACTTACAAAGAAGCACACCAAAGATCACATTCTTCTGTTCAATGACGTGCACTTCTTGATGTCTTCACTTGGAGCCAAGGACCTCAAGACTACCGAGGAGCTTTTAACAACTCTTCAGGAACTTGCCAAGTAAGCAAAGGAGTTACAGTGTTGGGCTCAGTAAACAGTTTGTCCTCTGACCTTGAGGGTGATGATGTTTCTGGCTTGCAGAAGCACTGCAGCATTCTCTGCTCTGCTTTAGCATGTAACTGGTTTGAGCAGGCCACCCTCCAGTTAGGAGATCTATATTATTATTTATTTTCTGAGTTAATGTCTGCAGGGGTTTCTCATCTTGTTAAGCAGAAATCTTTTATGTTTGAGGTCACGAACACCAACTGAACAGTTGCTGTTTATTTCGTTCCAGTGGGGTCACACATACAAGGAATAATGAAGTATATTAGTAAGGGCATTCTACAAGATAGGTCATCTGTGTGGTGCTTTTTTTGTGCTCTGGTTTAAAGGTTCCTTAATAACAGAACATTAGTTGGTAGTTACATGCTAATGGCTGCTGTTTGTTGTGTTGTGAAGTACATCTGCAGGAAATGAAATTTCAAGTACTACTAATCTACCCTTTTTTCCCCCTCTCTTTCAGCATCTATTCCTTCACCTTTAAAAAGGAAGGAGATCCTGAAATTGTCACTATTTGTTCCTGAATATAAAAATACTATAATTATTAAGAATACTTATGAAAACAAATAACTGTCAAAGCAAGCTCCTAAGTATGTCTGATTTGACTAAAGTTTATATATTAGTATATATAAAATAAAAAACCTGCACATCAGGGAAGCTTTAATGAACATAGGTTTTCATATATATTGCTTATTCTTCCACCCAGTGCTTCCTTTTGCCTACATGTTCAGCCTTTTGTAATAATACAGAGGTGCATTTTTAGATGTAGTTTGAAATGTTATAAAGCTTAATTTCATTATTTGAGAAAAGAGGCTGTGAGATGAAGGGATTATATTAATGATTGGATTAATTTACATCTATCAGAAATGTATAATATATATAAGTGATACTCCAGATGGATTTTGTACATGTTAAAAAGTAGTCATATTCTGGTGAGGTCACCGGAAGAGAAACTGCACTTTTCTTACTTTTCTAGTAGGAGGAGTTGGGCTTGTGCCTTTTGCAGGTATATTGAGGGGAATGAAAACTGGCTGATGGATGAGTAACAAAAAGGTGGAAGTAGCATAACCATACCAAAGGATATGATCTAAGTCAAATACTTCAAACATCAGGCTTTATACAGTTACAAAAAAACCCCAAACCTGTCTACCAGCAGTGACAGACTGGCACTGAAATACACATTTATGCTTTGACCTTTGGAAGTTACTCACTCTCATTCTACAGAGCACCTCATGAAGACCATCAGCTTTCCCTGGCTCCTAGTTTGGGGTTGCCACTGTGCCAGGCTTTTGTAGAGTTTGAAAATGGAAATTGTGACAAAGCTGTGGACCTGCTGTACCCAATCCGTTATCAGCTAATCCAACTGGGAGGCAGTAATGCCCAGGTAAAGGAGATCAAGAAAAGCCTTTTTGATGCGATTTAATACCCATTCAGTAGCCTCCATGAGGCACTTACCTAATCAGTAACACTTCATTCTTAGAAAGTGAAAAGCTAAACTGTGCTTGTGACAGGTGAATCCTATTTGCAAACACTTACTAGTACGGTTACCTATTTAATTTTAATGTTGCTAGGTTTTCTTCCTGTGGATTTAGTAATTTGCTAAACAAAGACATTGTAACTGGCAAGACATTATAAATTACTTATTACTTTGTATTTTGCTGACTTTTTTTTTCAGAGAGATGTTTTCAGCCAGTTACTGATTCATGCTGCTTTAAATTCTAAATCACAGGCCAAACGAAATATTGCAAGGTGAGTGTTTTCCCTGATAAATATTTGTGAAAGTAGCACTGCTGCTAAAACTAAAAACTAATGAGTATACTCAAACCAGTAAATTTAAGGCTAAAATTATATGCAAGCATTTACATTACATGTAGAAATATTTAACCAGTATAAAAAGTACAATAGCTTCCAATTCCAAAAGTACACACCTGCAGCCTGGACGAATGGTCTGTATTTGTTTAAGGGTAGTTGATTTTCAAATGGTTCTGTCTTAACATGTAGCCTGTTCTTGAGTGTATGTTATGGACTGCTAAGCTTCTGTGAACTGGTGCAACTCCAGTCTGTCCTACTGCTGGCACCTGCTGCATTGGGACACAGGAGATGTGCTCAGACACGTGAGCTTGGCTCAGTACAGATCACAAGAGCCTTGTTTGGTACAACAGATGTGCTTTATCAGCCACACTGAGTTCTGCTGAAACGCCACGCATGGGTCTGCCTGGGCACTCAGGAATAGATCACTGGAACAGTAGGAAGCCTTGCCTGTTCCCCTCCTCAGGTCTCTTTAAAACATAAAAATTGGATGCAATAACAAAATGATGCTTCCGTGCCCTCAGCTCTGGGTGCTCGGTTTTCAGTCTTACCAGTTCTGAAAACAATGCTGTTATACCTAAAAGGTATTCCTGTTGCTGCCCAGGTCCAGTGTTTCCAGTAGGGAAAATCTCTACCTTAGGAGCAGGTCTTTATATACGCATTTTCTCCTCTTACAAGGACACTGCTGGTTATCTTACAGAAAAACTTGATGTACTCACGAATGCCTGTTTCCCTCCTCCTTTCTCAGGTGTCTCCTGAGAGAACGTGATGTGGTGCGACCAAATTCCCCAATGACGGAGCGACTTATCAGGAAGGCAGCAGCCATCCATTCCATGGCATAAGGCTTTCCTCCATGCTTTAGGTGAAGCAGCAATGAGCTTACCACAAAGCCTGGGGGCAGGGAGGGCAGGGGAACTCTGCTGGAATTTGAGGAGGTTCCCAGGGATCAGAGATCTGACAACAATTGCCTTAAAAGAAAGGACACAGCTGTTGCATTTCAGGAGGTTGTATCTTAGATGATTCCATAAAGAAGGACGAAAACCTGCTGATAATGCATAGCTTTCTGAAGCACCCTAAGGGC
Organism: Pithys albifrons albifrons; assembly: GCF_047495875.1. NCBI lineage: Eukaryota > Metazoa > Chordata > Aves > Passeriformes > Thamnophilidae > Pithys > Pithys albifrons. The sequence continues at coordinate 221,699 of NC_092463.1, read as the reverse complement.
ACTGCTTCTCTGGCATATTTTCCTGACCATTCCCTCTGACCCTGATTGTATACAGTGCAGTAACAGTGCCTGGATTTCAGTTGTTCTTTAGCCCAATTTGTTACTTGGCTAAACATGTTAAGTAACTAATAACTGCTCAAGCAATTCAAAGGGAGCTTTTAAACAAAGCTAAGAGGAAAGTGTGGGCTTTAAATGAATTCCATATTAACCATCCAGTCCATTGAGGCGTTAATCACAGACTCGGGCATTACAGATCTGTCTGCATTCAGGATCTCTTTCCAGGTGCACATTTTTGAACTCTCTCGCATAAATTGTTACATTTTCCCTCTCAATATAGCGTGGCGAAGCTTTCTGAAATTTTTATGTGAATGAAAACAGGCAAGAGGGATGATAGTGACTATTCTAAGACGAGTACTCCCTCAGCACTTTAAAATATTTCAGAAAAAAAAGCTGGATTTCAGCTAAAACAGTACCATCACTAAACGGTACTTTGGAGTGGGGTCTTTGTTCTTACCTGAGCTTTTGGAAAGTCAGGCCTTACTATCATCTCACTACAAGTTCGTGCATGCTAGCCAAGTGGTGTGAAAAACTAGTGTGAAAGCACACTGTTTAGAGAGGTCTCTCTGAGGAGAAGACTGGAAGGGAGCTTCTGCTATGGAGAGAGAGCAAAGCTCTGTCCCAGCACACATGATGGGATGAGCTTTGGCACTGCAAATGAGGCACGTGAGCCTCTGAAGTTCTGGTGCCTCTGGAATCCTGTGGCACACTAAAGTTAACAGATTGCCTTGCAATAGTATTGCAGAAATCTGTAATGATGGGAAAGATGGTATTTCAAACCAAAACTGAACCAATGCCTCTTCTTCCCAAACAGAAATGCCACACTCTTCAGCTGCCCAAAGCTCTGGCTTTGCTACCACATCTGCAAGCTCTCCTGGCCATGGCTGCTTTTCCCTCCTTCCTGTCCAGCTCAGGCTCTTCCCTGTGTCCCACAGCAGCCTTGTCCTACAGTTTCCTTCCACAGCCGGCTCTGCGCTGCCCCCGAAGTTCCTGTGTAGAGGAACAAGAAGTGGAAGTGCCTTGCTGCCATCCTTCCCCCAGCACTCTCTTGAGGCAGAAATTGCTTATTTTTAAAGCAGTGATAAGTGGTGAGATCAGGTAAGCAGTTGTATCTGTGCCTGCAGTCTCGTGACTTATGACTGCACTGTTCTTCAGCTTCATCACTGCCTTGTCTGTCCAGCCATGGCTGGGGCTGACCCACTCTGGACTAAAGTTACACTGGATCTTTACTATTATTAATCAGTGCATTTCAAGCAATGGCTTTAGACAGGAACCTTTGTACTCAAGGAATATAACAAATGTTATTAGGGAACAAAAGCCTGAGAAATCTGCCTGTCTTTGCAGGGTGTAGTGTATGTGATCCATTGCTACAGAATGGCAATTGAAGTACTTTTGATATAATGTGATTGAGAATTTTGTCTGCTTTACATCAATAAATTCAGAGATGGATTTAGTTCATCAAGCAAGTACATGTTTTCTTTGCATGTGTGAAGCTTTTAAATTTGTTATTCATCTTGATTTCATAAACCTGTAACAGTGTGCATCCACTTTGCTTCCATCACTGGGACCAGAAGCTTTTCATTCAAGTAGTATTAAAAATTTTGCCCATAAATGAGAACTTCTGGTTTTCTGCCATCCCCTTACTTTTATCTTAAATACTCAAACCATTCTGTCTTGCTTCACTATGCTCTGCTGAATTCTTGGAAAATAATGAACAAGCAGGTAGCTCTGTGGGAATAGGAGAGAAAGAACTGGACTATGGACATGCTGACTCCTAAAGGTTCACCTCTTTGTACCTAAGCAGAGCAGCTGAAAAGCAGTCAATACCAACTTGTAATGCTTACCAGAGAGATACCTGTGTAGCCAGCACACAGGCTTACAGGACACAACACCTGGCAGCAGTGAAGGGGCATTGCATTGCATTTGTCCTGCAGACTTCCACCTGCAGCTGCCTGGTCATTGAGCTGTCACATGGAAGCTGCTTCAGACGAAAGGAGGGCCCACAAGGGCTGTGGCCAGAGGCAGCGCTAGGACTGCTGGGAAAAAACTAAATATGGTTTCTCCTCAGTCACTGGGAAGGAAAAAAACTACTTCAAAAATACTGTGTTGTTATCAGGGAAACAATGTTGGTTGGGTCTCACTTTGAAGCTGCCATGCTGGAACCATAACGCAGCCCTGTGGCTCCCGGAGGCCTTGTGCTTTGGTCTCCTACACAGGCCTGGCCCCGGGCTCTCAGGGGAAGTGTCACAGCCGGCCTGTGGCAAAGCCTGGCATCTCCTTGGAGTCAGTTAGGAAGAGTTCGCTGAAGCATTAGTAGGTGGGAGAACCATTATTTCTTTATGGCCCATCCTCCTGCATTCAGAGCATGTATTTTCCAGCTTGCCTCCCTCTTCCGCTCAACTACCCAGACTGCAGTTCTTGTCTTCCTTCCTTCCCCAGAGCAGCTCTCATCTCCAGTCCACACCCTCCCTGATGAAAAAGCCAAAGCCCGATGCACCAGAGAGCTGCACCTCCCAGCAGTTATTCCCTTGCCCTTGCTCTGCATGTTGTAATTTGAACTGATTTTAAGCTGTCAGCATCTCAATGACACCCTCCATTTACTGGCCTGCCTTGTGGCTTCCAGGAGTGTGGAGAGTGCTGTGTTGTGCCTTGTTCAGTCTCTTTGAAAAGTTACTCATCTAGATCTGACAAATGTGCCCCCTTAGAACGAGTCAGTGTCTCACTACTTTGAGAAATTAAACCTGTCAGTTCTGCTACTTCAGATAATTTTTCCCTTTTTTTGAGGACTTCAACAACTGCTCAGAGCAGCTGTTCAATGACATGAAATCCAACCAATCTACCTTACCACTTTAATATTAAATATATCTTAGTTAGGAAGTTCATTTACAGAAGTATTCTCCCTGAATATTGTCTCCTTTGTATTTAGTTAAGCATCTACATTACAATGCCAACCCACATCCATGCAGTTCTGGTTTAGGCATGTGGAAGGAAGTCACAGAGCACAAGCATATAGAGACAAACTACACACTAACAAACGAAAAGTGACTGAAAAGAGGTTTTATTTGCAAATATAAGCAAACTCCATGATTCAGGAACTCTTCAGGCAAACGAGAGAGTGAGATCTTAACAAGTGGCAAAATCTTTCCCTGTTAATTCATGACTGACACTTGTTTTCATTTAGTTCTAAGACAGTCATTTTAATAAGATTTCCTGAGTTTATCTTTTTCCATCTCTTGGGAACTTACAATCTTTGAGTCATTGACAGATTTGTATTGCAGATGCAAAAAACTGGGAGGCTATTGGTGTTACCGTAAAACTTATCTGGAAGTAAAAATTACTGCTCCTCTGTCCTCACCAATAATTTCCCTCTTAACAGTTAGACTTCCTGAATAAGATATCTTTGTACAAAGGGTCTTCAGTTCTATCAACTTAGAGACTCCTTATTAAAATCAAGCAGAAACTCTGCACAAGCTTCTGGTAAGGTGTTTTGAGAACAATCAAAAGCAAGTAACTGTAAAAAAGGGGTCAGCCACTGTTGTTGGGGTTGCACATTGCTGACAACACGAGTTTATACGAAGCAGAGCCAGGGAAGCGTTATCTGGGATCACCCACAGCTACCTCAAAACACAGAGGAACCTCACATGTCAGTGCATTGCTCAATGCAATGTGGGCAACAAAACATGTGGACAGTGTCTTAGGACAGCAGTTCTACCACTGGCCTCAAGTGAACATAACTGGTCTCTTCGAGTCATGTCCTGTGTCTGGAAAAACGAAAACTAATGCACACAAATAGGACAGAAAATCTCAATGCTTCTTAAGAAGTCTCTCCTGTCCTACTGCATTTGCAAAGCAAATGTTCACACTGCGAAATTGCGTGGCCATGTCCACAGCAAAGCCTGGCTCGTTGTGACACAGCCTTCATACACTTATGCCCATTAGCTGCAGCCAAACCTCCAAATTCTCACGTCTGCTTACTCACAGCTTGTGGCGTTCACAGCTTCAGTTGAGCTCTGGTTTTGTGTAGGTCCAGCAAGTTAATGCAGATCCCCACAAAGAATTTGATCCAACAACTTTCTGATCCATCTGCCATTGTACAGATGAAACTTTTCTGCTCAAGACTTAACAACATGGATTTTAAAACAGGCTTTTTCTTTTTTTGCTATTTTAACTTTAAACATATCGGCATTAACAAGCAGTGCTTTAAAAATTAACTTATCATTCTTACCAATGCTGAGCCGTTCAGAATAATGATAGATGAGAGGATCAAGAACAGATGAATTCTCCTCTGAAAAGAATCTCTGAATACTAAAAACCTGAAAGCTTCCTTAAAAACTACTGTACTGTTAATTCGTCTTCTAACTGTTTGCAAAGAGAAACCCTCTCTATTGTACCTTTACAATTACTTGCCCACAGAAGTCATAACATTGAATTTCCCATCCCACAATTCTGATTTTCCTGCTGTGGTTATCCAAATGACTATGCTTCTTTTAAAAAACGAAGAAGACAAGACAAGTGTAACATCTCTTTTGCCATCCTTCCTCAATGCAAGAATTGTTTGGATTAACATTCCAAAGAACTGTACTAGAAAGAAAGCAATCACAGTGTATGAGAAAACCTGCAATACAGAAAACAAGATGAGGGATACAAACTGCTGTGATCCCTCTAAGATATAACACATCTTTTTTCATCCTCTTTATACTCTATTATATACTCTGGGTAAACCTGGTGTTTTTCGAAGACAACAAAAACAGAAGGATTTAACTCATCATCCACACAGCTGTCATAAAACTGAAGTCCACCCACAGACTTTTGTGGAGGGCGGACATAGGCTGCATTCCCTTTAATATAGTCTCCAACCAAAACACGAGCCACGAACATCGAGTTTCCTTTCTCCGTAGCCTGACAGTATGCATGGGAATAGGAAGCATCTCTAGCAAAGTAACTTCCTAGAAAAGATGAAAACATGGTTGTAAGGAGTATCTCTACACAGTGACAGCAAAAACTGAGGACCTCCTTGGTTTTCAGGAGGTATCTAAACCAGCTTACATGACTGCCCTTACTCAGTTTACATGGTATTACTGAAATTTTTGCAAGACAAAGGATTTCACCGTATAATTTCCATTCAGAATTTGTTATTTCAGGAGTAATTTTTTAAAAAGCAATACATACAAGCACACTGCAGGTATGTGTGTTATGATGAGAGGGACAGACAAGAAAACGTGAGGACTTTCTCTGATCACACCAAGGGAATGCACACCCTTCTTGCTGTCTGCTGTAAAGACTAATTTCTCTTGCAAGTTCAAATTATGACCTGAAGCATCATAAGATCCTACCTACAGCAAACCCCTACATCATTTCTCTTGACACCTTGTGTGAAGACTAGTCCCTACACAAAGCAAACCCTGGCCCTCTTCAGAAGGAAGAAAGATCGTAATACCAATTCCTACCCCTTTTTTTTCACCTTCTGTAGTTAAAGACATCAGGACTTTGATTGCTCAGCTATAAGGAGAGTCTGAGTAGACAAGTGACACACAAAGTCACTTCCTACATACCCATTCCATAGTTAATTCCATTCTTTCCACAAATTCTCCAGTCAAAGTTCCGAGTGCAAATGGCTTCCATGAAGGACATGTTGGTTCCATGGAACAGGAGCTTTTCCTGCACTTCCTTTCCTCCGTTTTCCCTCTTCATCTTCTCCTTTTGCCTGATAAATATGCAGGGTAGAATGTGAGCCATGGAAGAAAAGGGAGAAAGAGGTTTTACTCAAACAACTGTATAATATCCTTGTAAATGTCAGCTGGATGAGATTTCCAGCCTGCCTTCTCCTCTCAGCTTGGAAGATGAGACAGACCATTAGTATGAGGAACAAGTACAAGATAAGCACTATTCAGCAATTCTAGATAATTCTCACTTTACTCAGTGGATTGAAGCAAGTATTGACACAGTCCCCACTGTACCAACCCTTTGCTCCTCTGTAGGGTCCTACTGATTCTGCTTTAAGGTCACTTGTCCTTTCCACCCCAACTCTCAGTGGAGCAGAGGCAGTACTAACCATGGAGCCTCTGTGCTACAGGCAGCTTGTTCTTCATGCCACACACCCTGAGCTCCTGTCCCTGGGTGAGATCAGTGCTGCTGAGGAGACGGGGCCAGGAGAGAAAGTGAGCCTGCTTTCACCACTTCAGACCTCAGTGATTTAGGCCAGAGTCAGACTAAACTGTCAACAGGATGTCTTGGGTTGAACTGGCAAAATGCCAACTGCCCAACACAGAGTCAGAGCCTCTCCCCCTCCCCCCTGTGAAAAAGGAGGAAAAGAAAAAAACTCTGGAAACTCAAACTAGGTTTAAACCTAAACTATTTATATATATTTATACAGAAAAGAGCAAATTAGGTCAAAAGAGGAATCACAACAAAAGGCTCAACTAGTATTTTCCATCACTATTCCACAGCATCCAGACATCCCTGGAGTTTTCAGAAGCTATTGAAGTGGACAAGATATTAATATTCTTCAGAAAGTGATCAGCTACAAAGTAAGCAGGGTCAGGGGGAGGGGAGAAACCTTCCAACTTGTAAATTAAGAAGTGAAAAGAGCAATGGACTGAAACTTGTTCATTGAGAACTTACTGTGAGGGTGGTGAGGCCCTGGCACAGGGTGCCCAGAGAATCTGTGGCTGCCCGATCCCTGGAAGTGTTGGATGGGGCTTAGAGCAACCTGGGCTGGTGGAAGGTGTCTCTGCCTGTGGCAGGCAGTGGGACTGGATGAGCTTTAAGGTGCCTTCCAACCCAAAGCACTCTATGATCCTATGGACTTGGCAATGTTAAATTCTTCTTGCTTAGCTTAATTATCTCATTAGAGGAGGATAAAAAGTATGCACTATTAAATGCTTTGAAGTCTCCTATGTTTTGCTAGATGAAAAGGACTTATGCAATCATTAGCTGAGAACTTCCTGGTTTGGTCACTTCACAAGTGAACGGCACTTATTTAAGCAGTATTTTTATACTCCATTACTGTCTTAGTTTGAGGGAAAACCCAAAATGTACACCACCTTCCTGTGTTTGAACCTTTAACAATTACCATTCCATACACCCCTTGAATAGTTACTCTTGTTTTAAACTAGATAACTGTGCTATGCAACAGCTTAATCTACCAAATTAACTTGAACATGGTTGACCCCCCAGTTCAAATCTGTTGGTATCTAGCTTGGCCTAAGTACCTAGTGTTCAGTATCACTGATGCAGACACTGAAAACCAGAAAGGAGCTCTAGAACTCAGAGAGCATGAAGTTAAAACACAAAGATTCTTTCTCAGTGAATACTGACTTCATTCAGCAAAAGTACAGTAAATAGATCTGACTGGCACAAGAAGACTTCTGCAAAAAGAGCCCCCCCACAGGAGCAGGGCATTCTCTGGAAGGCCTCAAACACCAAGTTCACTCTCAAAACTGCTCCTAAGAAGTAAATCACAAGTCATGCTTAAACACATTGGAAAGCAGATACAGCACACCCTATTCTTGGAGACTCCCCATAAGGATGAGGAAACAAATACTAACCACTGAAACACCTTCCATAGGGATGGATTCTGAACTCTCAGTATTTTAAGGATGCTGTAGGTTTTCATAGTCTGATGGAACAGCTGCTTTATTGTGTTGTATTCAGAGGTCATGCTACTGATCACCACTGCCTATAAAATACAAACCAAGCATAAGAAGACATCAGGCTTTGGTTGGTTCATAGCACACAGAAGCCTAATTACAGCAGGTACACTTGCAGAAGGGACCCCAAACTATGCTTATGCTTTAATGCGTTAGACAGTGACTATGTGAATAACTAAATAGTAGGTCAATCACTATGTCACTCCTGCTTTGCAAGGACACCTCACCTCTCTTCAGGAAGGATCCTGGAAACGTCAGTTACAGGTTTATCATCCACTTTGTTACACAAAGACAGGAGAAATTCACACTAACTTTCCAATTAGTGTTACCAATTTCCATTGTGCATTTTATACACTACTTTCTACAAAACTATTCTCAATGACTTACAGATTATGGCACTGCAACGCTCAAAAAATAAACAATGTTACCAAAACAGAGCTGCACGTATTAAGTAAAGATAACTTTGTTCCTATGTCACAGATATTCCTTTTTACAATGGTTCACTTCCAGTATAGTAGATTTTGCCAGGATTATCTGTCAATGTCTGAAGAGAAGACAGTTCACCAAGTCATAGCTCAGCTCTTAGGATGGTCATCACAAGCACACAGAATCCCAGCCAGTCCCAATGCAACCTCCTACAAAGAAACGAAGCTTAGGGTCCCACAGAAGGATTTAATCTAGCCCAGGCTTTCACTTTCAGCACCAAGAGGTATTGTGGGTATTACCACTTCCTAGGTAGCTTTTCTTTTATGTGAAAGGCATTCAGGTTAAAAGTTAAGAGGTGGCTTTCTTAGGTGCCAAATCAGCAAGCAAAACTGAGCTGTGGGGAATGAGGTGATCCTTCTATTCACACATCCCACATGTACCACCAGGGATACCATGGATGTGTGTGGTGCATGCCAAAGCCTCTCACCCTCACCTCAGTGACACCAGAAACACCTCAACAAATGGACTCAACTAAAATTAGACAAGTTTTCAGAGAAAATAAGGGAAGCAGTTAAGTACATCCAACTCAAGACACCTAAAAAAATGGAGCTACCTGTCTTCCTGGCATTCTTCAGAAAAATATAAACTTACGCTCATCAGTTAAGCTGCTGCCAAGCCAAGGGAAAAGCATATTAGCTATATGATTTACTACTTTTGACACAGCTCCAAATATCACAGGCCCCAATCTTCAAAAGGTCCTGGCTGCCAGATTCCCATACAATCTCACTTTTAGTTCATCCAGCAGGTGCTGGACACATGACACTTACAATTTTGAAAAATCTGGGGTTTTTGCTAGTTGTGAAAACCAGCTGTTTGAAGTGAGTTAATGTCCGAGCAGTTGACTTTATCCTCTGATATTTCACCAGAACTGTATTTAGATGAATGTACTATATTCTGTGACAGTCTGCTGCCCACACCCCAACCTGACTTTTACTTCCCATAATATTATTCTATCCATTGATAACCACCAGAGGCATTCCCTCATGGATAGCCTTGTCCCAAAGTGCAGCCAGGGGTGGAGAGAACAACACAAGAGCCAAGGATGAACCCAAGCAACACATCACCCTGACACCTCACTGGGCAAGGGCCTACTCAAGACCAGTTTGGAAGACACCAACTCCTGTAGCTGGTATGTAAATATGATTGTAAGTCAATACTCCTACTCCATAATTAGTGGACAGCCCAGGGTCTGTGCAGCTATCCTGCAGGGCAGTGGGCTGCATGCCAGGATCTCCCCTGGAGCAGGGACACCTCTCGGGGTTACTCCTCGAGGGTGAGATATTCCTTCCCATATGAGATTCTTGGTGAGAATGAATGTAAGATGAATACCATGCTGAACTTTGAAATCTTGGCCAAGTGATAGACAGGACTGATTGGGCGCTCATCATCCTTTCGGCAAAAGCCCTCGGCCAAGTCTGGGAGTAAGTCTGGATCCAGCTACACTGAAACTTCCCAGAGAAAGGAGTTTAGAAAAGCAATGGGGTTCTTTCTGAAAGTCATGATTTCATGTGAGGGTCTCCCAAACAGGAGAAGTTTTATCTGACCCTGTTCTCTATGCAGTAAATAATCAAGTGTACTCACCATCGAATCTTGTTAAACCACTGTCACCTTTACTATTCAAACTTTGTTAACTGCAGTTTGATATCAACAAACATAGTGCTACTTCTGTCTTAGAAGTGAAGTGTGCCACTTCATCCATGACACTGGCACGCAAGGCCAGACTCTGGTTTTCCTTAGGCCCCAAGATATCTGTGCCAATACAACTTGGTCAGCATCACACAAGATTCTGTGACACAGTCAACAAGTAAAACCTCTTATTCTCCTGTTCCTTAGGCAGGGTCAAAACCACTATTCAAAAGGACAAGTGTTACATGAAAAAGCCTTTTTTCTATTGTCCTGTAGTACTTCCACAAACTATGCTGCTTTTCCAGAAGGACTGCTGGATGTAGTGATCTAAAAAACACTCACATATTTTGGTCCTGGTAGACCAAATAGCAACACAGACTTAGAGCTGACAGTGGGTGGGTTTGTTTTGTTGAAGAGATCACTTCAAATGTTCTTTTATTTTATTGCTGTAGCTCTTTATTTCTGCCATTCCTGGAGGCTAAGGTCTGTGCTCAGATCTGTGACGTAAGTGACAGTACTGGAGGATAAAGAGATTTCCTTTCCTTGATCTCCAATCCAAATCTTATCTACCAACAGCCATTATTATTTGATGGCTGTTTTATTTGACAGCTTGTAATAGCCTGCAGGGTTTGGTCTCGGTCCAGCTTCTAGTGAAGAAATACACACTTCACAAAAACTCTTTGCTTAACTGGTCCACTGAGTAAACAAAGTAAGCCAGTTTTTAACAGCGAATCTTTTTGTCTCCAACTCGATGAGTCTTGGTTTTGCATGTAGATAAATGCCTAAAATGCAAATGAAATTCGAGGGAATTTGGCACCATCTTCAGGATTTCTTGGGAGATCACCAAGATCTTTAGCACACCCACTCAAGAAATTACTCCTGTTGCTTGTTACCATCTACACAGTTACAATTGATTCACTTAAGCTTTGAATCGTGCGTTTCAATCAGAATTTCAAGAGGGAAAAAAGATACCTTGTATCCCAAGTCAGGTAGTGCTGAATGATCCCAGTGGCTAGGACAGGCTTGATTTGAAATAGATGAATCCCTCTGGCTGTTTGCAAACAGACAGAAAATGAAGTATTAGTAATTATAGTACTGCTCTGAACACTCAAATTTGCAGCATTCCCTTTGGCCAATTCCTGTGTTTAAAAATTAAGATAAACCACAAAAACCCCTAGAAAACAGCCTCAGACTGTGAGCCAGGCTTTGCATGCTGCCACTCAGCCACCCCAGGCCTCTTGCACTTCCTTTTCTAAGTAACAACTCTGGACGTAGTAACCGGAGTAACATGTTCTCCTGATGCCAGGTGAGGCACGAAGCCAGCAGTTTGTGTTACAGCCTCTGCTCAGTGCCAGGGATGTGCTTTCTCCCAGCAGCAGCTGTTTTCTTTGCACAATTACTGTCAGCACTAGCAGCCATTCTGCCTTATGATTACTTCTGAAATATGAAAAAACAACAATCTAAAAAGCATAATAATTTACCCTTTCTTTATCTTCTGCACATCTTCAGAAGATACAAATTTTGGTCGCCTGCAGACCCGTCTTCGAGTTTTAAAAGCAATGTTTGTCTGGGTCATTTCTTGAGGAAAAAAAGAGCAGGAAAAGGTCATGAATAAGTCTACAGGATGGGGTCATCAATTAAGGACTGTCATTCTTTAATGTAAAGTGCATATTCATTACCAATTCTGCCTGCCAAAGAATAGTTGCACAAAGCCTGTGTAAGCTTCTTGTCCTTCTTGTAACTGTAATTGAACCTGTGCCTATCTTGCTTGCTCTCTCAAGCCCCTCATGCTCTTTAAATGTTGCTCTAGCAGCACAAAGATGCTCAATCTGTATTTTTTAACTTCCACAGTTACCTCAGTTTATTGTGACTTTCTGTGAAGACTATGAATCTTTTTATTTCTGGTCAGATGTGAGTCTGGAAACTGTTGAGGAATAAGGAGGGAAGGTTACTTTTGTAAGGAATTTCTTCTGGGCCATCACTACCTCACTTTCCCTTCCAGTAAGTGAAACTGGTAGTGTCAAGAAAGGAAGTCATAGCTTCTGAAAGCTGGCAGAGTTTACAAGTTAAATCTTTGTAAAGCACTGCATAGTTGTACATGAGAACTTTAAAATGAGTACCTTTAAAATTGAGGTTGTAATGATGCTGGCCAGCCTGGAAAGATATGGTGGCATCTGGATCTGCTTGATACAAATTCTCAATAACTGCAGAAGATGGTGAGTTCACACTGTCCCCTTCTCCCTTTGTGAGGAGAAGAGAAAAAAATAGGGAGAGAAGGAAGAGTATCACAGTCAGGACTAAACCCTGAATAACTCACTTGCGTAGAGGGAAAGAGGAGGCAAAGAGTGGGATGAAGAGGAATCTACTAAGAACTGCGGTGGGCTGAAACACAAGTATGGAACTTTCATAACATACACACAAATGCATAACTAGTAATGACAGGCACACGTGTATCCTGTAAGATGCTGTGCTGGTTTGGGCTGGGACAGAGTTAAATTTCTTCCCAGTAGCTGGTAGGGGCTGTGCTTTGGATTTGTGCTGGAACAGTGCTGGTAGCACAGAGCTGGTTTAGTTCTTGCTCAGCAGGGCTTGCACAGAGCCAAGGTCTTTTCTGTTCCTCACCACCATCTGGGTGCAATGGGTGCACTTGACTCCTTACCAAACTAGTGTTAGTTTGGTTCAGGCTGCAAAGGAAGTAATGGCCTAGGTCAAGACTTTTCTTATTTCCAAACTGTTCTCTGAAAACCCACAAAGGAACAGGGTGACATGTAGAGCATTGCTGCATATAAGCTTGGACATGAACACTGATCATGTCATTAACACATGAATAGCAGGTGGTTCTTCCAAGACTGATTTGTCAAGGAATAAAGGAAGTTGTGGGTTTACTTTTCATGTAATTTAACTATGAGCCAACCACTTTATTCCACAAATAGGATAGCCTGAGGGAGCTGATTTTGAGGTCTCCCTCCAAAGGAGTAGGCTCCATAGCAGTGATCTCTCCTGGAGTTGAGACCCCTCTCAAGCTTATTCCTTGAGGCTGAAACTATTTAGCAACTGCACTATAACCAAGATCTTTCCCTGCCTACTTTTCCAAGTCCCTGGATCACCTTTGTGTTCTACCATTTGCACAGCTATACTGTGAAGCATGTGAGGAAAACTCATCTGCCTTGGAGGAAGGTGAGATTCCTGATTTTTTTTCCTGCATTTTTCAGATAGATTACTTTCTTGTCAGAGGACTTGGCCATCTCAGGAAAAGGACTGCATTTGATCTGAGAAAGCAAAGCAACACTTGAGTGTCCAAGGAAGCAGGACAATGCTTCAGAGAGAGGCAAGTACTTCCCACATATCTTAAGGACAATGTATACATGTTCAATGTATGTAGAAGCCATGAATAACTGCAAAAAGGAGTTCCCTTCCCTCCAGTCTGTCAGCATTTTATCACATCTGTTATGAACTTCTGTAGCTTTGCTGCCTTACCTGACACTGTAAAATTCAAGCAGAAGGATTCAATTAATTCTGCTGAGTAAAGGGGAGTATGGGGAGACACTCCACACATTCCTGTAGAGGTGACACAAAGCTCAGGATGTGAACTCACCTGTTCTCCATATTCAGTCCACTGGCCTTGGTCATTCTTCCAATACCAAATCCACTGTGTGGTCAGTAGGAATGTGGGTTTTGTGACTGATGATGGTGTAGAGAGGCGTCGAACCGAATAAGAACAGCAAGTCATTGTCTGGAAGTTAATGTTCCTATCTGCTATGCTGTAAGGACAAATTCAGGGTTAGTACAGTTAATATATTTTATCCTTTAATCCCCTGTTTAGGCTTGTCCAATTTTCTTTAATATAATGTGATTGAACTTAATTAGGCCTGAAATAAGAGTATTTTCCACAGCACGTGGCAGCTCTTCATAAGCAAACTGTGGCCTGTAAGAAATTGTCTTGGTTTGAGATAAGCAACTGCCAACCCCCCCAAGCACAGAGAGAAAAGCCTCCCTCCTAACACCAGGGAAAGGGAGGAAAAGAGAGGGGAAAGAAAAAAAACACTTCAAACTGCATTTATACTAAATCTACATATATTTTTCACAGAAAGAAAGAGACAATTAGAAGAGAGTACAAATATTCACTCACACAAGTTTACAACAACAAGTTCCCCACCTCAACTTCTTAACGAACGCACAAATTCTACTGTCCTAACTACACATTACTTAAGAAAAGACTTATTCCCCAGGGAGACAAACCCAAGCAGAAAGGAGAGACCCAGAACAACACATTTTACTTTCCTGAGGTACCCTGTGAGCCAGTGGTGGGCCTGGTCCTCTCCATCCCCCCTGGGACAGCATCGTGTGTCCTCCCAAGAGGAGGCTGAGAAGCCACTGCCTTAACCACTCCCACACTGGTTCCTACTTCCCTGGAGATGATGTCATAATGTGGTATGGAATACAAAGTTATTGGCTAGGAGAGGTCAGCTGTTGGCTCAGCCCAGCTCAAGTCAGCTGACAGCTTCGGCTTAGTCCAAACTCCAGAGCCCAAATCTAGGCCCACCTGGGTGAACCCATAACAGAAATCAAATGCCATCTCAGTCCCTGGCCACATGTGGCACTGCCAGCTTTACAGACAGCACAGGGCTACAAGTACAGTGTCACAGAAGGTACTCTGCAATAAATAAAGCATGGTTAGAGGTTTCCTCAGTACAAAACCAGAATTTGGTAAGTGCATGATTGAATTTGGCGGCAAGCACCTTCAGCTTATCAACTTTGTTGTTCTTCTGTGGTTACAAAGAATCAGTAATCAGGCATTGGAATGGGCTGCCCAGAGAGGTGGTGGATTCACCATCCCTAGAGATTTTTAAACGCAGATTGGATGTGGCACTGAGTGCCATGATCTGGTAAATGGACTGGAGTTGGACCAAGGGTTGGACTCGATGATCTTGGAGGGCTTTTCCAACCCAATCGATTCTGTGATTCTATGATTCTATGAATGCAATCACAGCCATCACAACTGTGACTTCTGCAAATTGTATTCATCACTGGAGCTACCTGGGCTCTTACTCCTGCAAGGCTTGAAAAGTTAACTCCCAGGCAGGAAGACTTTGAAAGCAGCCTCCTCTTGGGACTCTTGCTTGTGATCTGCACCATCCAGCAAGCTGCAGGTAAAAATCATCTGTTGCCTTAGAGGCATGGGCCAAAATTACTATGCCATTTTATAAAAACAGACTTGGGGTCTCCTATGAATTCAGGTGGCTTACAGTGGAGCTCTTCAGAAAGGAGTTAAAATAGAAAGAAAAAGAAAAACAAACAGAGAAAAAAAAAGATGGGCTGCTTACACAAAGACACTTAGCAGATGTTTTTATATTATTATTTCTATTACAGACAGTAGTTGCAGTATGAAAAGAACAGCCACAGAGAAGGACCAGCTCTGATTTGTTAAAAAGCCCAACTTCATTACTGTAAATAATGATTCATTATCTGAAATGCTACTATTCTAAACACTATTCACTCATTTTTTACTCTGCACAGAGTTTTAAATGTAAGATATAGTTTTGTTACTTTTAGAAGACATAAATGGGGTTATACTGTCGAGCAATCACTTTTATTTTACTTTTTAAAAGGAAAAATTCTCATTTGTAAATCCTCCCAGCTTCTGAGAGCCTCAGTAGCCAGAAGTTATGGAAGTCAGAAGAAAATGGGATTTTTTTCACAGGACTTGAATCAAAATGCTCCAAGCAAAGAGTACAGCATCACTATACCTGATGTTTTTTGGGTCACAATAGGCCTTTTCAATTTCCTCCATCCTGACAAGGTCATTCCAGCTGATCCCATCATATACTTCCCATTTATATGGTAAATGGTAATGAACAGATTTGCATTTATCTGTAATGAGATCAGACATAGTCAAAAGCTTTGCAATCATAACACAGAGAGCAGAACAACAAAACTCAAAAAGGAACCAGCAGATTTTACACCTTGAGGCTTTCTCCTGGAATTTGTTTGCACAATGAAGACAGAGTGCTGAAAATAAAGGAGGGGTATGTTTCTCCAGTGAGGGAGGGAGTGAGAAAGCACAATTGCCACTGATCTCTATATGGCACCACTAACCCAAGTCATTAAGAGGAAGTGCCTCTGCAGTCACTGTTCTCCAGTGACTACATTACTTTTTATAAAGCTTACCCTTATGTTTGCAGTACTTCCAGACATAGAACACACAGATCTCATCACCGTTATCTTCTTTGTTGTCCTTTGAAGCTTTAGCAGAGGAATCATTCTTGTTATCTACAGGAAAGGACACATCAGTCCTTATTTGCTCTGAGAGAAAGACACTGCATTTGGTACTTCATCCCAGAAATAACAAAGATTTGACCGCAGTAGCCAAGTCAAGCACTTTCAGGATCTGACTATCCCCCAAACAGCCCACCACACGAGTCAGGGCTTTGTGACTGACCAATAAACCCTGACACCGGAAGAAGTCTCAGTGAAGAAGTCCAAGGGCAATGTCAGGAAGAGTAATACAGGGTGTGACTGACCAGAGTCACTTTGTCTCCACAAAGGGAACCAGAGCTTGGATAAATGGCAGTGTCAGCTCAGCGGATCGATGGGGATTACAAATGTTTCTCCCTGAGTTGGCCCAGACCAACATGGTCTGACACACAGGTATTAAACCTAAATAACTAACAAAAGAATTTTGGAAACAGCAACAGGCTTCAGCTGGCTTCAACCCTTCCCAGAGACAGGGGACACTCAGCATTGTGACAATACAATATACAGACCTGTAATGGGAGTAACATTGGCATTGTGATTGAACTGTGCATTCCAACTGCTATGTTTTGGTAAGGAAACATTTGTATTTTGTTTTTTATTTCCAGTGGAAACTCTGCTACATCAGAATGTCACTGTACTGGACTTAGCTAGACTAAGACATAATTTTCTTCATAGCAGCTCATATGATGCTGTTTTAGATTTTTGACCAAAACAATGCTGATAACACCCTGATGAGCCTTAGCTTTTGCTGACCAGTGATACAGAGCATCAAGGTCACCTCCATTTTTTACCCTGCCCCCAAAGTGAATAGACTCAGGTGTGCACAGTTGGTTGGGATGGGAAACAACTGGGCAGAGAACCCAAACTCACCTAAAATTCCATACCATATAGCATAATGCTCAGCAATAAAAGGGAAAAGGGAGGTTGCAGGAGGGTTACCTTTCTTTTGCTCAGGAACTGGCTAGGCATCTGCCTATGTGTGGGAGGTGGTGTGTGACTGCTTTTGCATCACTGCTTTTGCTTTTTCTTCTTCCACTTACCCTTTGGGGTTTTTTTCCCTCCCCTATCTTGACCCTTAAGCTTTCTTGTTTTTATTCCTTCTTTTTTCTTCCTCATCCCACTGAGCGTAAAGGGGAAGTGAGGGAATGGCTGTGTGATGCTCACTGAGGCTCATCCACAACACCTGCTTAACATGAACTATCTTCACATAAGCTCAAGACTGCTGGAGGGTTAGAAACAATCCATACCTTCATCTTTACCTCCAGCTCCTGTTGGTAACTGATGTTGTCTCTCACCAGGCAGGGTGCTACCAGGACCTGCATGAGAAGACTGAATGAAAAGCACTGCTGGGGCAGAACCTCGGCGAGCTGGAATACCCCAGTCTGTGTGGAGAATTACGTCCATCGCTCATCTAATTTGATATTAAACATTACACCATCCATATGTGGAATATCTAAAAGAACCTGTTCATAGTGTACTGGACTCTGACAGGTTTTATTACCAAGGCTCTTCTGCTCAGGAGGATAGGAGAATTATAAGTTGCTATTCACTCATGAAGGTTTATCAAGACAACTGCTCTACTGACAAAAGCTATACTTACTCACTAGGGACAGAAGGCAAGGAAAGATGTCTGTCTCCTTCCCAGGAAGGAACAAATGTGTCCAGGACAGTACAGAGAACAGTTCCAGGCTACTCTTCATTGTGCTGCACAACGCTTGGGCAAAAATCCCAACGCTGCTGCACTGTCCAGTACTATGGCTGTGAGCATACAGGAAGGGAAGTACACAAGCTGCACTCTGACTACCACTGGGAGGTGTGGGCCTGTGTGACATCTCATCCCTACGAGAACCACTGATCTCAAGACTAGAGGTTAGAAACAATCCATACCTTCATCTTTACCTCCAGCTCCTGTTGGTAACTGGTGTTGTCTCTCACCAGGCAGGGTGCTACCAGGACCTGCATGAGAAGACTGAATGAAAAGCACTGCTGGGGCAGAACCTCGGCGAGCTGGAATACCCCAGTCTGTGTGGAGAATTACGTCCATCACACGTATCTAATTTTCCACCAGCACTCCACTGCTGATACAGCAGGTGAGCAATAACAGTCACAAACCCTAGCTAGTCACAGTTATTGCCAGCCACTTAATAGCTATTTTGCATGCAGTATTTTAGGCAATAATAATGCAGTTCTCCCACAGGATTCAGCCATGACTTACTTCATTCCTGAAAGTAGATAATGGCAGAGAGGAAAAAAGTGTGTACATGTTGCAAGAGGGGAAATACAAAAGCTGATTCCACATGGAAGCAGTTGCTACTAATATCTAGATATTTACCTTTTGAAGATGGCACATGCAGCATGGAGTCCACTGTTTGCAAAGGTACCTTCAGTTCCTTACTCCTTGTTTTTTTCAGATAATTTTCCCTCGGTTTGTATTTGTGTACTGAAAGTGCCAAAAGGATGATGGGGTTTAGCTGAGAGGTTTCTACCTCTATCAAAGTCAAAATCATATTTAAGCCCAGTCTTTCTTACAACTTACCGTTTCCCTTGTTGAATTCCATGTGCTTGTGATCATATATAATCTGGAGGTTTGATGCTATCTTCCCATCAATGCCTGCAGTTTCCAACACTCTCAATGCACAGTCATCCAAGAGATTATGGGACCTCACACATGGGAGAAATCTACATTCCCCCCGGAGAAAGTGTCGACAAATGTGAAGCTTGTTGCAGTTGTTTTGCTGCATGCAGATGCCACCTTTTTTGTTGTAAAATTGACAGATCTAGAAGTGGGGAGGATAAAAGATGAAATGGAAAAGCACATCAGAATTTTTCTTTCTTCTATAGGCATGCAGCTTTAAGAGCAGAAAAATGGTGACTAAAAGGCATGTGTTTATTTTAGCTTCTTCAATTTAGACAGATTTCTTGCAGGTATTTTAAGCAGATTTTCAGTTTTGAAGTTGTGCAGTTTTTGTTTCAAGAAAAGCCAATCCAACAAGTGTAGAAGTGCCAAAAATGGATTGAAGACAGTTCCATAAAACTGAATTTAAATACCTATTTGTAAAGCTTATTCTGCTTTGAAGATTTGGGCTTCCAAAAATGGCCAGAAAAATGCTTCAATATTAGAGTACATATGGAAAAAGCAAAGCACTCCTTTATTCCTCTATTCACCAAAAAAGAGACAAGCAGTGAATCAGACCCAGGGAACAAATTGCGCAGCAAAAACTCCTTCATATTATCCACCAAGCACCACTGCAACCCTTTTGCTCCTGCAGCACAGAGAAACAGCCTGTAACAAGAACGTTTCTTTGAGCAGGACACACAGCTGTCTGGCAGACAGTCCCAACATCACCTTGGGATTCTCACACATGCCCTGGGATGGCAGTGCTTAAAAATGGGAAAATCAGACGAGTTTCAGCTGCAAAACAACTATTCGCTGGATCTATAGTGTCTGTCACACAGCCTGAACTTGGGTGTAAGAATTACTGAAAAAAGCATAAGACTTATGTCAGACAATAGTTTCAGGGGCCAGAGCACAAGAATTGCTTTTGTTCTTGCATCTTTCTGCTCAAGAGAGTAGGGGAAAAAGGCAACTAAAATAGAGAATCATGTAATAGCTGAAAGAGTATTAAAAACACAAACATTTTGTATGGAGCATCCATTACACAAAATATCACTTTATGGTAGTGGAGAATGCAGCCACTTAAGTTTCAAACTGAAGCACTCAAGAGTTTTAAGGACACTGAATCTCGCTGAGAACAATTTTATAGAGCATCTCGAAGAAGATGCATCAAAAGGTATTAGTATGCAGGATGAAACTTTTACACAGGCACACCAGAATAAACTACCCCAGAAGCAAGTGCTGCCTCAGTGAAGTGGGTGTCCTGGTTTTGGCTGGCATAGAGTTAATTTTCTCTGTAGCAGCTGGTACAGTGCTGTAGTTTGGACTCAGGATGAGAAGAATGTTGATAACAGAGTTATTTTAGTTGGTGCTGCACAGGGCTCACTGCAATCAAGGACGTCTCAGTGTCTTATGCTCTGCCAGCAAGTAGGGGGACAAGGAGCTGGGAGGGAGCATGGCCAGGAAAGCTGACCAACTGGGAAAAGGGACATTCCACACCACAGAAAAGCATGGCCAGTATAAAAACGGGGGAGTTGTCCAGGAGCCACCAATTGCTAAACAGGGACAGACTGGGCATCAGTCAGCAGGTGGCGAGCAATGGTATTCTGGATTACTTGTTTGTCTTGTGTTCTATTCATATGTCGCTCCTTCTCATTACAACTATTATTAGTACATCTTACTTTATTTCAATTATTACAGTATTGTCTCAACCCACAAGTTTTACCTTCCAGTTCTCCTCCCCATCCCACTGGGGTGGAGGAGTGAGCGAGTGGCTGCATGGATGGTACTTAGTTGCCATCTGGGTTTAATCTATGACAACAGGGAATCCACGATTTAGCTGCATCAGGAAAGCACACTGTCCCTTGCATTTGCCAAGAAACAAACAAAAAACCAAAACAACAACAAAACTAAACAACAACAAACCCAAACAAAAACAACCAAACAAACAAAAAAAAAGAAACAAAAAAAAGAGCCAGAGAAGGCGAGGGAGAGTGTGAGAACCCCTGATGATGTGTGGTGCTGTTGCGGGTTTTTTTGTTATCCTGCACCCCAGCTCAGGTCACCAAATACCAAAATGTCCTCTTGCTTGAGAGCTCTACACATGCCATATCCTCACACACACAATGAGTCAGCATTTCTAAGCAGGAAACAGCCAAGCTGGCTTTTCCATCCATCTTCCCAGCTCTCAAGTTTATGAAGGGACTGCATCGATCACGGTTTTCTCTTGGTTTTTCTAGTTTATCTTGTACTGCCTGATAGAGGTGCTCAATTCTGAGGTAATTAATAATGCTGTCAGGGGTGAGGGTTGAACAGATCCCCAATAAGCACATAAGAGTAATACCAACCCACAACAGTTGCTACTATATGCTCAGTACTGGGCACTGTGAACAGGACCCCTTACTTATCACCATCATGCTCCTTGAATCTGCCACCACAACATACTTTAAAATGATACACACACACAAAAAGATATTTTGTCAAAGTCCAGCACTGTCACAGCAGGTAGTAAGGAAACAATAGAACTGTTATGTCAGCAGATCTGTGGAGAGTATAACCTGCAAAAGACAAGGGTAACAGGCAGTACTTACCCTGAAGATAGCCTTGCCCCTACACACGTGTAAAACCAGAATGGAATGTTCAGCCAAATTTAACAAAATCGATGACTGGCATACAAACTGGACAAAGGTAACTTTGTAGAAAATTACTGTACAAAAACTCAGTGAACTTTGGAAAAGGCAGATTTTACAGAAAAATTTGGTCATTTTCTCACAAATTTTTCTCACTTTCTTACAGCCTCATGCACCAAAATGTGCAGGGTATGTAGACTGGAAGAGGAAATGGGACCTCACTTATGAGTCTCCATTATCTCTTGGAGCAGAAGCAACAAACTGGGTTTTGGTCTCTCATCTGTAAGCACGTACAATTATTGTGGATTTTCAACTATATCTTGCTTACTTCATCCTTTGTAAACCTCTAGTGAAGCTACTGACATTTTTGTTTGCCTGTTTTGAGTAACTTTATTGCCATCCTGTTGGGATAACAGGAATGGCACACAAAGCAGGCTGCAGCCTCGCTGTTCACTTCCTGCCGTCAGAGGGCAGGTCTGCTGCTGACATGTCACAGACACATGGCCTTCTCCAGGTGCAAGTGTTTGGGTACTTACTAAACAACACACAGCTCAGCGTTTAACAGTTTTACTGCTGTGGGGTTTTTTGTTATTTTAAGTACACAGTCCTTTGACAGAACTGGTTTAGATTCTGGTGCTTTCACACATAGCCATCCCCATTCCTAATTCATTCAGAGTAATCCTGTTAGGTTTCAACAACTCGAGACTGAGATGAGAACTCCCATCTTGCCCTCTCACATTCCTAGTGAACAAAAAGTTTCTTTTAAGGCATTAGGAAAACTCACATCGGGGAGAAAGAAAGTGTCGTTTTGGAGAAGCAGGATTCGCAGCTCATTCTCACTGAGGCCAGACAAATGATGGTCTTTTAGAACTTTTTTGTTCTCAGCGCTCATGACCTCATGCGAGTACTTGCAAGACCTGCAAGAAAACAGACAGACATACCAATGTTTACTCCATGACACAGGCTGATTTAAAGAACCTCAGAAAATGTGCAGCTTCAGAAAAGCCATGAGAGATCCGGGGCTTGGCAAAAGTCCCTGTAAACATCTAGGTGGTCTCTGCAGTTAGAGAACAGACCAGACATCATAACTCCTCTGTGAAATGCATTAGCATTGTCATCCCCATTTTAAAACACCGATGTGGCCACACTACTCTTAAAAAACTTAGGAGCACATATTTGAAGCCAAGTCTGTCTACCCCACACACTCTTCACCTCCAGTAAACTGCAAGCCAATGCTCCATGACCTGAACAGCTGGAGGGAAAGTTCATTTTAGAGGAATACACCAACAGCACTGGAAGTTGCGACACGCTTGATTTTGTAAATGTAAAAGTTTAAAGCACTCCACAAATACAATGATAATACCTGAGTCCAAGAACACATTTAGGAAAAAAACCCAAAACAGTGAAAAGCTACTTGCCAGACGTTAAAAACAGGATTAACGGGACTAAAATCGTGATTCCAACTAAACAGAAGACTGCAGTAACTTCCCCAGATGGTTTTCTTTCCAGGGATTCTAAAACTAAAAGGATGAAAAGTCTGGAAGCAAGGCTAGATTCTACCTTATCAGTTAAAAAACAGCCTCTCTTTTGATCTATATTGTCTACCTACGAGTATTTCTGCCCCCTCATTTCAGTCAACCTCCTTCCCATGAACGGCATACTCTTCACTTTATTAACCAAGGTGATTTTAAATACTTAGTGCTATTACCAGGACAGCATGGTTTATCATTACAAAGGGAATCACCTCATTGCACGTTTAAATTCACTCACAATTATCCAGCGTGAGCGCCTACACTCACTTGAAGGTATTTCTAACAGTGAATGCCAGGGAAGCTTATCGTACCGTCAGTAATGCAACAAACAGTAAGAAAATCTTATCATCCTAAGGGTTTGCTAGTACCACTTTGAGAGACACAGCCTTTCCCCTCCATACTCTTCAGATCGGGCGCACAACAATCTATTTTATTGGGGCAGAACAGGAAGGGTCCGGTGAGATATCAGTCTATTACTAACGCTGCAACGGTACAAGACCTGGGGCTTGAGGGCTTAAACTGCAAATTGTGTCACGGGAAAGCTTCTGGGTTGCTTCTTCTGCAGTTGTTTTTGTTTCCTTTATCTTAATGTTTTTAAACTAGGTACCACCTTTGTCTGCCTGTCCTGCCCCCTTTCCGCGAGTCCTCCGTATTCCAGAAACCGGGACTGATGTGTATGGGCGATCAAACAGTGCCTCTCACAGAAAGGGCTGTAAGCGAAGCGATGAGTTACAGCAAAACTCAACGTTTGTAACTCTCTGGAGTGAAACCAGAGGGCAAGCTGGCACTTTCCTTTTTTCTTTGGAGAGAAATATGTGTAAACTATTTCATCCAGATGCCAGGGGCCCGAGGGTCGGGTGTGGAGGCGAGTGGATTTAAAATAAGACAATCGTAATACTGACAAAGAAAACCAGGCTTTAGAAAACTCCCACCGGCTTTTAGCGGCTCAGCGAGGGCAGGACGCGAGTTCTTCGGGAGCCTGGATTTCCCGGCCCGCGGCTGTGCCCGACAGAGATCGTTGCCCTCGTCCCCCGGGGGCGGAAGCAGCACCTCGGGCGGGGCGAGGGTGTGCGGGGTTTGGGGGATGTGCAGGGTCTGGGGGCCGTGCGGGATTTGCGGGGCGTCCCCCTCCCTCCCCTTTCCCTCCCCTCGGGCTGCCCGCGCTCACCTGGGCCCCAGGTGGCACCTGTCCATGAGGTGCTGCTTGCAGAGGTGCAGCCGCTCGCAGCCCCCGCACTCCCTGTTGGCACAGACACGCACGTCCGACACGGCCAGCACCTCCGCGCCGCCGGGCAGCAGCAGGAACTGGCGCGGGCCCGCGGCCGCCAGCGCCTCGGCCAGCTGCGGGGCCCCCAGCCCGACTAGCTGCTGCAGCTCCGGCAGCCCGAGCCGCCCGCCGTGCGCCAGCAGCGTCTGGGTGAGGAAGCAGCACACGGCCGGGTCGTTCATCCTGCCCCTCTGCGACGGGACGCGACCGCGACCGGGAGCGGGCAAAGACTGGGAGCGGGACGGGGCGGGACCGGGAGCGGGAGCCGGGGGAGATCGAGGGCGGGAGCGGGGTGGGACTGAGAGCAGCACCGCGATCCACAGGCGCTCTGCAGCCGCGCCTGGGAGGAATCGAAAGCGAAGGCGTTCGGGAGGAATCGAAAGCAGGGCTGCCTAGCGAAGGCGGCAGGAAAGCGCCCAACCTGGAGGTTTCCTTGGCTGAAAATCACCCTAGAAATAAATAATGCAAGAAGTGGTTGAAAGGATTGTGGACTTCTCGTATAACTATAGAATCACGAAGCGGTTTGAGTTGGAAGGCACTTTAAAGCTCATCTCATTTCACCCCCTGCCATGGGCAGGGGCACCTTCCACTAGCCCAGGTTGCTCCAAGCCCCATCCAGCGTGGCCTTGGACACTTCCAGGGAGGAGGCAGCCACATTTCCTCACCTCCTTCACAACTTCTGCTCTCTACATAAACCTTACACAAATCTAGTGCAGAGCATTAAGCATATAATGTAGGTAAAAAACACAGCATACTCAAATAATTCTAGTATTTATGTAGCAATGCCATTACTTTTCTTTCTTCCCGACTAACAGTCAGCTGCTGGTCATTGCTGGTTGCAGCAGTGGATGTCCTGGCAAGGCTGAGAAGCTCTGCTGGTTTTGGCTGGGGTAGCATTAATATTCTTCACAATGGCTGGTGTGGGGCTGTGTTTTGGATTTGTGCTGAACACAGAGCTGATAATAGAGATGTTTTTGTTATTGCTGAGCTGGGCTTACACAGAACTAAGGCCTTTTCTGCTCCTCCTACTACCCTGCTGGCAAGGAGGTTGGGGCTGCATGGGAAGCTGGGAGGAGGCACAGACCAGACAACGTCATGCTCAGTATATAAAGTTGGGGAGAGAGGGAAGGAGGAAAGGGGCGATGTTTGGAGTGATAGCATTTGTGTTTCCAAGTCACAGTGACGCATGATGGGGCTCTGCTCTCCAGAAAATGGCTGAACACATGCCTGCCCATGGGAAGCAGTGAATCAGTTCCTTGTTTTGCTTTGCTGGTGTGCATGGCTTTTGCTTTCCCTGTTAAACTGACTTTATCTCAGCCTATGAGTTTTCCCGGTTTTACCCGTCGGTGCATTCCCCGGTCCTGCTGGTGGGGAGTGAGCGAGCGTGGGCTTGGCTGCTGGCTGGGGTTAAACCATGGCAGAAGCAGAAGTTCCATGTTGCTGTTAGTGCTGAAGTAGACCTGGGGTTGGGAAGAAGCACAGTAAATACTGAATCGAAAAGAGGGGGAGAGAGTGGAGAACTAAATCCACCTGAGATGAGCTTTCATACTGCAACTCCTTTGCAATGCAAGCTTCAGGAATAGTACGTATCAACTGCCCCCTCTGGATCAGGAAGTTAACCTTGAAAATAAAACCTGCGTTGCCTGTTGCTGATGCCTCACCCTCTGGATCAGGAAGTTAACCTTGAAAATAAAACCTGCGTTGCCTGTTGCTGATGCCTCATTTGAAAGGCACGTGAAACTACACAGTCACGGTTCAGGTCATAGAGAGAGAACCACCTCCAGGAATACGACCAAGATGGTACTGCCCGTGGGTTTGCTCTTTCTTTGTTGCTGAAGGTTATAAAGATATTTTCACAGTGCATATTTCCCCGTATCTGCCCTCTTGCTATGATGCTTGAACAAATGAAATTATTTTTTAAAAACGACAGAAAAAGGAGAGGTAGAAGGAGGAGTTTGCCATATCAGGTCTAGCTTTAGAAAAGTAAATTGCTAGTTCTGGGATGGTTTATGCTCTAGGTGTGGATAAATGCATTCTCAGATTGTCAACAGATCCTCAAGGGTAATAAAACTCAGATAGATACCTAAGGTAATTTCAGAACTGACTGATAAGGTAGAAAAGGACTTAAACATTGAGTCAGCAATGTACTGCCAACTTCAAGCAGTAGATAATAATAGTGAGTCAGGCAAGCTGTAGAGCAATTTGCTTATATTTATTTGCATTTTGTTTTTCAGCCAGTTCCAGTGAAAACATGCATTTCTGCATGAATCCACTCAGAAATCTGAACTGCTGGTCTGAGGAGGCCTGCACGGCCTTAAAAAATAATAATAACGGAATAAAACCAATAAATTTTTTTTAAAAAATTAAAAATACGGCAAAAACTACATGAAAAAACGAAAGAGGCGGTGTAGCCCGTAAGGCTTTGCGGCGCATCGTTTTATTTTGCAGGTTTTGTGAAATAAGAAATGCGAGACAATAGCAACGCAAATACATGGAAAAAGGAAAGAAGTAAAAAAGAATAAGTCCCGCCTGGCCCCCGGAGGAATCCCGAGGCTGCCGGGACACGGTCCCGGCGGGAGCAGCGCGGGCGGCGGCGCCGAGCTCGGCTCTGCCGGGCGGGGGTCCCGGGGGGCTCCGCTCCGGCCCCAGCGACAAACAGCGCAAACTGGAGCCGAGCGAGGAAGTGGCTGAGCAGCGAGAAGCCGCAAGGTCCCAGCGCTGGAAGCCCACGTGGAGCACGAGAGACTCGGCCGTGGCAAAGGAGGCGAGTTACTGCCTGGGGAAAGTAGCCTGGGATTCTTCCTGCATCAAATACTCTCAAATTTCTGTGGATTTCGGTGGTTCAGAGGAGTTCTTTATTTACAGCATTGCAGCAAATGTTCCCTTAAGCGTTTCCCTTAATTTCTTGTATTTACCCAGAAGTCTCCTTAGTTACCGGCAACACAGTAGCTTTTATTGCCGTGTTTCAGAACAGCCCTGTAGGTCCCTGGGGGTGTTTGGGGTCCTCGGGGGATCCTGCAGGACCCCATAGAACTCTGGTAGTCTCTGGGGGGGTCCCTGCTGGTTCCTGGGGTCCATTGTGGTGCTGGGGGTCCCTGGAGGACTCTGGGCGTCCTTCTGTGTTCAAGGGTGTCCTATGAGGGTCCCTGTGGATAGTGGGAGTCCGTGGGGGTCCCTTGGGTGTCCTTGGGAGTGCTGGGGGTCCCCAAAGACCTCTGGGGGTGTCCCTGGCGATCCTCTTTCTTCTGGGGCTCCCTTTGGGGTCCCTGTAGGTCTTTGGGGATCCCTTTAGTCCTGGGGATAGTTGGTGCTTTTGTGTGTCCCTGTGTGTCCCTGGAGGTCTTCGTATTTCCCTGGGGCTCCCCTGAGTGCTGTGAGTCCCTGTAAATTTCAGGTGTCTCTGGTGCTCCCTGTGAGTGTTGAGGGTCCCTGGGAGGTCCCTGTTGGTCCTTGTGGGTTCAGGAGTGTGCCATGTGGGTCTCTGGGGGTCTTGGGTGTCCCTGGATGTTGGGGGGCTTTGGTGTTCATTGGGGTCCTTGGGTGTCCCTTGGGGATCCCTGGGGGTCCCCTGGTTGCCCGGAATCCCTGTAGAACCCTGAAGGATCCCTTGTTTCTCAGGAGATGCCTGAGGGTCCCCGAGGTTGTGAGGAGTCCCCGATGGGTCCCTGGGGTTCCTTGTGGGTCCATGGGTGTCCCATGAGGGTCCCTGGGGGTGTTGCTGTTCCCTGGAGGTCTCTTGGGGGTTCCTGGAGGTGTTGGGAAGTCCCTGTAGATCCCTGGGTGTCCCTGAGGGTCCCCTGGGTGCCGGCAGACCCTGGAGTTCCCCGGGGCTTTCTAGGGATCCCTGTGGGTGCCTTTGCAGCGAGGGACTGCGGCAGAACCATACGGGTGGGTATGGGGGGCACACGGCGGGTGGGTCTGTGGGGAGTCCATGGGTGTGGGGGGACGACACTTCAGGGACTGTGGGGAGGAACGCACGGGTGGGGGTGTGATTTAAAGAAAATCTAGATATTAATGGTAAAGCAAATTTTTATTACAGCTTGCCCATGGCTGGAGTCACGCAGGGAGCTCATGCCTTAACAAAGTACGTGTCTACCGTGTACAAAAATGGGGTGATTTTTATACAGGTGGTTTCAAATATCTATTAAAGACAGTTGTTTGGTTAACATATGTTTTATAATATAAGAATGTTATAGGAAATATCAATTTAAACAGTAGCTCTTCCTGCCCCTCCACCCAGGTTTCTGCCCCCCTGCTGTGATGATGATGAGGTGTTAGACAGGCTTCTCTTACCAGTCACTTATTCAAGCGAGGCACTTGAATCCAATTCCACCCCACCCCGTTCCCTTCCATCCAAACCCATCCCACCCCACCACTTCCCATTCCATTCCATCCCATCCCGATCCCATCCCACCCCACTCCATCCCGATCCCACCCCACCCCACCCCATTCCATCCTATCCCAGTCCCATCATCCCAGTCCCATTCCCATTGTCCCAGCCACGTTATCCCAATCCCACTGTCCCCCGGCAGCACGGGCGGTCCCTGTGCCGCGCTCGCGCTGCCAACGCGCGGCGGGTGCCGGCGCTGGTGGGCCGGGCCCCGGGATGCGCTGCCAGCGCCCGGCCGGGGCCCCGCGCCTTCCTCCGCATCCACATCCGCCCTCGCGCCCGGAGCCGCCGCGGTGAGTGCGGACAGGGGACGGGACAGGGGACAGGGGAGGGACGGGGGGGGAGAGGGGAAGAGAGAGGGGCAGGTGGGACGGAGGGGACGGGGAAGTTCGATAGAGAGGACAGAGAGGGGGACGGGGGGGACACGGAGAGGGACAGGGGAATGGGACAGAGGGGACAGGGGACCAGAGTGGGACAGAGGGTACCAGGGGGACACGGGAGGGACAGAGGATGAAAAGGTGTGAGAGGAGTAGAGAGGGGGACGAGAGGTACGGGGAGGAGGGAAGGACTAAAGGCGGACGGGGGGAGACGGGGGCATGGGATAGATAAGGGACAGAGGGACTGGGAGGACACGGGGGGACAAGATGGGACAGGGGGACAGGGGTGGATAGGTTCGGGGGCCGAGGGAACAGAGGAGAGGGGACAGAGGGACAGGAAGGACAAGGGCGGGGGGAACGGGGGGGACAGTGAGGACAGGTAAATGGAGGGGAAAGGAGGGGACAGGAGGACAAGGGGGACAGGGGGATGGGGGGACAGAGAATGCTCTGAGAGGGGTCATGGGTGTCCTAGGCGAGGGAAGAGTGGGAGTAGAGGCACGGCCCTGCGGGGGGAGGGGTGTCCTGGTAACAGGAGCCACCCCAGGGCCACGGAACACTGGGGGGGAGTGGGAACCCCTATTAGTGTGGGACACTCTGGGGACAGGGGGCTCTCCTGGACACTGAACAATGTGTGTAGGGGTTCCCTGGTGACACGGGGCTCTCCAGGGACCCCCAGCTGTGTGTGGGGACCCTCTGGGAACAGAAGCCCCCTCTTTGCGCCCCCGTGCCCCCGATCCCAGCAGTGCTCCCTTTTCCCCACCGCGCCCCCCGATCCCAGCAGTGCCTCCCGATCCCAGGAATGCCCCCCGTTCCCCCCCGTGCCCCCAATCCCAGCAGTGCCCCCCCGGTGCCCCTGCAGTAGGAGCTGTGCCTGGAGCCCGATCGCTTCTTCTGTGGAGGCTGAAGGAGGACACGGAGCTGGTGCTGCTCCCGGGGAGCCACTTCGGGCATGGAGGGGGCACCCACCTGGGGTACGGAGGGCACCCAGTGTGGGGTAGGGGGTGTGGGGGCACCCACCTGGCATACGGGGGCACTGAAGTGTGGGGTATAGGTGGTTGGGGGGGCACCCAAAATGTGGGGTATGGGGGGCACTCAAAATTTTGGGGTCCCACTGGAGTGGGGGGTGTTGGGGGCTGTGATTTCTGGGTCATTGGAGAGTGATTTGGGGTCCCATTGGGATGTGATTTGGGGTCCCGTTTGGGTGTGATCTTGGGTTCATTGGAGAGTGATTTGGGATCCCGTTTGAGTGCTTGGTGTTGGGGGTTTCGGGTCCTGGGCTCCCGTGTTCCCCCCGTTCGGGGTCTGGGGGCTTTCCCCTGCAGGAGGCGGTGGGCACAGATTTAGGGGGCAGGCTTGGGAGGCTCAGAGGGCCCCACGTGCCCCCCCGGTGTCCCCCAGGTTGTCGCTGCTGCTGCCGCCGGCGACGCTGGAGCGGAACCTGCTGCTCCTCACCCGCTTCCATGCCCAGTTCCTGAGGAATTCTGATCCCGGAGAGTCCTTCGGGAATTCTCCTGTCCCGGGGGGTCCTTCGGGAATTCTCCTGCCCCGGGGGCCCCACGGCCCCCCGCCCCCTACCCCTAATTAAAGCCCCCCCGAGCCCCTCCTGTCCTGACACTGCTTGGGGGAGCAATTCTTGGGGATGTTCTACTCTGAAGGTCATGTTTGAATTTTGGAGGTGGGCTCCAGAAAGAAAATTACTTTATTTTTCTGGGGAAGAACAGCACCTCACCCCAGCATCTATGGTGCAGACAAGAGGTGGCCCAAGGGAGGTAGTTTGATCTGGTTGGAACTGGTTTGATCTGACTGGAAGCCCTAAAAAGTATATTTTTTCTAAAATAAAATTAAAAAGCCTTAAAAATGAAACTGAAAAAAGAAAAAAGAAATCAGAACAAAAAAAGGAATAAAAAATAAAAGATAAAGCAGAGTTCTAAATAAAACCCCAGAATTAAAAATCATTAAAAAATACAAGAAAAAGAAAAACCCAAGAAAAATAAAATATAAAATACAAATAAAATTCATAGAAAATAAAATATTTATGAATTAATAGAAAATAGAATTAATAAACAATAAAACCAGAGAACCAAACTAGCGAAAGGGTCCCCTCGGGTTCCGCTCCCCGCGCGGGCCGGACTCGCCGCTGCTGCCCCCTGGTGGTGAGCACCGGGTACTGCGCGTGCGCCGCGGTTCGCGGGTGACACCTACTGACCGAAGCGAGTCACTGCAACAGGGAACTTTGCGCAGTACCCTGTGATTCTTCCTGCATCAAATACTCTCAAATTTCTGGGGATTTCGGTGATTCAGAGGAGTTCTTTATTTACAGCATTGCAGCAAATGTTCCCTTAAGCGTTTCCCGTCTTATATTTACTCAGGAGACTCCTTATCTACCGGCAACACAGTAGCTTTTATTGCCGTGTTTCAAAATAGCCCTGTAGGTCCCTGGGGGGTGTTTGGGGCCCTCGGGGGATCCTGCAGGACCCCATAGAACTCTGGTAGTCTCTGGGGGGGTCCCTGCTGGTTCCTGGGGTCCATTGTGGTGCTGGGGGTCCCTAGAGGACTCTGGGCGTCCTTGTGGGTCCAGGGGTGTCCCATGAGGGTCCCTGGGGATGGTGGGTGTCCCGTGGGGGGTCCCTTGGGAGTCCTTGGGAGTGTTGGGGGTCCCCAAAGACCTCTGGGGGTGTCCCTGGCGATCTCTTTTCTTCTGGGGCTCCCTTTGGGGTCCGTGTAGGTATTTGAAGATCTTTTTAATTCCGGGGGTCTCTGGGGCTTCTGTGTGTGCCTTCAGGGTCCCTGGAGGTATTTGTATTTCCCTGGGGGTCCCCTGATTGCCCGGAATCCCTGTAGAACCCTGAAGGATCCCTGGGTTCTCAGGAGATGCCTGAGGGTCCCCGAGTTTGTGAGGAGTCCCTGAGGGGTCCCTGGGGTTCCTTGTGGGTCCATGGATGTCCCATGAGGGTCCCTGGGGGTGTTGGTGTTCCCTGGAGGTCTCGGGGGTTCCTGGAGAAGCTGGGAAGTCCCTGTAGATCCCTGGGTGTCCCTGAGGGTCCCTGGGCATGTTTGGTATCCCTGGGGTCCCCTGGGTGTTCCTGGGAGTGCTGGGGGTCCCCAAACATCTCTGGGGGTGTCTCTGGTGATCGCCTTTCTTCTGGGGCTCCCTTTGGGGTCCCCGTAGGTCTCTGGGGATTCCTTTACGCCTGGGTGTGTCTGGTGGTTCTGGACGTCCCTGTAGTTCCCTGGAGCTCCCCTTGAGTGCCACGAGTCCTGTAAATATCTGGGGTGTCTCTGGCGGTCCCTGTGAGTGTTGAGAGTCCCTGGGGATCCTTGTGGGTTCAGGAGTGTCCCACGGGGGTCTCTGGTGGTCTTGGGTATTCCTGGATGTTGGGGGCATTGGGATCCTTGGAGGTCCTTGAGTATCTCTTTGGGATCCAGGGGGTCATGGGGGGGGGGTCTGCAGATCCCTAGGAGGCCCTGGGGGTCCCTGGAGGTCCATGAAGGTGTTTGTAGTTCCCTGGGGGTCCCCTGATTGCCAGGAATCCCTGTAGAACCCTGAAGGATCTTTGGATTCCCAGGAGATGCCTGAGGGTCCCTGAGTTTGTGAGGAGTCCCTGAGGGGTCCCTGGAGGACTCTGGGCATCCTTGTGGGTACACGGGTGTCCCATGAGGGTCCCTGGGTGTGGCGGGAGTCCATGGGGGTCTCTTAGGTGTCCCTGGAGGTGCTGAAGGTCCCCACAGATCTTTGGGGTCCCTTTAATTCTTGGGGGTCTGTGGGACTGCTCTGGGTGCTGGGTTCCCTCTGGGTCTCTGTGGGTTCTTGGGGTCCCTGTTGTTCCCTGGGGGCCCCTGTGTGTCCCTTTGGGACCCTGGGGGTGTTGATGTTCCCTGGGGGCCCCTGTGTGTTCCTTTGGGTCCCTGGGGGTGATGGTGTTCCCTGAGGGTCTCTTGGGTGCCGCTGTAGATGCCTGAGAGTTCCTGGGGGTCCCCTGAATGCTGGGGGACCCTGGAGTTCCCTGGGTGTTGCTTGGGGTCCCTGTTGTTCCCTGGGGATTCCCGTGTGTCCCTTTGGATCTTTCCTGGGTGTTGGGGGTCCTTGGGGGTTCCTGTAGGACCCTGTAGGTACCTGGAGGTCTCGGGGATCTGAGTTGCATCTTCTGGACACTGCACAATCTTATAGTGAAGGAGTGAAAGGCCAATGAGGTGTTCAGCACATTAAGCTGCATTCTTTTAAACTACAAATCAGAGTTTTCCCCTTCAGTAGATGAAGAATTTAATTTTTAGTGTATACAGGGTTTTGTTGGTGTGGGGTTTTTTTATTTACCCATTGTAATGTGCTTGTCAGGTACACAAAAGGTCGGGAATGAACAACACAATTGCAACGAGAAATCGTTTGTAATCAACAGCTTGCACTTTACATGTCTTCGAAATTGGTCTGTGCCCCTTGCAGTGTTACAGCCTCTGACAGTGAATCACGTTAGCAGAGGAAGAAGTGCTTTGTGTGAGCTGTAGTTTCCCTCTCCCTGCAGCCTTTCCAGCAGCTTTTCTTCAGGGCCCGCTCTGTTCTGTGTGCCATCAACTCGTGTGACAACCTGTGGGAGGGGCCGGTGCGATGCGCTCAGCACAGTCTGGCAAATGAATTTCAACCATCGGCCTTGCTGTCGATGGAGGGGGGGGGGAAGTGACAAACGAAGGTTGGAGAAAGTGTCTTTGCTGTATCTCCCATACATGGGCTCTACTTGCACTGTCTTTAATATCTCAATGGTCTGCCTTAGACAGGCTTTTGGGTGTAAATTTACTGTTCATCCATTGCCCTGCAGGTTGGACTCCATAACAGAAATGCACAAGGCTCATCGGCAGCAATGTGAGAAACGTCAGCAAAGCCGAGAGGACTCTGCCAAGGCAATGAAAGATTAGAAGAGTCTTTGGGGGTACTGGTGAACAGTGTAAGTTTTTGCAGGAAATGCGAGGGAATGTCCAAGACTTGCTTGAGTGTTTCAGAGAAAAGGTAAGGATGCAAAAACATTCATCTCTTAAAAAAAAAAGAGTCTCATAGTTCCTGCCAAAGAGCACATTTTCCTCTGTTTTCAAACCCTGAGAACATACTACTCTTCTAAAGGTTTGGTCATTCCAGGGTTGAAAAGAACTTCTCATCATGCTGAGCTGGTTGTCAGAAACTTCACAGTGTACGAGGTCAGTGACTTTAGATTGCCTAAAAACTTGCAGATTTTCTGTCTAGAGGACTTTGGTAGATACTCTGGCATTTCAAGTTTACTCAGATGCTGCTTTTTACTTTTGTTGGATGTCAGGTTAGCAAAAATAAGGGCTGAACTATGATCTTGTTAGTTTCTGGAATGTTTTGTGTACACAGTGACAGACTTTTGTCTTCTGTATTATTATAGACTTCCTTCTGCCAGGCGTCACTTGGTATTACTCTGGTCTGAGGGAGAAGAGTTGTAAAAGTAAAGTGGCTGTTCAGAGACACCCAGACTTGAAAATATCCTTCTTTCATGTGTATGTCCAACTCAAAAACATAATTAGTTTTTTCTCAAGATTTTCACAATGGTTGGATTACTTACTTTGTGGTAAATATTGTAGGAGCTCCTGAATGTATTACCCATTTCTGTATTTATATATATATATATTAGGCACACACAGGAGCTGTGGAATTCAGCTGGCAGTACATGGGCTGTTTCTCTGTTGTCTTCTGACTTGAATACAGTAGCACAGTAGCTTCTAAATATAGAACCTGTCGGAATGACCAAGCACTTTAAGCTGCTGTTTGCCCAGCTCGGTGGGTGTGGGAGGGGAACAGAAAAGCATTCTGGGTGTTAATGGGGTAGATATTAATTGTCCAGTGTCCCTGGAACTGGGAGAGACCAGTCTGCAGTCCTGTAAAGTGAAGACTGTGTTGTGAACAAACCTGGGAAGTGTGAACCAGTTAGTTCATCCAAGTGATTGATTAGTGTGACTAATTAGTTGCCATTGATTGTTCACTGAGGAAGCCACACTCCTGAGTCTGACAGATTTTGTATAACCA
Source organism: Pithys albifrons albifrons (assembly GCF_047495875.1). Taxonomy (NCBI): domain Eukaryota; kingdom Metazoa; phylum Chordata; class Aves; order Passeriformes; family Thamnophilidae; genus Pithys; species Pithys albifrons. The sequence goes on along the minus strand of NC_092463.1, from coordinate 186,788 downwards.
GGAAAACATATTATTAAGAAGTTGTGTAACAATTTCAGTTCGGTTTGAAGGAGGGTTTTTGGCCTACCTAGCTCCACTAGTAAATAAATCAATCCCAGCCATTTGACAGCAAATTAACGAGCCTGGTTGTTAAATTAGCAGCAGCTACAGTTGCTTTCCTACAACATACCCTTGCTTTGCTGGTAGTTGGTTTTTAAGGATTCTACACCTGGAAACTTTCTCAGCCTCCCTGTACCTCACCTGGCATTCCAGTCCGTTGAACTTGTAAGATGTGACTTCTGTCCTCTCCTGCTTCTTAGGGGCATTCACAGAGTTTTGCTGTTTCAGGAGGAGGCTGTTGCTGTATTTGTCTGCACAGTGAGCTGCAAAAGCAGGAGCTGATGGGTCAGTCCAGCTGGAGCATTTCATTTATTGTGACATTATTTGGCCAGATACTGTTTGGAATTCAGTGCTTTCAGCACGACAAAGGTACCATCAGATTCAGAACCAGCAGCCCACGGGACACCACAAGGTTTTCTAAAATGGAGGTGGGAGGAGGAGGGAAAAATCAAGTAATCATTGTCAGTTTTTATTTCAATGGGATGCAGTAGGATGGTGAATTGTTGTTGTCTTTTGAGCGTAGAGCTGAATTGTCTTCAGCTGTTTGGTAAAACCTGTGCCCCTGACTGCTTCATATTTAGTGTTGCTGTTATTATTTATAATAATGTTGTCACGACCTGCTCCTGGGAAGGGGACGGGGGTAACCGAGTTTGTTTTTAGTCATTGCCTTTGGGGTGGATTAAAGTGAACCGACACCATATGATCGGTGTTTATTTTAACAATTCCGTATAGTGTGACATAGAAAATAACCTTAGTGGGGGGGAAAAGATGCACAGGGGGAAGAAAGACAGGAGAAGGGTCCAGAACAGCAGGGAAAAGAAGAGATGAGAGAAGGTGAGAATGGAAAGGTTACACAGTCACCGCCCGGGGATCCAGCGTTGCATCTCAACGGTCCTGCGGTCGGCGGGGTCGAAGAACAGAACCCAAATTCCCAAAATCCCCAGTCCATTTTCTACCCTCAGCATGCCCTCTGCACCTCCCTCCGAGGCAGGGGGTTGTTTTCTGCGACCCCCCATATTCGCCGGAGGGCAGGGCAAGGGCTCCTCTTGCCTCTTCAGCCCTGGAGGAAGGGATGGCCCCAACTGCCCATCAGGGGTATAATGCAAAAGTCAAAAGCCTGCCAAGTTTCTTAGAATGCATAAATCATTAACCGTCAGTCTGACAGCACCCAGCCATGTCTGCATTCAATAACAATTTTTCTTTGTCGTTCTCCGTGAAGCTTCACTGAGGGCGGTGATTTTTATATAGTGGACAGGGAGACAGAAGAGGAAAGGAAAGGAAGGGAAGCCCCCCGTGCACGGGATTCCCCCCCTTAAGGAAAACAATTTTATTTCTCTGCTCCGTGAGTGGTAGTGGGGGGGCATTATAGGATTTCAGTAGTTACAATTAAATTTCTTAACATTAATAACACAAATGAACATTAAAAAGTTACAAACATACAGAAATGCTGGAAATTATGCACACGTGACATTAATAAGGTTACAAACACACAAATACTTGCAAAATTATACATTAAAACATAGAGTTACTTGGGAGACAAATGCTTGAAGTTATCAGAAAGCATTGAGTTACTTGGGAGCTGGTGAAAGGCTTTCTTATATTCTCCTTTAGGCCTACGTTTAGTTCTATTTGTTAAATTTAACCAAACATGGTAGGCATTGTTTTTTAAGGCAAAGACAAATGCATGTAATGCATATTTGTTGGATTCCAAATATGCCTAAATACTTGTACTAACTCCCAGGTTACATTTGGTTGAGTTTCTCAATTGAGAGAGTTATTCCAAAAGGACAAAATAAACTTGCATATATCTTACACAATTTTACTAGCAAGTTGTTCATATGAAACAAGCAATTTTGGGAGTAGGGGAACACAAACACAATGTTTGTGGTAGGTTTTTACATATTGAAATTTGTTAGGATCAGAACATTTTCAAGACGAAGCACATGCAAACAACCCAAAAGAAAAATAACCAGCATAACTTTTCAGTCTTGTTGTTACTTCATGTTCTCATAGAACAATGAGAACCAATCATAGCAGCTGTAGAAAGTTTTATCGGTTTCATGTAGTTTTATGTGGTTTCATTTCTTCGTCTGGCAGGTTTCTGTAAAGGAACACATCTGGCCCACTGTGGACCCGTTAAACAGGTTTGTGGTGGGGCTGAGGGGACCCCAGTGTTGGACTGCTGGGGGCAGCTGCCCTCAGGGGGTGATTGATGCTATTCAGTTTCTGATTCACGGTCCTTACTGCTGTATTTTGACTATGTTCTCTGAATGGCCTTGCTTAAATTCTGTTAGTTCTTCAGAGGGATACAGGGGTTTGTTAACATCAACCGGTCTGGGGTATTCCAAATTGATGTAATTCACAATTTTTCATTGCAAGCTTTTAATTTTTTTCTTCCTCATTTTGTAATGTTGAAGCAACAGATTTATTTCCTTTTTCCCCGAACTGCTTCACGTTCATCAGTCGACTGTGGGAGTTCTTTTCCTAATTGCTCCTGTAATTCCTTTATCTGCACCTTAAAAGGGCTCGAGCACTGCAGGGATGGCCCCAACTGCCCATCAGGGGTATAATGCAAAAGTCAAAAGCCCGCAAAGTTTCTTGGAATGCATAAATCATTAACCGTTTCAGTCTCTGACACCCCTGCACCTTCATGCCCTGTGGAACTCTGGCTGGCAATATCCCAGTCTCCCTCCTAGTCTGCATTACCCAGTTACCAGGTGGGGAGCAAGGGAAAAGCAGACATTGCTGCAGCCCAGTATCCTGGCCCATGTTCGTTCTGCAGCCTGCATGTTGTGCTTACATGAGCTGCCACCAGGACAAACAGTTCAGGTACCTTTTGACTCCTGCTCTCTTCTTTTCTTTTTTTTTCAGAAGTGTTTTCTTAACTACTAAGAGAAATTTTTTAAAAGGGAGTTTTCTGTCACCTCTGCTCTGATTGCAGAGGGAGGGAAGTGTAAGTCCTCTTCAGAGGGAATCCAGAGTATTTAATTAATTTGTTAATTTATTATGATTTACTTCATTAATCAAACCAAGGAAAATCTGAAATATATCCTCATTAAATTTAAAACCGTTTCTGCACATTGTCCCTTCTGCCTTGTCATTTCTCAGTGAGTTTCCAGGCTGACAAAACAAAACTCAGGTTAGTTAGAGACATGGTACAGAATTCTCAAGTCTAACTGTGTTCCCTCCTGACTGTTGCTGGTCCTGGTAAGCACTTTGTTAAGTTAGAAAAAATACAAGGTGCTCATAAAGAGATGTTTTGAATCCAGAAAGTATAATTTTGTAGTTCTGCACAACTGAACTGTAATTCCCACTTGTACCCTGATCTCTGGGGTTTTCTTTTTGGTGTAAGTACAAGTTAAAATCTGTGGGGCAACAACTGTGAAAACAATCAGGTTTCTGCTATTTTAGGTTTTCATTCTGTCGGTGACTGTGGGCTAAGAGAGTGAATTGGTTCATCTGGTTGAGTGTTTTAGAGTTTGTTTTGTGAGTGTATGATCCTTGCATACATGTTGCTTCTTGTATGTGTTGACTCAAATCTCTTTTTAGGTATCTAACTCAAATTCTCTTATTAGGGCAAGTGTCGAGATTTTGAAACAATGTTGTGGTTTGAATCCTTTGCTGTTTTACGGCTGTGAAGAGCAGGAGCAAGTGAAAGATGATGCTGATATTTCACTGTTGCCTACCATTGTAGAGCGAGTTGTTCTTCCTAAATTAACAGGTATAGGTTTGGAAAATGGTGGGGAAGGGGTTGTGGAATCTCGTGCTTGTTTGCGCTTTCAGATTTTACTGTTTTGTAAATAAATGAATGATCAATACCTGTATTTGAGTATGTTCAAGGTGGGGTAATTCTTTACTCTCTTACAGTGATTTCAGAAAATATCTGGGATCCTTTTTCTACCACACAGACATGTAGAGTGGTGGCAATTGTACAGAAACCAGTAGGTGGATACCCCTCAGTGGTGAATGCAGAAAACAAAAACACACAAGTGAGTTGGGTTTTTTGCATAAGTTAAGGAATTTGAATATATTTTTACTATACTTAATGCTGGAAAACAGAGGAAGAAAGAGAAGTTTTCAGTTTATTTGATGCTCGGCAGCTTGGTTGTGAACAGTCAAGTATGGTGATAGATTAAGAGAAGGAACTCAGTGAAACCTCCCCAAAATAGATACTGGAGATAAAAAGATACACCAAATGTAAGACTTGTTGGTCTCCAGTTTTGCTTTAAGGGTCTGCTACAAATACTGTGTTTTCTTTCTTAAGATCTCTGCAATCTTTTCAAATGCAGTGCCTGGAAATTGGGTAGTTTTACTTTGCCTTCTGTGAGTACAGCAACTGATGTTAAGAGTTCAGGCTTTAATGGAACCTGTCAAAGTTCAGATGTTTTCATTATTATAGGCTTCTTCCTTTAAGACTGGATGTGTGCTTAAATATGTGTGCCCTTACTGTTGGGCTCACAAATGTTCTTTATTGTTTTAAAAATCAATTTCCGATTTTTAACTACTAAGCAGTGCCTTGGACATCTAAAAATAAAATGATCTGTTTCAGATGCTTTTGAAGGCATTATTGCTAAGAATGAGGAGAACACTAGATGCTGATGTATTCATGCCCTTCTATCCAAAAAAGTAAGTTTACTTTCAACTATGGTGTTAGATTTTCCTTAGCAAGTTGCTGCCTTCTGTCCACAGTTAACAGGGTTTTTCCCAGTGTGGTTCAGTGCCTGGATACAGGACATCTTTTTGTTATCCTCCTGGTAGAATTTAGCAAAGACAAGAAGGATGGAAGGGAGTATTTATGGAAATGAATTGTGTGCTGGAAACCAGCAAATTGCAGACAGAGATGTGGTCTTGGTTGCTCATTAAGAAATCTCTTTACTTTGCAGCATCTTAGAAAACAAGAACTCGGGTCCATATTTGTTTTTCCAACGTCAGTTTTGGTCCTCTGGTAAGGTGAGTAAATACATCTGGTAAATGGTCTGAGACAGTGTAGCAATAAAATACTTCTCAAATTTGTGGAAAAGGGTAGAGGAAGCTGCTGTAATCTCTAAATGAGGATCCTTAGTCTTTGGTAATGCACTGTGAGGGAGACTGTATTCTGAATAGGTTTGCAAGATATTTTAAAATATTAAATATTTTTTAAATGTTCATGTGTTTGATCAACTTTCTGGTTTCAGTAAGTCTTGAAATGCCTATTTTCAGTTATTAGGAAACTTTCTCCAGTGGTATGGGATCCTTTCAAATAAAACTCCAGGAGCTGTCCATAGATGGGCTGCTGAACAGGCACATCCTTATGGCTTTTCAAAACTCAGAGTATGGAGAGGACAGCATGAAGAAGGCTCAAAGTGTAAGTAAAATCAAACAATGTTTAAAATCACAGATTGCAATTAAAGGAAAAATGTGGTTAAAACTTGAAGTTGCCTATGAAATCTCGGGTTTGGTATTTCAAAAGTTGTAGTGTCAGTGAAAAAGAGATTTTGTATTTTTTAACACACAAACTAAAGAAAGAAACTTCTCTGGCTTATACCTGTATTTCGTGTAGGTATTTTGTGGGTTTACACTGCTTGGATTTTGGATACTTTTTTGGCAGTTCTCTCATTTTTTCACTCAGTTGGGTCTTGTCACCTCAATCTCAGCTGGCAGATTTCCCCAATCATGTTACATAGTTTGTAAGAATTTTCTTACATTGTATTTAACTTTCTTTTCCTGTTCTGCCTGGGTAATTGCTTGCTTTCCTAACAGTGGTTCAGTAATCTAAGAGGAGACAAGACTATTTCCCAGCTAGAAAACTCCTGTAGATACCTTGCTCACCTGGCTGATACAATTTACAGACACAGCATTGGTTGCTCTGATGTAGAGAAGAGAAATGCAAGGTAATTACCTTGAGTTAAAGCAATTGCAGTTCTTGTCATTTGTTTTATTTTGCCTGTACATGCAAACATGAGTAACTGTCTCCATCCTGTGGAGTGTCTTTGGAAACTTCTTTAAAAGGAGACTTCCAAAATGTTACCGTGTGGTACATGGGGATATTTTTAAAGTGTCTGGACACAGCACCTCCTGGAAATACTGAAACACTGATGATACCTGTTGTACCACTGCTCAGTGTCACAGACTCTTAAGGGGCTTTGTAGAATGGAAGGAGAGGGACTTTTTATATGGGCAGATCATGTCCACTCAAGGGGCAATGGTTTTAAACTGCAAGAGGAGATATTTAGGTTGGATTTTAGGAAGACATTCTTCCCTGTGAGGGTGGTGAGGCACTGGCACAGGTTGCCCAGGGAAGCTGTGGCTGCCCCATCCTTTTAAGTGTCCAAGGTCAGGTTGGATGGGGCTCGAAGCAACCTGGGCTATGGAAGGTGTCCCTTCCAAACAAAACCACCTTTTATTCTGCCAAATTTTGCAGCTGCTGCATGTGGACTATTTCACCCTGTGAGCCCTGCTGATTCCTGCATAATGGCTTCTGAATTGCAAACTGTCTTTCCTATACATTACAAACCTTCTGATTTCGTTTACACAAGCAGCTGGATGAACTTTTTGGCCTTAGATCCAAGAGTCACTTTGCTCGAGTCCCATAATGAGCTTAATTAGAAGTTCAGATTAGACACATCACTGCTGGCCTGTAATGGTTTGGCAACAGCAACAGCACAGGAATAAAGAATCTTCCAGTCTTGTTATACTCTTGTGTATCAGTGTAGCAATTTGTGTGTGAAGTTCACTGAAATTTTTGAACTCTCTCTTTTGGTAGTCTGTGTCTAGGTTTGAAAGAACCTTTTTTACCAGGTGTAAGTACAAACTTGGTAAAAGTTTGTATTGGGAGAGAAACATGCAGTTAGCCTTATTTTCATAGGAAGTTCTAATTTAATTTCTGTCTTCTGTCCTGCCTTTTCCCAGCATTAAACAAATCTGCTGCTGTTGCCCTAATTAAGCAACTCTAATAAATCTGAGGCAGGAATATTTATGATATGGCTTTCATGATGTAGCCTTCTGTTGGGATATTAATCCATGTCATTGATTGTTCTACCCCTTTACTGACTTCTCCTCCCTCCTTTTAGGGAGCACATCCAGCAGGTCATAAAGTTCCTGGCGAGTACCCGAGCCCTGGATCACGCCGAGACAGTTGCAAATGATCACAATGTGAAAGAGGTAAAGATTTTAATAGAGGGAAAAGAGACTTTTCCCACAACTCATTTTGAGCTTTAAAACCATTCCTGATGTGTAATTTATGTACATATGTAAAGTTTCTTAAACTGTATAGTATTGATCTTTGTTTCAATATGAAGTGCATTCTTATAGACAGCACCCTGAAAAATAAAAATCATTGACTTCATTTAAAACAAAAATGGAATCCCAAGATTTTCATCTTTCCAGAAGCCACCTTTTTCTCCAAGTTTCTCAAAATCTTGTTTACAAGAGTACTTTGTGCCCATGATCAGTAGTCCTGTACTGCTGTTATTTGCTCCATGGTTACATGGCATGTGTATAATATACTTTGTGTAATACACTGTATGCATTTATTTATAACATCATGTTGCTTTCACACTGGGTATAAAGATGTATTGTTGCATTAAGCTTTTCATTTTCTAAAAATTACTTATTTTGACAATAAAATGATCGTACTGTTGGTCAAAGGAACTGGTAAAACATTCAACTGTGTGAAAATTGTGAGCTCAAGAGCACACACATTGGAATGGAACCTGACCTTTAAGAAGCAGCTGGGCTGCACTCCAAGTGGAGCAGGTAAAAAGTGGTTTGCATTCAGAATATCAACTCAGAAGACTGTTTTTCAAAAGGGAACTCCAAACTCAATGCTGAATTCTTTTAATACAGTCAAAGAATGAGAACTTGTGCTGATGGTGCACGTGTAGACGGCAGCACTTCCTGAAGTCCAGACACGTAAGTTGCTCAAATCCACTTTGTGTCCCATTTTGGGGTGGGGGGGTTGTGGTGGTTTTCAGGGTTTTGTTGGTTGGTTTTCTAATGTAATCCATGGAACCTGCTTCTTCAGATTAGTGTGGCTAAAGATGTCAAGAACAATGAAGGTGAAAAAAGCTTGGAAGTATTTATATTTTAGTAAATATTCAAATGTTACATTTCCCACTAAATACCATATAAGAATGTTCTTTTAAAAAAACAAGGATCAAAGGTAAATGTAAAGAAACAAGAAAACATTTTTTAAAAATCTGTTGATTTATATCAGAACAGTAGTGACTTGGTCTTGGGGTCCAAGGCATGGGGCAGCTGTAACAGCCTTGGGTTAAGAACTATTTCCGTTTGTGCCCTAATTATTTTTAGGGGAACTGTTGCAATTTGCATAATGAGTGCCATTTATGCTCATGTGATGGTTTAAATGAGGATGTAAAAACATCCCATGTGTAACATGCACAGTTCCTTTGGACAGCGGACAGTGTTTTTTCTGAACTCTTGGGATTGATGGAGTACGCTCAGAAATGCCTGCTCTGAAAAGTTGTTTCAATAAACTCATCTGGTGAAGGAGTTGTTGGGGCTGCAACTCGGGAAGCTTTGTTCCTTTAGGAAGGGAGCAAAGGCAATTCCGTGGGTGCCGGCCGACTTTCCACATGTCAGCCCAAAAAGCTGCTGGTGCTGGCAGCAAACAGTCTGTGTGGGGGAGGTAAAGGCCGGGCGGCTCCTGCCTGGCACTGCTTGTGGCAGCAATTCATGGGGATGTTCTATTCTGAAGGTCGCGTTTGAATTTTGGAGGTGGGCTCCAGGAAGAAAATGACTATTTTTATTTGGAAATGTCAAAACCAGGATTTTGCTGAAGCTAAAGCAACGAGACCAAGGTAGGAATAGAGTTTTGGGGGAATTTCGGAGCTTTCCTGCCATTCCATTTGGTTTTGGGAAGTTTCATAGCCCGGAGGAGAGGCAGGGATGATGAGCGCCAGGTGTACAGAGGCTCACAAAAGAACTCGTTAGTTTTTAAGCACTGGGCAAAGACCTCAATGTGCGTTCATTGTTCATTGTCTTATCTCAGAAGTTCTTAAGCACCTTTGGAGTTTTAGCAAAACACCGTAAACCCTTGGTAAAACGCCCTGTCTTTTGTCAGAAGAGGGATGAAGGCATTAAAGCCAGACAAAAACAGTCGTTTGCCGCTTGGTCCCTGGGCGTGGTACCTCTAGTTCTCTGTATAGTTCTGTGTAACTTGTGAAGTGTTGTGTCTCCTGTCTTTGTCCTGGCAGAATGGGGGAAAGAGGTCTCCTTGTGTATGACTAATAGCCTAAAGCTTTTGAGATATTTTCGTAAGACAGGACTGAATGCACTTCGAATAAAGTGGTAGGTCTGCAAAAGTATCTTCTGGTGGATAAAACTTTAAAATTTTCTAGTTGTGAAACGTGTTGTTTCATTTTACCTTACACAGCTGTCGTCGCAGAGGAAGTGTTCACATATATTATTCTTAAATAATTTAACACATAAGTAGTCACAGTATGTAAAAGAGTAAGTATTCTTGAAGACATGAGAAAGTCAGCAAGCTGAGAAGCATTTAAGACACTTACACGGATTCTTTACCCGAGTTAGCCCTGGATAACATTTCAGTAGTAGCTGTCGTCCAAAGAAAATGCAGTAAAATACAAGCCAGTCGTGTTTGGAAGTGAGGTACGTTTGTGTTGGTTTGTGCGGGTCCCTGAGAGGGAGATGTGGGCCCTGTGTGCCACTGCGGGCTCTGGGGGGGTCTCTCACAGGACAGGGGGTGCCCGATCCTCAAATAGCACTGGGAATAGCCCTGGGAATGTCACCTCCGTGTCCCTGGGCAGGGCTTGTGGAGAGCTGGGGTTTGGGGAGGGTCCTGCGGGGTGGGGATGTGACTTTTGGGGTGTTTGGGGACACCCAGGCACGGTTCGGGAAGTGGGTCCTAATGGAGGGGGTGTTGGATTTGGGGGCGTCCCAGGATTGGGTTTTGGGTGATCTGTGGCGTGCCCCCAAACAATATGTGGGATGCCCAGATCCGTGGGGTGCCCAGCACAGTCTATGGGGTGCCCACTGGAGTTATAGGATGCCCAGACCATTAAGGTGCCCAGAATGCCCATGGGGTGTCTTATTATTTAGGAGGTGCCCATTAGAGTTTTGGGGTTACCCCAAACCATATATGGGGTGCCCCAGCACATTCTGTGGGGTGCCTGAGAGAGTTGTGGGGTGCCTGTTTGAGTTATGGGGTTCCCAGCACTATGGAGTGACCATTTGAGTTACAGGGTGCCCAGACCCACGGGGTACCCCAGAAAATTTATGGGTGAGTATGGAGGGGACCCCATGGGGGGTCTGCGGGGGAACCCCACGGGTTTGTATGGGGGGAACACTGCGGAGAAGTCTGTGGGGACTTCATGGATGGGAGAGGACGACACTTAAAGGGGCTGTGGGGAAAATCGCACGGGTGGGACTGTGATTTAAAGAAAATCTAGATATTAATGGTAAAGCAAAATTTTATTACAGCTTGCCCATGGCTGGAGTCACGCAGGGAGCTCATGCCTAAACAAAGTACGTGTCTACCGTGTACAAAAATGGGGTGATTTTTATACAGGTGGTTTCAAATATCTATTACAGACAGTTATTTGTTTAACACAGATTTTCTAATATAAGAATTTTATAGAAGATAATTTAAACAAAAGCTGTTCGGACTGCCCATTTACCCAGGTTTCTGCCCTCCTGCTGTGTTGACGAGGTGTTAACAGCCTTCTCTTATCAGCTCTTTATTCAAGCAAGCCAACTGAATCCAATTCCAATCCACCTAATTCCCTTCCATCCAAACCCTTTCTACCCCACCCATTCGACCCCATCCCATCCCAATCCCATCCCACCCCATCTCATTCGACCCCACCCCACCCCATTCCATCCTATCCCAAGCCCATCCCCATTGTCCCAGCCCCACTATCCCAATCCCACTGTCCCCCGGCTGCACGGGCAGTCGGTCCCTGTGCCGCGCTCGCGCTGCCAGCGCCTGGCCGGGGGGTCCCGCGCCTTCCCCCGCATCCACATCCTCTCCCGCGCCCGGAGCCGCACCGCGGTGAGTGCGGACAGGGGACGGGACCGGGGACAGGGGACGGGACCGGGGACAGGAAAAGAGAGAGGGGCAGTGGGTGCGATAGAGGGGACAGAGGAGATACAAGGGGTGAGAGTGGCTGGTGGGACAGAGAGGACGGGGGGACGGAAAAGTGTGATAGAGGGGAACACGGTACGGGAGGTGCAGGGGATGAAAGGCGGGAAGAGGGGGAAAGACGGGTAGAAGAGGTACGGGGGAAAGGGAAGGACGAAACACGGATGGGGGGAGACAAAGGGGTAGGATAGAGAGGCGACTGGGAGGACACGGGGGGATAGGATGGGACAGGGGTGGATAACTTAGGGGGCAGGGGGGACAGAGAGGAGAGAGGACAGAGGGACAAGGAAGGAAAGGAAAAACGGGGGGACAGGAAGGACAGGTAAATAGAGGGGAAAGGAGTAGATGGAGGAAAAGAAAATGTCCTGGGAAGGGACTAGGGATGTCCTGGGCGAGGGAAGAGTGGAGTAATGCACGGCCCTGCGGGGAGAGGGGTGTCCTGGGGAAACCGGGGTACTGAGGTTAAGGCGATCTTGGAATATGAGGACTCCTGGGAACAGGGGTCATCCTGGGGACAGAAGTCACCTCAGGGCCACGGAACAGTGTGGGGGAGTAGGGACCCCTTTTGGTGTTGGACACTGGGGACAGGGGACACGGAAGACAGGGGGCTCTCCTGGACACTAAGCAATGTGTGTGTGGCTTCTCTGGTGCCGGGGGCTCTCCAGGGACCCTCAGATGTGTGTGTGGACCCTCTGGAAAAAAAGGCATCCACTTTGCCCCAACCCCGGTGCCCCCCCGTTCCGTTCCCCCCTTGCCCCGCTATCCCAGCAGTTCTCCCCTTTCCCCCCGTCTACCCGATCCCAGCAGTGCCCCCCAGTGCCCCTGCAGGAGCTGTGCCTGGTGCCCGATCGCTTCTGTAGGGGCTGGAGAAGGACACGGGGATGGTACTGCCCCCGGGAAGCCACTTCGGTCACGGGGGGGCACCCACCTGGGGTACGGAGGGCACCCAATGTAGGGTACGGGGTACAAGGGGCAGCCAAATGTGGGCACAGGGTGTGGGGGGATACCCACCTGGAGTACGGGAGCATCAAAATGTTTGAGTATGGGGTGCTGGGGGGCCACCCAAATTATGGGGTCCCGTTGGGGTAAGAGGTTTTCGCAGATGTGATCCAAGGTCCCCTTGGTTGTGGATCCCGGCTTGGCGCTGCCCACGGGGGGGCCGGGTGCCGGTGCCGGATCTCCCCTGCTCGGGGCAACCGCGGGGCTGGCAGGGGCCATGGCCATCCCGTACCCTCTGGATGAATCCCGAGGCTGGGCGCTGGATGTGGCCGTGCCCCGGAGGGAGTTGCGGGACGCGCGGGGCCGCTGCCGCCCCACCGTGCTGTGCGTGGTCAACCCCGGGGACCCCACGGATGGGTATGAGGGGGAAACTTGCGAGGTAACCCCATGGGAACGTATGGGGGACACTCCACGGGTGAGTACGGAGGAGACCCCATGGGGGTGTGTGCGGGGGAACCCCACGGGTTGGTATGGGAGGGGGGAACACTGTGGAGAAGTCTGTGGGGACTTCGTGCATGGGAGAGGACGACACTTAAAGGGACTGTGGGGAAAAACGCACGGTGGGACTGGGGCTCTGTGGGGGTCCATGACAGGACACGGGGTGCCCCCTGGGTTCCGCCGGCTCTGTGGGGATCCCTGAGGGGGCAGAGGTGCCCTGTGGATCGAAAGGACAAGGCAGGTGCCTCTTGTGTCACTGCGGGCTCTGTGGGGGTCCCTGAAAGGACAGGAGTGCCCCGTGTGTCACTGAGGGCTCTGTGGGGGTCCCTGAGGAGACAGGGGTGCCCCGTGTGTCGCTGTGGGCTCTGTGGGGGTCCCTGAGGGGACAGGGGTGCCCCGTGTGTCTCTGTGGGTGTCCCCGAGGGGACAGGGATGCCCCGTGTGTCACTGCGGGCTCTGTGGGTGTCCCTGAGGGGACAGGGGTGCCCCGTGTGTCTCTGTGGGTGTCCCTGAGGGGACAGGGATGCCCCGTGTGTCACTGCGGGCTCTGTGGGGGTCCCTGAGGGGACAGGGGTGCCCCGTGTGTCACTGCGGGCTCTGTGGGTGTCCCTGAGGAGACAGGGGTGCCCCGTGTGTCACTGTGGGCTCTGTGGGGGTCCCTGAGGGGACAGGGGTGCCCCGTGTGTCTCTGTGGGTGTCCCTGAGGGGACAGAGGTGCCCCGTGTGTCACTGCGGGCTCTGTGGGTGTCCCTGAGGGGACAGGGGTGCCCCGTGTGTCACTGCGGGCTCTCTGGGGGTCCCTGAGGGGACAGGGGTGCCCCGTGTGTCACTGCGGGCTCTCTGGGGGTCCCTGAGGGGACAGGGGTGCCCCGTTTGTCACTGCGGGCTCTGTGGGTGTCCCTGAGGGGACAGGGGTGCCCCGTGTGTCACTGCGGGCTCTGTGGGTGTCCCTGAGGGGACAGGGATGCCCCGTGTGTCACTGCGGGCTCTCTGGGGGTCCCTGAGGGGACAGGCAGGTGTCCGGTGTGTCGCAGGCGCCCCCTGGTGGTCACCGAGAGGCCGCAGGAGCCCCCAGCGGGGCCGGGCGGGGCCGCTCTGTTGCAGCTGGTCCCATTTTCCCGCCCGCCCGGGGGGCGGTCCCGCCGCTCCCCTCAGCCCCGCAGTCCCGCTCACTCGTGAGGGGCTCAAAAAAAGGGTTTGGAGTCGCCTCAGGTCGGATTTTTGGCATTTTCAGGAGGGAGAGTGCGTTCGGGAGCAGCGTGAGAGGCAGTACGGCACAGAGGCAGAGGGTCTGTCGGTAGAGATGCTGGGGAACACCAGAGGAGACAGAGAACTTCGTACAGGTAAAGCTGAGGGAACTTCGCAGCTACAAATACAGGATGTCTTGAGGGAAAACGCCAAGAACAGACTGACGATCTTTGAGGGAAAAACTGAATAGAGCACATTTTGAGGTGAATTATGAGATGTCTTGACAATAACAGAGGGGTTTTGAAGAAGGTGCCCTGAAGGGTCCCTGAGGAGCCAGGGGGGTCCCCGGGGGTCCGTGATGGTGCCCTGAGGGAGGCAGGGCGGCCCCGCTGGGACAGCTGAGCCTCCTTTCCCGCCTCAGGCAGGGCGGGGCCGCCGTTCCCGCAGCCCTCAGACAGGTCCCTGAGGCGGCCGCAGGTGAAAGGCGCTTTGAAAAGGTGGATAAAAACTTGTGAAGTCTGTCTGGGGGAGATTGTGGGCTGTTGGACACAAAAGCTGAGTGAGGAGCATTTTGGGGGGGTGAAACACGGGTCGCTGTGCGTGTCCCTGAGTGGGAGGTGGGTGTCCCCTGCATACCCCTAAGAATCTGTGAGGGGAAAAAGGGTACCCTGAGGGGTAAACAGGCGTCTCCTGTTTGGGCCCCGCGCCCGGAGCTGCCGGGGTGAGAGGAGACAGGGGAGGGACTGTGAAGGAGACAGGGAGAGAGAGGGGCACAGCGAGTGTGATAGAGGGGACAGGAGGGACGGGGAAGTGCGACAGAGGGGACAGGGAATGAGAGGAAAAAAAAGGGACACAGGGTAAGGGGTGGGACACTAAAAGGAGCGGGGGCGTGCCCCGTGTGTTCCTGGGGCTCTGTGGGGGTCCATGACAGGACACGGGGTGTCCCCTGGGTTCCGCCGGCTCTGTGGTGGTCCCTGAGGGGGCAGGGGTGCCCTGTGGATCGAAGGGACAAGGCAGGTGCCTCTTGTGTCACTGCGGGCTCTGTGGGTGTCCCTGAGGGGACAGGGGTGCCCCGTGTGTCACTGCGGGCTCTGTGGGTGTCCCTGAGGGAACAGGGGTGCCCCGTGTGTCACTGCGGGCTCTGTGGGTGTCCCTGAGGGGACAGGGGTGCCCCGTGTGTCACTGCGGGCTCTGTGGGTGTCCCTGAGGGGACAGGGGTGCCCCGTGTGTCACTGCGGGCTCTGTGGGTGTCCCTGAGGGGACAGGGGTGCCCCGTGTGTCACTGCGGGCTCTGTGGGTGTCCCTGAGGGGACAGGGATGCCCCGTGTGTCACTGCGGGCTCTGTGGGTGTCCCTGAGGGGACAGGGGTGCCCCGTGTGTCACTGCGGGCTCTGTGGGTGTCCCTGAGGGGACAGGGGTGCCCCGTGTGTCACTGCGGGCTCTGTGGGTGTCCCTGAGGGGACAGGGGTGCCCCGTGTGTCACTGCGGGCTCTGTGGGTGTCCCTGAGGGGACAGGGATGCCCCGTGTGTCACTGCGGGCTCTCTGGGGGTCCCTGAGGGGACAGGCAGGTGTCCGGTGTGTCGCAGGCGCCCCCTGGTGGTCACCGAGAGGCCGCAGGAGCCCCCAGCGGGGCCGGGCGGGGCCGCTCTGTTGCAGCTGGTCCCATTTTCCCGCCCGCCCGGGGGGCGGTCCCGCCGCTCCCCTCAGCCCCGCAGTCCCGCCCACCCGTGAGGGGCTCAAAAAAAGGGTTTGGAGTCGCCTCAGGTCGGATTTTTGGCATTTTCAGGAGGGAGAGTGCGTTCGGGAGCAGCGTGAGAGGCAGTACGGCACAGAGGCAGAGGGTCTGTCGGTAGAGATGCTGGGGAACACCAGAGGAGACAGAGAACTTCGTACAGGTAAAGCTGAGGGAACTTTGCAGTTTCAAATACGGGATGTCTTGAGGGAAAATTGAGGTAAAACGCCAAGAACAGACTGACGATCTTTGAGGGAAAAACTGAATAGAGCACATTTTGAGGTGAATTATGAGATGTCTTGACAATAACAGAGGGGTTTTGAAGAAGGTGCCCTGAAGGGTCCCTGAGGAGCCAGGGGGGTCCCCGGGGGTCCGTGATGGTGCCCTGAGGGAGGCAGGGCGGCCCCGCTGGGACAGCTGAGCCTCCTTTCCCGCCTCAGGCAGGGCGGGGCCGCCGTTCCCGCAGCCCTCAGACAGGTCCCTGAGGCGGCCGCTGGTGAAAGGCGCTTTGAAAAGGTGGATAAAAACTTGTGAAGTCTGTCTGGGGGAGGTTGTGGGCTGTTGGACACAAAAGCTGAGTGAGGAGCATTTTGGGGGGGTGAAACACGGGTCGCTGTGCGTGTCCCTGAGTGGGAGGTGGGTGTCCCCTGCATACCCCTAAGAATCTGTGAGGGGAAAAAGGGTACCCTGAGGGGTAAACAGGCGTCTCCTGTGTCCCTGAGGGGTGTGAGGGACACAGTGAGAAAAAGGTGCCCTGAAAGGTTCCCCAGGGTAGATGTTGTGCAGTTGGAAGGGTAAAAAGTTTTGAACTTCGGCATTAGACTAAAGCAGGCTGTTTCACCGGGGTTATTGAGAGGGTAAACCATGAGCTAATCTACAGGTATCAGTTTTGGGAGAAATATGAGGTAAATGTCAGGGACAAAATAAACACATTAGAGGGATGTTAGCATGGGGTGATCATTTTTGGGGGAAAATCAGAAGAACTTTAAGGAAACACATAGGCAGCATTTTTGTAGCAGAGAACTTATGAGCAGGCAAGAAGATTAAAGTATTATAAAGAAAGAGGGTGTTACTTGGCTCTGCTGAATTAGCATTCATGTAGTTGATTTCGTTGTACAAAGTAAAACTACAGGTTGGGTAAAAAAAGATTTTTATGAAAGAAAATTATAATCAGAAAAGTACTCGATGACTCCAGATAAGCGAAAACGTCACAAAAATAACTGCTAAGAGAAAATTTTTACTTTTATCAGCAAAGGCATTTATTGACAACGTTGGAGACAAGGCAGTTCATACTGGGCAAAAACTTGCCTAGCTTGTTTATGGAAAATAAGCTTTTTTATAGTCTTAAGTCTATAGTGACACCTTCTAATTTCCATATTAATGACTAGGCGGAGTCTTGGGCAGAGCTTTCTTTTGGCTTCGAATTTGGGTTGGGGTCTTCTGACTTCATCCCTCGGGGTGGTCTTGACGCGTCTTCATCACTGCTGGACTTTTGCCTTTCTTTGTTCGATGACAACATGGATCTGTAAAACTCGTAAAACCTTGGCTGTAACTCTACAAAATCCTGGCTCTTTACCACCTCATCCTATAGAGATGTCTAGGTTAGTGGAATGTGTGACTCCTAACCTTGCTACACTGGGCTCCTGACAATTTGTACTTGAACATGGTGGCTCTAGGACTTCATGCTGTTCAGTGGCCTTGCTGTGCAAACAACACTTTGCAGAGCAGAAATAGAAATTTCACAAAACTAGGGGCTTTTGGTCTCTTTTCTCTTTCAGTCCCCCCAGTGTTTCAAAGTATACAAAGTCTTTTGTTCAGTTTCAGTACTATTGGGGTTTGATATACATGTGTATTGCTGGTATCACTTACAATTTTTGTCTTTATTGCTTTATTTGCACTATAGCTACACACTGAGCAGTGCTAGCAAGAGTATTGCTGTTGCTGTAGTTATGACTGGGGGTACCAGGGACTTAAATAGCTTATGAGGCAGTGGGCAAATAGCTTATAAAAATGCTTTACCAGTGGTGGGTTTTTACTCGTTTAACTTTGGTTGAGACAGTTTCAATGCTTTCAGTATCATGTTTAATTTGCTTTAGCATGTGCTGAGGTTTTCTTAAGTGCCCCAGCATTTCTTTAAACAGGTGAATATCTGTGCTAGTTCTGCAATTCAGGTGTATCATGACACAACGTATAATCACACAAAATTCTAACATGTACACAGCTATAGCTCACATAAAATACATACACTGCTAAAATACTGAATAAAGTCTTGAGACTGTGGCTATTTCAAAACAAAAGTTTGTGTTAAAGTCATAATAGTTGCCAAAAGTTCAGCAATTTGTGTCGAGTGAAATTTGAGGGTTGTCGGTCTTACGGGTTCTGAGGTTTATTTTTTTTCTTAGGAGTTTTCAGGGAGGGTTTTCTTTTATCCAGACTGCTGGGAACAGGGTTAGCAACATTTGAAACAGTCTATTTCATCTTTCTTGTAGTGGGTCTCCTGAAAAATTCTTAACATACACAATCACTAAAGGTACATAAATACAGTTTGCTAACACATAATGTTATTTTATTTAATAGAATTTTAATAAATTTTCTTGATTGGTTAATTTTGCACAGGAATGTTTCTGGTCACTTAGGAAAGAGATCCGTGAAAACTAAAAGGTAACAGAAATCTCCCCCCCCGTTAGGAAATTAAAAGTCAATTTGCTGACTTTTACTTAATAGGCATCTTTTGTTTTGCTGCCGTGAGTGCCCCCAGAAACAGGACTTGGAGCCCAGTTAATGTAGGATAAGATAAAAAGGTCCATTCTTTAATGGCCAGGCTTGGGGCTTTTAGGAATACATGATGACATCTTCGTGCTGCCCCCTTCTTCCTAGAACACTGATTTCCATGGTTTTTATAATATTGCCCACCCAATGCCCAGTTTACACATCTCTCAGTCCAGCCCCAGTCCCACCCCTGTGCCATCCCCCAGGATTTGGGGACTGGGGTCACTGGGACCCCCTGTTCTTCATCAGTTCTTTTTCCTCGGGCTTTGGAGTTTTTCCAGTGTTCTCAGACTCAAGGTTGTTGATTTATGTTTGGTCTTGTTTTGCAGACCTTTCTGATAGTTGTCAGCTCTTGTACCTCGAAGAGAGCCTAAATAGCTAAAAGAATTTGAGCTCCTGATCTGTGGTAGGGGTTGGGATGTATAAACAATGAACATGAGCTGTTACAAATATGAACACTACATTTGCTACAGTTACAAATATTTCTAAAATCTATAAAAATGAAAAATCAGAAAACCCCTTTGGCATCAGTTTATTGCTCTTTGTTGTATTTTGGTTCTAGTATTTGGGTTATTTCTCAAAGATGTTTTCCATTGAAATGTAACTTGTTTTATTGTTGTGAACAGGTTTGGCTTTACTACTCAGGTTTTTAATTTTTAGTGTGTTTTTTTCATGCTCAGTTTTGCAAAGTGCTAAACTAACTTTGTATGTAGAAACTAATTAACTTTTTTGTTACTATTATAATTTTTGTATTTTTCTTTGAAATCTGACTTTTGATACAGTATCTGTTTACCAGGTTTTTGTTTGTTTCTGGAACTAGGGCTGCTATTTGCTTGTCATGGTTTTAGCAGCTTGTTTTGCTTTAGCATTGGCTTTTATGTCACTTACTTTTTGCACACTGGGTGTCCCCCACGCTCCTGGGGGGCTGTGAGGGCTACACGGACAGCGACAGGTGCCGTGAGGGCGGTGGGGGGGGCTCGGCCGTGCCGTAGCTGTGCCCTTTCCCCGCCGCTCCCCTCAGCCCTGAGGCAGGGCAGGCGAAAGGTGCTTTGAAAAGCTGCGATAAAAGCTTGTAGAGTCGCCCTGGGGCTCATTTTGGACTGTTGGAGACTAGGGAGTGTTGGACTACAGCATCAGAGCGCAGCAGGGTGTTTCGTGACAATTCTGAGGGAAAAGCTTATTGAACTGAGGCTTCATGAGGTAACTCAGCGGCCACAGAGTTTGATAAAGCTGAGAAAACTGCAAAAGGACACTTGAGATATTTGAAAGGAAAATCATTATGTAAAGTGTCAGGCCAGAAAGAAGATCTCTGAGAGAAAAATTGACTTACTGGGCTTTTCCTGAAACGGGAACATGTAAAAAAAAAAAGAGAGTGCCTATGGGGGACAAAAAAAACATTTTTCAGAGCAATCTGGCATAACTATTAGGGACAGAATAAACATCTTGGAGGGATATAAGCATGGGGCCATCCTATTTAAAGACAAAATCAGAAGTACTTCAGGGAAGACATTGGTAGCATTTTCATAGCAGGCATCTGCAAGTTGGCAAGACAATTTAGGTAGGAGAAAGAATGGACATTTAAGCAGGCTGTGCTAAACTAGCATTCTGGATGTGTGCAGTTCTTTTAGTTGTAGAAACTAAACTTGCTGATGGGGTGAAGGAGACAGATTTTTCTGAAAAAAAAATTCACCATCCTAGGGAATGACTCCATAAATTAGGAATACTGTTTTACGTTCTTTCCAATCATGGAGTCAAAGTTTAACAAAGGATCTTGGACGTAATTTTCCTGTAAGAAGAGAAAAAGAATGGTAATAAGTACTTCATGCCGAGTCCAGCCACAGATTTTTCAAGCAGCAAACGGGTTAGAAGGCTGAAAAGGGAGGAAAACAAAAGAAAAGAGGATGAATCACATTAAAATTTTGGTGTGGGTTCAGGAGACAATATATAATGAAAACAAGTACTGCTCCAAGACTTAAGTCCTTGTACAGGAGTAGAGGTTAATAGAGAGACCTCAGGGCTAACCCTCTTCTCTTTATCTTGCAGAAGCTGTCGAGAAACAGATGGAGATGGACATCGAGGAAAGAGTGCAGAGGAGGATCAGCAGCATCGAGGTCAAGGGGGAGCACAAGACAGGCCTTCTGGGCAAACAACTGTCCCTGCCGTCATCGGGACAGACACACATGTTGAAGTGCAGCAGGAACCTTCAGGGTGCCCCGCTGGCTTTCATTGGGCGACCCCCCCGTAAACAGGGCTGGGTCTTTCCTTTGGTGTTTTTGGCCTTTTGCCACGGTTCTCCTTTGGCTGCCCAGGGAGAGCGGGAAACACTGTAAGGAGAGTGAGAGAGCCCTTCTCCACATCCCAGGGGCAAATGGAGGCATCCTGACTGCAGGCCACCGTGTCAGCGGAGCAGGGCTTCTTTGTTTCCCTTGGTGCCTTAGTGCCTGGTGGCGGCTGCTGGCCACGGTGACCCCCCTGTAGCCTGGGCATGTCACAGCCTGTGTTCGTTGTCCAGCCTTGAAGCCGCCCTGCGTAGTCAGGGGCTTGAGGTGTCTGGGCAGGCCAGGGCAAGTCTGAGGCCGTGTTCTCCCGCTGCTGGGCGTCAGGAATGGCTCGCCGCAGGTTGCTGCTCAGAGCTTGCTCCCTCTCCTGGGACGTTGCCCCTTTGTGTCTCTGTCTTGTCTTTGTCGGTGTGAGTGAGAGAGCGAGCGTGTCCCTTGGTCCCCCTAGAAAAGCAGGTAGCGTAGCTTAGACTTCCCAGGAGGGAAAGAGGGGCTCTGTGTAGGAAGCTGTGGGGTGCCATCCGTACTGCACAGCAGCAGGTGGCCGCCTTAGACATGGCCTGGCTTGTGCAGAGGCCACGAGGGCCTGGCAATGTGGAGGGGCTTAACAGCTGCCAACGAGCAGAGGACATGACATGGCCCAGCTACAAAGCGTCACAGTGGACGACAGGTGCCAGCAGCCGCAAAAGGTGGCAAGGCAATAAAGAAAGCCGTGCCCTGTTTTCAGGGTGGGCTGGGGTTGAGAGATGTCCATTTTCCCATCGGGGGTGAAGAACGGGATTCTCACCCTCCTTCCTGGGTTGCCCTCTCTCTTCAAACAGCCAACGAAGCACCGTTAGGAGGGAGGGTGTCTGGGTTCCCCCGAGGCGGAGAGAAGGAGCCTCCGCAGGCCTGTGGGCCCAGGGCCGCCCGTAAGTCTGGGCCAGTGCCCTGGAGTCCCGGGCACTTTGCAGACTAGCAGCGTCTCGAGCCCTCTGTAGTCAGAGGTGCAGCCTCGTTGGCCAGTGCTTTGTATGCCCAGCTTCCTTTGCCCAGAGGGCCTGGCTCCCAGCAGCAGACGGGGCGTCGCCGTGACCACTCAAGGTGATGTTTGGAGAGGTTTGTGTCAGTGGGGGGCTCTGTGGGTGGGTTTGGAGTGACTTGGAGGTCTCCCTCTGGAGATGTAGGGTCCCGGTTTACTTCCTACAGAGGAGCTGGTGTTTCTCACACCTGCCTGTGTCCTCCTTCCTTTGCAGAAACCATGGGAGAAGAGAGCGGCGGCATCGTGCGGACGGCAGTGCTGACGTGGGAAAACGTGGAGGTGGCACCAGTGAAAGTTGGAGCGTTGTGTGGAGCCGTGGGGGGGGGTGGTGGGAGTGGGCAGGTGATGGTGGCTTGGGGAGTTCGCTCTGGGTGCCCGTTTCACTGACTTGAAGGAGTTGGAGCTTCTCGGACTCAACTGTGTTATTCTCTTTGCTTGACGGAAGCCATCCGAGAAGAAAGCAGAGCCAGGAGCGTGGGACGGCGAGGCAAAAGAGTTCAGAAGAGGATCAGCAGCGTTGAGGTCAAGAGGGAGCACAAGAAAGGCCTTCTGGGCAAATGAACCTCTTTGCCATCACGGGGTCAGGCATACACGTAGGAGTGCGGAGGGCATCTTCAGGGTGCCCCCGCTGGCTTTGCGCTGGGTGACCCCCCCTGTAAAAAGGGCTGGGTCTTTCCTTTGGTAGTGTTGGCCTTTTGCCACGGTTCTCCTTTGGCTGCCCAGAAAGAGGGGGACAACCCTGTAAGGAAGAGGGAGAGTCCCCTTGGCCACACCCGATAGGAGAATGCAGGTCTCCTGACCCCAGCCCACCCTGTAAACAGGGCAGGGCTTTTTTTTTTGCCTTGGCTCCTTTGTGCCTGCTGATGGCTGCTGGCCACTGTGACCCCCTGTAGCTGGGCCGCGTCACAGCCGCTGTTCTTTGGCCAGCCGTGAAGCCCTTGAGCGTAGTCAGGCCCTTGAGGCCTCTGTGCAGGCCAGGGCGAGTCTGAGGCCGTTGTCTCCTGCTTGTGGGCGGTAGGGATGGCTCGCCGCAGGTTGCTGCTCAGAGCTTGCTCCCTCTCCTGGGACGCTGCCCCTTTGTGTCTCTGTCTTGTCTTTGTCGGTGTGAGTGAGAGAGCAAGCGTGTCCCTTGGTCCCCCTAGAAAAGCAGGTAGCGTAGCGTAGGCTTCCCAGGAGGGAAAGAGGAGCTGTGTGCAACAACCGGGGCGTGCCCTCAAAACCCACAAACGGAGACACGGCCCAGCCTCGGCCCTTCTTTCCGAGGAGGCAGCAAAGCCTCTCGGTGACCCGCCTGTAGCCAGGGCCTGGGTCTGTGCCAGTGCTGCTGGTGACGTGCCAGCATGTGCCCGCCCTGTCTTCAGGGCTGGGGCCCTGTCCTCGCGACCTTAGGCCGTGGAGGGCATTGTTGGGGGTGCCGAGCCTAGAAGGGGCAGCCTTGTAAGCGGGGCTTTGTACGACCCCAGTGCTCGGCGGGCGGTTGGAGGGAGCCCCTGTAATCAGGTGGGTATTCCTGGCCCTGGCCGTTCCGAGGTCCAGGGCCGGGAGGTGTGCAGCTCCCTGTCCGTGGAGGAAGGCCCCCAGGCCTTAGGCCGTTAGCTGTTTTTCCTGGTACTGGAATCTTATTGCTATTAGTGCAGGGGGAAGCCGAGTCCTGTGGCTCCCTGGGTGTGCACCCGCCCGTAATCTGGGTCTGGGTCTGGGAGCCTCAGTGCTCCCTCAGCTGGCAGGCTGTGCGGGGCGACCGCCCCGTTAGCGGGGAGCGGGTCTGGGTGCCCTCGAGGCGGAGAGAAGGAGCCTCCGCAGGCCTTTGGGCCCAGGGCCGCCCGTAAGTCTGGGCCAGTGCCCTGGAGTCCCGGGCACTTTGCAGACTAGCAGCGTCTCGAGCCCTCTGTAGTCAGAGGTGCAGCCTCGTTGGCCAGTGCTTTGTATGCCCAGCTTCCTTTGCCCAGAGGGCCTGGCTCCCAGCAGCAGACGGGGCGTCGCCGTGACCACTCAAGGTGAGGTTTGGAGAGGTTTGTGTCAGTGGGGGGCTCTGTGGGTGGGTTTGGAGTGACTTGGAGGTCTCCCTCTGGGGATGTAGGGTCCCTGTCTGCTTCCTACGGAGGAGCTGGTGTTTCTCACACCTGCCTGTGTCCTCCTTCCTTTGCAGAAACCATGGGAGAAGAGAGCGGCGGCATCGTGCGGACGGCAGTGCTGACGTGGGAAAACGCGGAGGTGGCACCAGTGAAAGTTGGAGCGTTGTGTGGAGCCGTGGAGGGGTGGTGGGAGTGGGGGCAGGTGATGGTGGCTTGGGGAGCTCGCTCTGGGTGCCCGTTTCACTGACTTGAAGGAGTTGGAGCTTCTCGGACTCAACTGTGTTATTCTCTTTGCTTGACGGAAGCCATCCGAGAAGAAAGCAGAGCCAGGAGCGTGGGACGGCGAGGCAAAAGAGTTCAGAAGAGGATCAGCAGCGTCGAGGTCAAGAGGGAGCACAAGAAAGGCCTTCTGGGCAAATGAACCTCTTTGCCATCACGGGGTCAGGCATACACGTAGGAGTGCGGAGGGCATCTTCAGGGTGCCCCCGCTGGCTTTGCGCTGGGTGACCCCCCCTGTAAAAAGGGCTGGGTCTTTCCTTTGGTAGTGTTGGCCTTTTGCCACGGTTCTCCTTTGGCTGCCCAGAAAGAGGGGGTCAACCCTGTAAGGAAGAGGGAGAGTCCCCTTGGCCACACCCGATAGGAGAATGCAGGTCTCCTGACCCCAGCCCACCCTTTAAACAGGGCAGGGCTTTTTTTTTTGCCTTGGCACCTTTGTGCCTGCTGACGGCTGCTGGCCACTGTGACCCCCTGTAGCTGGGCCGCGTCACAGCCGCTGTTCTTTGGCCAGCCGTGAAGCCCTTGAGCGTAGTCAGGCCCTTGAGGCCTCTGTGCAGGCCAGGGCGAGTCTGAGGCCGTTGTCTCCTGCTTGTGGGCGGTAGGGATGGCTCGCCGCAGGTTGCTGCTCAGAGCTTGCTCCCTCTCCTGGGACGCTGCCCCTTTGTGTCTCTGTCTTGTCTTTGTCGGTGTGAGTGAGAGAGCGAGCGTGTCCCTTGGTCCCCCTAGAAAAGCAGGTAGCGTAGCTTAGGCTTCCCAGGAGGGAAAGAGGAGCTGTGTGCAACAACCGGGGCGTGCCCTGAAAACCCACAGACGGAAACACGGCCCAGCCTCGGCCCTTCTTTCCGAGGAGGCAGCAAAGCCTCTCGGTGACCCGCCTGTAGCCAGGGCCTGGGTCTGTGCCAGTGCTGCTGGTGACGTGCCAGCATGTGCCCGCCCTGTCTTCAGGGCTGGGGCCCTGTCCTCGCGACCTTAGGCCGTGGAGGGCATTGTTGGGGGTGCCGAGCCTAGAAGGGGCAGCCTTGTAAGCGGGGCTTTGTACGACCCCAGTGCTCGGCGGGTGGTTGGAGGGAGCCCCTGTAATCAGGTGGGTATTCCTGGCCCTGGCCGTTCCGAGGTCCAGGGCCGGGAGGTGTGCAGCTCCCTGTCCGTGGAGGAAGGCCCCCAGGCCTTAGGCCGTTAGCTGTTTTTCCTGGTACTGGAATCTTATTGCTATTAGTGCAGGGGGAAGCCGAGTCCTGTGGCTCCCTGGGTGTGCACCCGCCCGTAATCGAGGTCTGGGTCTGGGAGCCTCGGTGCTCCCTCAGCTGGCAGGCTGTGCGGGGCGACCGCCCCGTTAGCGGGGAGCGGGTCTGGGTGCCCCTGAGGCGGAGAGAAGGAGCCTCCGCAGGCCTTTGGGCCCAGGGCCGCCCGTAAGTCTGGGCCAGTGCCCTGGAGTCCCGGGCACTTTGCAGACTAGCAGCGTCTCGAGCCCTCTGTAGTCAGAGGTGCAGCCTCGTTGGCCAGTGCTTTGTATGCCCAGCTTCCTTTGCCCAGAGGGCCTGGCTCCCAGCAGCAGACGGGGCGTCGCCGTGACCACTCAAGGTGAGGTTTGGAGAGGTTTGTGTCAGTGGGGGGCTCTGTGGGTGGGTTTGGAGTGACTTGGAGGTCTCCCTCTGGGGATGTAGGGTCCCGGTTTACTTCCTACAGAGGAGCTGGTGTTTCTCACACCTGCCTGTGTCCTCCTTCCTTTGCAGAAACCATGGGAGAAGAGAGCGGCGGCATCGTGCGGACGGCAGTGTTGACGTGGGAAAACGCGGAGGTGGCACCAGTGGAAGTTGGAGCGTTGTGTGGAGCCGTGGGGGGGTGTGGTGGGAGTGGGCAGGTGATGGTGGCTTGGGGAGCTCGCTCTGGGTGCCCGTTTCACTGACTTGAAGGAGTTGGAGCTTCTCGGACTCAACTGTGTTATTCTCTTTGCTTGACGGAAGCCATCCGAGAAGAAAGCAGAGCCAGGAGCGTGGGACGGCGAGGCAAAAGAGTTCAGAAGAGGATCAGCAGCGTCGAGGTCAAGAGGGAGCACAAGAAAGGCCTTCTGGGCAAATGAACCTCTTTGCCATCACGGGGTCAGGCATACACGTAGGAGTGCGGAGGGCATCTTCAGGGTGCCCCCGCTGGCTTTGCGCTGGGTGACCCCCCCTGTAAACAGGGCTGGGTCTTTCCTTTGGTAGTGTTGGCCTTTTGCCACGGTTCTCCTTTGGCTGCCCAGAAAGAGGGGGACAACCCTGTAAGGAAGAGGGAGAGTCCCCTTGGCCACACCCGATAGGAGAATGCAGGTCTCCCGATGCCAGCCCACCCTTTAAACAGGGCAGGGCTTTTGTTTTTTGCCTTGGCTCCTTTGTGCCTGCTGACGGCTGCTGGCCACTGTGACCCCCTGTAGCTGGGCCGCGTCACAGCCGCTGTTCTTTGGCCAGCCGTGAAGCCCTTGAGCGTAGTCAGGCCCTTGAGGCCTCTGTGCAGGCCAGGGCGAGTCTGAGGCCGTTGTCTCCTGCTTGTGGGCGGTAGGGATGGCTCGCCGCAGGTTGCTGCTCAGAGCTTGCTCCCTCTCCTGGGACGCTGCCCCTTTGTGTCTCTGTCTTGTCTTTGTCGGTGTGAGTGAGAGAGCGAGCGTGTCCCTTGGTCCCCCTAGAAAAGCAGGTAGCGTAGCTTAGGCTTCCCAGGAGGGAAAGAGGAGCTGTGTGCAACAACCGGGGCGTGCCCTGAAAACCCACAGACGGAAACACGGCCCAGCCTCGGCCCTTCTTTCCGAGGAGGCAGCAAAGCCTCTCGGTGACCCGCCTGTAGCCAGGGCCTGGGTCTGTGCCAGTGCTGCTGGTGACGTGCCAGCATGTGCCCGCCCTGTCTTCAGGGCTGGGGCCCTGTCCTCGCGACCTTAGGCCGTGGAGGGCATTGTTGGGGGTGCCGAGCCTAGAAGGGGCAGCCTTGTAAGCGGGGCTTTGTACGACCCCAGTGCTCGGCGGGCGGTTGGAGGGAGCCCCTGTAATCAGGTGGGTATTCCTGGCCCTGGCCGTTCCGAGGTCCAGGGCCGGGAGGTGTGCAGCTCCCTGTCCGTGGAGGAAGGCCCCCAGGCCTTAGGCCGTTAGCTGTTTTTCCTGGTACTGGAATCTTATTGCTATTAGTGCAGGGGGAAGCCGAGTCCTGTGGCTCCCTGGGTGTGCACCCGCCCGTAATCGGGGTCCGGGTCTGGGAGCCTCGGTGCTCCCTCAGCTGGCAGGCTGTGCGGGGCGACCGCCCCGTTAGCGGGGAGCGGGTCTGGGTGCCCTCGAGGCGGAGAGAAGGAGCCTCCGCAGGCCTGTGGGCCCAGGGCCGCCCGTAAGTCTGGGCCAGTGCCCTGGAGTCCCGGGCACTTTGCAGACTAGCAGCGTCTCGAGCCCTCTGTAGTCAGAGGTGCAGCCTCGTTGGCCAGTGCTTTGTATGCCCAGCTTCCTTTGCCCAGAGGGCCTGGCTCCCAGCAGCAGACGGGGCGTCGCCGTGACCACTCAAGGTGAGGTTTGGAGAGGTTTGTGTCAGTGGGGGGCTCTGTGGGTGGGTTTGGAGTGACTTGGAGGTCTCCCTCTAAGGATGTAGGGTCCCTGTCTGCTTCCTACGGAGGAGCTGGTGTTTCTCACACCTGCCTGTGTCCTCCTTCCTTTGCAGAAACCATGGGAGAAGAGAGCGGCGGCATCGTGCGGACGGCAGTGCTGACGTGGGAAAACGCGGAGGTGGCACCAGTGGAAGTTGGAGCGTTGTGTGGAGCCGTGGGGGGGTGTGGTGGGAGTGGGCAGGTGATGGTGGCTTGGGGAGCTCGCTCTGGGTGCCCGTTTCACTGACTTGAAGGAGTTGGAGCTTCTCGGACTCAACTGTGTTATTCTCTTTGCTTGACGGAAGCCATCCGAGAAGAAAGCAGAGCCAGGAGCGTGGGACGGCGAGGCAAAAGAGTTCAGAAGAGGATCAGCAGCGTCGAGGTCAAGAGGGAGCACAAGAAAGGCCTTCTGGGCAAATGAACCTCTTTGCCATCACGGGGTCAGGCATACACGTAGGAGTGCGGAGGGCATCTTCAGGGTGCCCCCGCTGGCTTTGCGCTGGGTGACCCCCCCTGTAAACAGGGCTGGGTCTTTCCTTTGGTAGTGTTGGCCTTTTGCCACGGTTCTCCTTTGGCTGCCCAGAAAGAGGGGGACAACCCTGTAAGGAAGAGGGAGAGTCCCCTTGGCCACACCCGATAGGAGAATGCAGGTCTCCCGATGCCAGCCCACCCTTTAAACAGGGCAGGGCTTTTGTTTTTTGCCTTGGCTCCTTTGTGCCTGCTGACGGCTGCTGGCCACTGTGACCCCCTGTAGCTGGGCCGCGTCACAGCCGCTGTTCTTTGGCCAGCCGTGAAGCCCTTGAGCGTAGTCAGGCCCTTGAGGCCTCTGTGCAGGCCAGGGCGAGTCTGAGGCCGTTGTCTCCTGCTTGTGGGCGGTAGGGATGGCTCGCCGCAGGTTGCTGCTCAGAGCTTGCTCCCTCTCCTGGGACGCTGCCCCTTTGTGTCTCTGTCTTGTCTTTGTCGGTGTGAGTGAGAGAGCGAGCGTGTCCCTTGGTCCCCCTAGAAAAGCAGGTAGCGTAGCTTAGGCTTCCCAGGAGGGAAAGAGGAGCTGTGTGCAACAACCGGGGCGTGCCCTGAAAACCCACAGACGGAAACACGGCCCAGCCTCGGCCCTTCTTTCCGAGGAGGCAGCAAAGCCTCTCGGTGACCCGCCTGTAGCCAGGGCCTGGGTCTGTGCCAGTGCTGCTGGTGACGTGCCAGCATGTGCCCGCCCTGTCTTCAGGGCTGGGGCCCTGTCCTCGCGACCTTAGGCCGTGGAGGGCATTGTTGGGGGTGCCGAGCCTAGAAGGGGCAGCCTTGTAAGCGGGGCTTTGTACGACCCCAGTGCTCGGCGGGCGGTTGGAGGGAGCCCCTGTAATCGGGTGGGTATTCCTGGCCCTGGCCGTTCCGAGGTCCAGGGCCGGGAGGTGTGCAGCTCCCTGTCCGTGGAGGAAGGCCCCCAGGCCTTAGGCCGTTAGCTGTTTTTCCTGGTACTGGAATCTTATTGCTATTAGTGCAGGGGGAAGCCGAGTCCTGTGGCTCCCTGGGTGTGCACCCGCCCGTAATCGGGGTCTGGGTCTGGGAGCCTCGGTGCTCCCTCGGCTGGCAGGCTGTGCGGGGCGACCGCCCCGTTAGCGGGGAGCGGGTCTGGGTGCCCCTGAGGCGGAGAGAAGGAGCCTCCGCAGGCCTTTGGGCCCAGGGCCGCCCGTAAGTCTGGGCCAGTGCCCTGGAGTCCCGGGCACTTTGCAGACTAGCAGCGTCTCGAGCCCTCTGTAGTCAGAGGTGCAGCCTCGTTGGCCAGTGCTTTGTATGCCCAGCTTCCTTTGCCCAGAGGGCCTGGCTCCCAGCAGCAGACGGGGCGTCGCCGTGACCACTCAAGGTGAGGTTTGGAGAGGTTTGTGTCAGTGGGGGGCTCTGTGGGTGGGTTTGGAGTGACTTGGAGGTCTCCCTCTGGGGATGTAGGGTCCCGGTTTACTTCCTACAGAGGAGCTGGTGTTTCTCACACCTGCCTGTGTCCTCCTTCCTTTGCAGAAACCATGGGAGAAGAGAGCGGCGGCATCGTGCGGACGGCAGTGTTGACGTGGGAAAACGCGGAGGTGGCACCAGTGGAAGTTGGAGCGTTGTGTGGAGCCGTGGGGGGGTGTGGTGGGAGTGGGCAGGTGATGGTGGCTTGGGGAGCTCGCTCTGGGTGCCCGTTTCACTGACTTGAAGGAGTTGGAGCTTCTCGGACTCAACTGTGTTATTCTCTTTGCTTGACGGAAGCCATCCGAGAAGAAAGCAGAGCCAGGAGCGTGGGACGGCGAGGCAAAAGAGTTCAGAAGAGGATCAGCAGCGTCGAGGTCAAGAGGGAGCACAAGAAAGGCCTTCTGGGCAAATGAACCTCTTTGCCATCACGGGGTCAGGCATACACGTAGGAGTGCGGAGGGCATCTTCAGGGTGCCCCCGCTGGCTTTGCGCTGGGTGACCCCCCCTGTAAACAGGGCTGGGTCTTTCCTTTGGTAGTGTTGGCCTTTTGCCACGGTTCTCCTTTGGCTGCCCAGAAAGAGGGGGACAACCCTGTAAGGAAGAGGGAGAGTCCCCTTGGCCACACCCGATAGGAGAATGCAGGTCTCCCGATGCCAGCCCACCCTTTAAACAGGGCAGGGCTTTTGTTTTTTGCCTTGGCTCCTTTGTGCCTGCTGACGGCTGCTGGCCACTGTGACCCCCTGTAGCTGGGCCGCGTCACAGCCGCTGTTCTTTGGCCAGCCGTGAAGCCCTTGAGCGTAGCCAGGCCCTTGAGGCCTCTGTGCAGGCCAGGGCGAGTCTGAGGCCGTTGTCTCCTGCTTGTGGGCGGTAGGGATGGCTCGCCGCAGGTTGCTGCTCAGAGCTTGCTCCCTCTCCTGGGACGCTGCCCCTTTGTGTCTCTGTCTTGTCTTTGTCGGTGTGAGTGAGAGAGCGAGCGTGTCCCTTGGTCCCCCTAGAAAAGCAGGTAGCGTAGCTTAGGCTTCCCAGGAGGGAAAGAGGAGCTGTGTGCAACAACCGGGGCGTGCCCTGAAAACCCACAGACGGAAACACGGCCCAGCCTCGGCCCTTCTTTCCGAGGAGGCAGCAAAGCCTCTCGGTGACCCGCCTGTAGCCAGGGCCTGGGTCTGTGCCAGTGCTGCTGGTGACGTGCCAGCATGTGCCCGCCCTGTCTTCAGGGCTGGGGCCCTGCCCTCGCGACCTTAGGCCGTGGAGGGCATTGTTGGGGGTGCCGAGCCTAGAAGGGGCAGCCTTGTAAGCGGGGCTTTGTACGACCCCAGTGCTCGGCGGGCGGTTGGAGGGAGCCCCTGTAATCGGGTGGGTATTCCTGGCCCTGGCCGTTCCGAGGTCCAGGGCCGGGAGGTGTGCAGCTCCCTGTCCGTGGAGGAAGGCCCCCAGGCCTTAGGCCGTTAGCTGTTTTTCCTGGTACTGGAATCTTATTGCTATTAGTGCAGGGGGAAGCCGAGTCCTGTGGCTCCCTGGGTGTGCACCCGCCCGTAATCGGGGTCTGGGTCTGGGAGCCTCGGTGCTCCCTCGGCTGGCAGGCTGTGCGGGGCGACCGCCCCGTTAGCGGGGAGCGGGTCTGGGTGCCCCTGAGGCGGAGAGAAGGAGCCTCCGCAGGCCTTTGGGCCCAGGGCCGCCCGTAAGTCTGGGCCAGTGCCCTGGAGTCCCGGGCACTTTGCAGACTAGCAGCGTCTCGAGCCCTCTGTAGTCAGAGGTGCAGCCTCGTTGGCCAGTGCTTTGTATGCCCAGCTTCCTTTGCCCAGAGGGCCTGGCTCCCAGCAGCAGACGGGGCGTCGCCGTGACCACTCAAGGTGAGGTTTGGAGAGGTTTGTGTCAGTGGGGGGCTCTGTGGGTGGGTTTGGAGTGACTTGGAGGTCTCCCTCTGGGGATGTAGGGTCCCGGTTTACTTCCTACAGAGGAGCTGGTGTTTCTCACACCTGCCTGTGTCCTCCTTCCTTTGCAGAAACCATGGGAGAAGAGAGCGGCGGCATCGTGCGGACGGCAGTGTTGACGTGGGAAAACGTGGAGGTGGCACCAGTGAAAGTTGGAGCGTTGTGTGGAGCCGTGGGGGGGTGTGGTGGGAGTGGGGGCAGGTGATGGTGGCTTGGGGAGCTCGCTCTGGGTGCCCGTTTCACTGACTTGAAGGAGTTGGAGCTTCTCGGACTCAACTGTGTTATTCTCTTTGCTTGACGGAAGCCATCCGAGAAGAAAGCAGAGCCAGGAGCGTGGGACGGCGAGGCAAAAGAGTTCAGAAGAGGATCAGCAGCGTCGAGGTCAAGAGGGAGCACAAGAAAGGCCTTCTGGGCAAATGAACCTCTTTGCCATCACGGGGTCAGGCATACACGTAGGAGTGCGGAGGGCATCTTCAGGGTGCCCCCGCTGGCTTTGCGCTGGGTGACCCCCCCTGTAAAAAGGGCTGGGTCTTTCCTTTGGTAGTGTTGGCCTTTTGCCACGGTTCTCCTTTGGCTGCCCAGAAAGAGGGGGTCAACCCTGTAAGGAAGAGGGAGAGTCCCCTTGGCCACACCCGATAGGAGAATGCAGGTCTCCTGACCCCAGCCCACCCTTTAAACAGGGCAGGGCTTTTTTTTTTGCCTTGGCACCTTTGTGCCTGCTGACGGCTGCTGGCCACTGTGACCCCCTGTAGCTGGGCCGCGTCACAGCCGCTGTTCTTTGGCCAGCCGTGAAGCCCTTGAGCGTAGTCAGGCCCTTGAGGCCTCTGTGCAGGCCAGGGCGAGTCTGAGGCCGTTGTCTCCTGCTTGTGGGCGGTAGGGATGGCTCGCCGCAGGTTGCTGCTCAGAGCTTGCTCCCTCTCCTGGGACGCTGCCCCTTTGTGTCTCTGTCTTGTCTTTGTCGGTGTGAGTGAGAGAGCGAGCGTGTCCCTTGGTCCCCCTAGAAAAGCAGGTAGCGTAGCTTAGGCTTCCCAGGAGGGAAAGAGGAGCTGTGTGCAACAACCGGGGCGTGCCCTGAAAACCCACAGACGGAAACACGGCCCAGCCTCGGCCCTTCTTTCCGAGGAGGCAGCAAAGCCTCTCGGTGACCCGCCTGTAGCCAGGGCCTGGGTCTGTGCCAGTGCTGCTGGTGACGTGCCAGCATGTGCCCGCCCTGTCTTCAGGGCTGGGGCCCTGTCCTCGCGACCTTAGGCCGTGGAGGGCATTGTTGGGGGTGCCGAGCCTAGAAGGGGCAGCCTTGTAAGCGGGGCTTTGTACGACCCCAGTGCTCGGCGGGCGGTTGGAGGGAGCCCCTGTAATCGGGTGGGTATTCCTGGCCCTGGCCGTTCCGAGGTCCAGGGCCGGGAGGTGTGCAGCTCCCTGTCCGTGGAGGAAGGCCCCCAGGCCTTAGGCCGTTAGCTGTTTTTCCTGGTACTGGAATCTTATTGCTATTAGTGCAGGGGGAAGCCGAGTCCTGTGGCTCCCTGGGTGTGCACCCGCCCGTAATCGGGGTCTGGGTCTGGGAGCCTCGGTGCTCCCTCGGCTGGCAGGCTGTGCGGGGCGACCGCCCCGTTAGCGGGGAGCGGGTCTGGGTGCCCCTGAGGCGGAGAGAAGGAGCCTCCGCAGGCCTTTGGGCCCAGGGCCGCCCGTAAGTCTGGGCCAGTGCCCTGGAGTCCCGGGCACTTTGCAGACTAGCAGCGTCTCGAGCCCTCTGTAGTCAGAGGTGCAGCCTCGTTGGCCAGTGCTTTGTATGCCCAGCTTCCTTTGCCCAGAGGGCCTGGCTCCCAGCAGCAGACGGGGCGTCGCCGTGACCACTCAAGGTGAGGTTTGGAGAGGTTTGTGTCAGTGGGGGGCTCTGTGGGTGGGTTTGGAGTGACTTGGAGGTCTCCCTCTGGGGATGTAGGGTCCCGGTTTACTTCCTACAGAGGAGCTGGTGTTTCTCACACCTGCCTGTGTCCTCCTTCCTTTGCAGAAACCATGGGAGAAGAGAGCGGCGGCATCGTGCGGACGGCAGTGTTGACGTGGGAAAACGCGGAGGTGGCACCAGTGGAAGTTGGAGCGTTGTGTGGAGCCGTGGGGGGGTGTGGTGGGAGTGGGCAGGTGATGGTGGCTTGGGGAGCTCGCTCTGGGTGCCCGTTTCACTGACTTGAAGGAGTTGGAGCTTCTCGGACTCAACTGTGTTATTCTCTTTGCTTGACGGAAGCCATCCGAGAAGAAAGCAGAGCCAGGAGCGTGGGACGGCGAGGCAAAAGAGTTCAGAAGAGGATCAGCAGCGTCGAGGTCAAGAGGGAGCACAAGAAAGGCCTTCTGGGCAAATGAACCTCTTTGCCATCACGGGGTCAGGCATACACGTAGGAGTGCGGAGGGCATCTTCAGGGTGCCCCCGCTGGCTTTGCGCTGGGTGACCCCCCCTGTAAACAGGGCTGGGTCTTTCCTTTGGTAGTGTTGGCCTTTTGCCACGGTTCTCCTTTGGCTGCCCAGAAAGAGGGGGACAACCCTGTAAGGAAGAGGGAGAGTCCCCTTGGCCACACCCGATAGGAGAATGCAGGTCTCCCGATGCCAGCCCACCCTTTAAACAGGGCAGGGCTTTTGTTTTTTGCCTTGGCTCCTTTGTGCCTGCTGACGGCTGCTGGCCACTGTGACCCCCTGTAGCTGGGCCGCGTCACAGCCGCTGTCCTTTGGCCAGCCGTGAAGCCCTTGAGCGTAGCCAGGCCCTTGAGGCCTCTGTGCAGGCCAGGGCGAGTCTGAGGCCGTTGTCTCCTGCTTGTGGGCGGTAGGGATGGCTCGCCGCAGGTTGCTGCTCAGAGCTTGCTCCCTCTCCTGGGACGCTGCCCCTTTGTGTCTCTGTCTTGTCTTTGTCGGTGTGAGTGAGAGAGCGAGCGTGTCCCTTGGTCCCCCTAGAAAAGCAGGTAGCGTAGCTTAGGCTTCCCAGGAGGGAAAGAGGAGCTGTGTGCAACAACCGGGGCGTGCCCTGAAAACCCACAGACGGAAACACGGCCCAGCCTCGGCCCTTCTTTCCGAGGAGGCAGCAAAGCCTCTCGGTGACCCGCCTGTAGCCAGGGCCTGGGTCTGTGCCAGTGCTGCTGGTGACGTGCCAGCATGTGCCCGCCCTGTCTTCAGGGCTGGGGCCCTGCCCTCGCGACCTTAGGCCGTGGAGGGCATTGTTGGGGGTGCCGAGCCTAGAAGGGGCAGCCTTGTAAGCGGGGCTTTGTACGACCCCAGTGCTCGGCGGGCGGTTGGAGGGAGCCCCTGTAATCGGGTGGGTATTCCTGGCCCTGGCCGTTCCGAGGTCCAGGGCCGGGAGGTGTGCAGCTCCCTGTCCGTGGAGGAAGGCCCCCAGGCCTTAGGCCGTTAGCTGTTTTTCCTGGTACTGGAATCTTATTGCTATTAGTGCAGGGGGAAGCCGAGTCCTGTGGCTCCCTGGGTGTGCACCCGCCCGTAATCGGGGTCTGGGTCTGGGAGCCTCGGTGCTCCCTCGGCTGGCAGGCTGTGCGGGGCGACCGCCCCGTTAGCGGGGAGCGGGTCTGGGTGCCCCTGAGGCGGAGAGAAGGAGCCTCCGCAGGCCTTTGGGCCCAGGGCCGCCCGTAAGTCTGGGCCAGTGCCCTGGAGTCCCGGGCACTTTGCAGACTAGCAGCGTCTCGAGCCCTCTGTAGTCAGAGGTGCAGCCTCGTTGGCCAGTGCTTTGTATGCCCAGCTTCCTTTGCCCAGAGGGCCTGGCTCCCAGCAGCAGACGGGGCGTCGCCGTGACCACTCAAGGTGAGGTTTGGAGAGGTTTGTGTCAGTGGGGGGCTCTGTGGGTGGGTTTGGAGTGACTTGGAGGTCTCCCTCTGGGGATGTAGGGTCCCGGTTTACTTCCTACAGAGGAGCTGGTGTTTCTCACACCTGCCTGTGTCCTCCTTCCTTTGCAGAAACCATGGGAGAAGAGAGCGGCGGCATCGTGCGGACGGCAGTGTTGACGTGGGAAAACGTGGAGGTGGCACCAGTGAAAGTTGGAGCGTTGTGTGGAGCCGTGGGGGGGTGTGGTGGGAGTGGGGGCAGGTGATGGTGGCTTGGGGAGCTCGCTCTGGGTGCCCGTTTCACTGACTTGAAGGAGTTGGAGCTTCTCGGACTCAACTGTGTTATTCTCTTTGCTTGACGGAAGCCATCCGAGAAGAAAGCAGAGCCAGGAGCGTGGGACGGCGAGGCAAAAGAGTTCAGAAGAGGATCAGCAGCGTCGAGGTCAAGAGGGAGCACAAGAAAGGCCTTCTGGGCAAATGAACCTCTTTGCCATCACGGGGTCAGGCATACACGTAGGAGTGCGGAGGGCATCTTCAGGGTGCCCCCGCTGGCTTTGCGCTGAGTGACCCCCCCTGTAAAAAGGGCTGGGTCTTTCCTTTGGTAGTGTTGGCCTTTTGCCACGGTTCTCCTTTGGCTGCCCAGAAAGAGGGGGTCAACCCTGTAAGGAAGAGGGAGAGTCCCCTTGGCCACACCCGATAGGAGAATGCAGGTCTCCTGACCCCAGCCCACCCTTTAAACAGGGCAGGGCTTTTTTTTTTGCCTTGGCACCTTTGTGCCTGCTGACGGCTGCTGGCCACTGTGACCCCCTGTAGCTGGGCCGCGTCACAGCCGCTGTTCTTTGGCCAGCCGTGAAGCCCTTGAGCGTAGTCAGGCCCTTGAGGCCTCTGTGCAGGCCAGGGCGAGTCTGAGGCCGTTGTCTCCTGCTTGTGGGCGGTAGGGATGGCTCGCCGCAGGTTGCTGCTCAGAGCTTGCTCCCTCTCCTGGGACGCTGCCCCTTTGTGTCTCTGTCTTGTCTTTGTCGGTGTGAGTGAGAGAGCGAGCGTGTCCCTTGGTCCCCCTAGAAAAGCAGGTAGCGTAGCTTAGGCTTCCCAGGAGGGAAAGAGGAGCTGTGTGCAACAACCGGGGCGTGCCCTGAAAACCCACAGACGGAAACACGGCCCAGCCTCGGCCCTTCTTTCCGAGGAGGCAGCAAAGCCTCTCGGTGACCCGCCTGTAGCCAGGGCCTGGGTCTGTGCCAGTGCTGCTGGTGACGTGCCAGCATGTGCCCGCCCTGTCTTCAGGGCTGGGGCCCTGTCCTCGCGACCTTAGGCCGTGGAGGGCATTGTTGGGGGTGCCGAGCCTAGAAGGGGCAGCCTTGTAAGCGGGGCTTTGTACGACCCCAGTGCTCGGCGGGCGGTTGGAGGGAGCCCCTGTAATCAGGTGGGTATTCCTGGCCCTGGCCGTTCCGAGGTCCAGGGCCGGGAGGTGTGCAGCTCCCTGTCCGTGGAGGAAGGCCCCCAGGCCTTAGGCCGTTAGCTGTTTTTCCTGGTACTGGAATCTTATTGCTATTAGTGCAGGGGGAAGCCGAGTCCTGTGGCTCCCTGGGTGTGCACCCGCCCGTAATCGGGGTCTGGGTCTGGGAGCCTCGGTGCTCCCTCGACTGGCAGGCTGTGCGGGGCGACCGCCCCGTTAGCGGGGAGCGGGTCTGGGTGCCCCTGAGGCGGAGAGAAGGAGCCTCCGCAGGCCTTTGGGCCCAGGGCCGCCCGTAAGTCTGGGCCAGTGCCCTGGAGTCCCGGGCACTTTGCAGACTAGCAGCGTCTCGAGCCCTCTGTAGTCAGAGGTGCAGCCTCGTTGGCCAGTGCTTTGTATGCCCAGCTTCCTTTGCCCAGAGGGCCTGGCTCCCAGCAGCAGACGGGGCGTCGCCGTGACCACTCAAGGTGAGGTTTGGAGAGGTTTGTGTCAGTGGGGGGCTCTGTGGGTGGGTTTGGAGTGACTTGGAGGTCTCCCTCTGGGGATGTAGGGTCCCGGTTTACTTCCTACAGAGGAGCTGGTGTTTCTCACACCTGCCTGTGTCCTCCTTCCTTTGCAGAAACCATGGGAGAAGAGAGCGGCGGCATCGTGCGGACGGCAGTGCTGACGTGGGAAAACGCGGAGGTGGCACCAGTGGAAGTTGGAGCGTTGTGTGGAGCCGTGGGGGGGTGTGGTGGGAGTGGGCAGGTGATGGTGGCTTGGGGAGCTCGCTCTGGGTGCCCGTTTCACTGACTTGAAGGAGTTGGAGCTTCTCGGACTCAACTGTGTTATTCTCTTTGCTTGACGGAAGCCATCCGAGAAGAAAGCAGAGCCAGGAGCGTGGGACGGCGAGGCAAAAGAGTTCAGAAGAGGATCAGCAGCGTCGAGGTCAAGAGGGAGCACAAGAAAGGCCTTCTGGGCAAATGAACCTCTTTGCCATCACGGGGTCAGGCATACACGTAGGAGTGCGGAGGGCATCTTCAGGGTGCCCCCGCTGGCTTTGCGCTGGGTGACCCCCCCTGTAAACAGGGCTGGGTCTTTCCTTTGGTAGTGTTGGCCTTTTGCCACGGTTCTCCTTTGGCTGCCCAGAAAGAGGGGGACAACCCTGTAAGGAAGAGGGAGAGTCCCCTTGGCCACACCCGATAGGAGAATGCAGGTCTCCCGACCCCAGCCCACCCTGTAAACGGGGCAGGGCTTTTTTTTTTGCCTTGGCTCCTTTGTGCCTGCTGACGGCTGCTGGCCACTGTGACCCCCTGTAGCTGGGCCGCGTCACAGCCGCTGTTCTTTGGCCAGCCGTGAAGCCCTTGAGCGTAGTCAGGCCCTTGAGGCCTCTGTGCAGGCCAGGGCGAGTCTGAGGCCGTTGTCTCCTGCTTGTGGGCGGTAGGGATGGCTCGCCGCAGGTTGCTGCTCAGAGCTTGCTCCCTCTCCTGGGACGCTGCCCCTTTGTGTCTCTGTCTTGTCTTTGTCGGTGTGAGTGAGAGAGCGAGCGTGTCCCTTGGTCCCCCTAGAAAAGCAGGTAGCGTAGCGTAGGCTTCCCAGGAGGGAAAGAGGAGCTGTGTGCAACAACCGGGGCGTGCCCTCAAAACCCAGAAACGGAGACACGGCCCAGCCTCGGCCCTTCTTTCCGAGGAGGCAGCAAAGCCTCTCGGTGACCCGCCTGTAGCCAGGGCCTGGGTCTGTGCCAGTGCTGCTGGTGACGTGCCAGCATGTGCCCGCCCTGTCTTCAGGGCTGGGGCCCTGTCCTCGCGACCTTAGGCCGTGGAGGGCATTGTTGGGGGTGCCGAGCCTAGAAGGGGCAGCCTTGTAAGCGGGGCTTTGTACGACCCCAGTGCTCGGCGGGCGGTTGGAGGGAGCCCCTGTAATCAGGTGGGTATTCCTGGCCCTGGCCGTTCCGAGGTCCAGGGCCGGGAGGTGTGCAGCTCCCTGTCCGTGGAGGAAGGCCCCCAGGCCTTAGGCCGTTAGCTGTTTTTCCTGATACTGGAATCTTATTGCTATTAGTGCAGGGGGAAGCCGAGTCCTGTGGCTCCCTGGGTGTGCACCCGCCCGTAATCGGGGTCTGGGTCTGGGAGCCTCGGTGCTCCCTCGGCTGGCAGGCTGTGCGGGGCGACCGCCCCGTTAGCGGGGAGCGGGTCTGGGTGCCCCTGAGGCGGAGAGAAGGAGCCTCCGCAGGCCTTTGGGCCCAGGGCCGCCCGTAAGTCTGGGCCAGTGCCCTGGAGTCCCGGGCACTTTGCAGACTAGCAGCGTCTCGAGCCCTCTGTAGTCAGAGGTGCAGCCTCGTTGGCCAGTGCTTTGTATGCCCAGCTTCCTTTGCCCAGAGGGCCTGGCTCCCAGCAGCAGACGGGGCGTCGCCGTGACCACTCAAGGTGAGGTTTGGAGAGGTTTGTGTCAGTGGGGGGCTCTGTGGGTGGGTTTGGAGTGACTTGGAGGTCTCCCTCTGGGGATGTAGGGTCCCGGTTTACTTCCTACAGAGGAGCTGGTGTTTCTCACACCTGCCTGTGTCCTCCTTCCTTTGCAGAAACCATGGGAGAAGAGAGCGGCGGCATCGTGCGGACGGCAGTGCTGACGTGGGAAAACGCGGAGGTGGCACCAGTGGAAGTTGGAGCGTTGTGTGGAGCCGTGGGGGGGGGTGGTGGGAGTGGGGGCAGGTGGTGGTGGCTTGGGGAGCTCGCTCTGGGTGCCCGTTTCACTGACTTGAAGGAGTTGGAGCTTCTCGGACTCAACTGTGTTATTCTCTTTGCTTGACGGAAGCCATCCGAGAAGAAAGCAGAGCCAGGAGCGTGGGACGGCGAGGCAAAAGAGTTCAGAAGAGGATCAGCAGCGTCGAGGTCAAGAGGGAGCACAAGAAAGGCCTTCTGGGCAAATGAACCTCTTTGCCATCACGGGGTCAGGCATACACGTAGGAGTGCGGAGGGCATCTTCAGGGTGCCCCCGCTGGCTTTGCGCTGGGTGACCCCCCCTGTAAACAGGGCTGGGTCTTTCCTTTGGTAGTGTTGGCCTTTTGCCACGGTTCTCCTTTGGCTGCCCAGAAAGAGGGGGACAACCCTGTAAGGAAGAGGGAGAGTCCCCTTGGCCACACCCGATAGGAGAATGCAGGTCTCCTGACCCCAGCCCACCCTTTAAACAGGGCAGGGCTTTTTTTTTTGCCTTGGCACCTTTGTGCCTGCTGACGGCTGCTGGCCACTGTGACCCCCTGTAGCTGGGCCGCGTCACAGCCGCTGTTCTTTGGCCAGCCGTGAAGCCCTTGAGCGTAGTCAGGCCCTTGAGGCCTCTGTGCAGGCCAGGGCGAGTCTGAGGCCGTTGTCTCCTGCTTGTGGGCGGTAGGGATGGCTCGCCGCAGGTTGCTGCTCAGAGCTTGCTCCCTCTCCTGGGACGTTGCCCCTTTGTGTCTCTGTCTTGTCTTTGTCGGT
The DNA here is from genome assembly GCF_047495875.1 of Pithys albifrons albifrons. Lineage (NCBI taxonomy): Eukaryota > Metazoa > Chordata > Aves > Passeriformes > Thamnophilidae > Pithys > Pithys albifrons. The sequence continues at coordinate 146,632 of NC_092463.1, read as the reverse complement.
GTGAGTGAGAGAGCGAGCGTGTCCCTTGGTCCCCCTAGAAAAGCAGGTAGCGTAGCTTAGGCTTCCCAGGAGGGAAAGAGGAGCTGTGTGCAACAACCGGGGCGTGCCCTCAAAACCCACAAACGGAGACACGGCCCAGCCTCGGCCCTTCTTTCCGAGGAGGCAGCAAAGCCTCTCGGTGACCCGCCTGTAGCCAGGGCCTGGGTCTGTGCCAGTGCTGCTGGTGACGTGCCAGCATGTGCCCGCCCTGTCTTCAGGGCTGGGGCCCTGTCCTCGCGACCTTAGGCCGTGGAGGGCATTGTTGGGGGTGCCGAGCCTAGAAGGGGCAGCCTTGTAAGCGGGGCTTTGTACGACCCCAGTGCTCGGCGGGCGGTTGGAGGGAGCCCCTGTAATCAGGTGGGTATTCCTGGCCCTGGCCGTTCCGAGGTCCAGGGCCGGGAGGTGTGCAGCTCCCTGTCCGTGGAGGAAGGCCCCCAGGCCTTAGGCCGTTAGCTGTTTTTCCTGGTACTGGAATCTTATTGCTATTAGTGCAGGGGGAAGCCGAGTCCTGTGGCTCCCTGGGTGTGCACCCGCCCGTAATCGGGGTCTGGGTCTGGGAGCCTCGGTGCTCCCTCGGCTGGCAGGCTGTGCGGGGCGACCGCCCCGTTAGCGGGGAGCGGGTCTGGGTGCCCCTGAGGCGGAGAGAAGGAGCCTCCGCAGGCCTTTGGGCCCAGGGCCGCCCGTAAGTCTGGGCCAGTGCCCTGGAGTCCCGGGCACTTTGCAGACTAGCAGCGTCTCGAGCCCTCTGTAGTCAGAGGTGCAGCCTCGTTGGCCAGTGCTTTGTATGCCCAGCTTCCTTTGCCCAGAGGGCCTGGCTCCCAGCAGCAGACGGGGCGTCGCCGTGACCACTCAAGGTGAGGTTTGGAGAGGTTTGTGTCAGTGGGGGGCTCTGTGGGTGGGTTTGGAGTGACTTGGAGGTCTCCCTCTGGGGATGTAGGGTCCCGGTTTACTTCCTACAGAGGAGCTGGTGTTTCTCACACCTGCCTGTGTCCTCCTTCCTTTGCAGAAACCATGGGAGAAGAGAGCGGCGGCATCGTGCGGACGGCAGTGCTGACGTGGGAAAACGCGGAGGTGGCACCAGTGGAAGTTGGAGCGTTGTGTGGAGCCGTGGGGGGGGGTGGTGGGAGTGGGGGCAGGTGGTGGTGGCTTGGGGAGCTCGCTCTGGGTGCCCGTTTCACTGACTTGAAGGAGTTGGAGCTTCTCGGACTCAACTGTGTTATTCTCTTTGCTTGACGGAAGCCATCCGAGAAGAAAGCAGAGCCAGGAGCGTGGGACGGCGAGGCAAAAGAGTTCAGAAGAGGATCAGCAGCGTCGAGGTCAAGAGGGAGCACAAGAAAGGCCTTCTTGGTAAATGAACCACTTTGCCATCACGGGGTCAGGCATACACGTAGGAGTGCGGAGGGCATCTTCAGGGTGCCCCCGCTGGCTTTGCGCTGGGTGACCCCCCCTGTAAACAGGGCTGGGTCTTTCCTTTGGTAGTGTTGGCCTTTTGCCACGGTTCTCCTTTGGCTGCCCAGAAAGAGGGGGACAACCCTGTAAGGAAGAGGGAGAGTCCCCTTGGCCACACCCGATAGGAGAATGCAGGTCTCCTGACCCCAGCCCACCCTTTAAACAGGGCAGGGCTTTTTTTTTTGCCTTGGCACCTTTGTGCCTGCTGACGGCTGCTGGCCACTGTGACCCCCTGTAGCTGGGCCGCGTCACAGCCGCTGTTCTTTGGCCAGCCGTGAAGCCCTTGAGCGTAGTCAGGCCCTTGAGGCCTCTGTGCAGGCCAGGGCGAGTCTGAGGCCGTTGTCTCCTGCTTGTGGGCAGTAGGGATGGCTCGCCGCAGGTTGCTGCTCAGAGCTTGCTCCCTCTCCTGGGACGTTGCCCCTTTGTGTCTCTGTCTTGTCTTTGTCGGTGTGAGTGAGAGAGCGAGCGTGTCCCTTGGTCCCCCTAGAAAAGCAGGTAGCGTAGCTTAGGCTTCCCAGGAGGGAAAGAGGAGCTGTGTGCAACAACCGGGGCGTGCCCTCAAAACCCAGAAACGGAGACACGGCCCAGCCTCGGCCCTTCTTTCCGAGGAGGCAGCAAAGCCTCTCGGTGACCCGCCTGTAGCCAGGGCCTGGGTCTGTGCCAGTGCTGCTGGTGACGTGCCAGCATGTGCCCGCCCTGTCTTCAGGGCTGGGGCCCTGTCCTCGCGACCTTAGGCCGTGGAGGGCATTGTTGGGGGTGCCGAGCCTAGAAGGGGCAGCCTTGTAAGCGGGGCTTTGTACGACCCCAGTGCTCGGCGGGCGGTTGGAGGGAGCCCCTGTAATCAGGTGGGTATTCCTGGCCCTGGCCGTTCCGAGTTCCAGGGCCGGGAGGTGTGCAGCTCCCTGTCCGTGGAGGAAGGCCCCCAGGCCTTAGGCCGTTAGCTGTTTTTCCTGGTACTGGAATCTTATTGCTATTAGTGCAGGGGGAAGCCGAGTCCTGTGGCTCCCTGGGTGTGCACCCGCCCGTAATCGGGGTCCGGGTCTGGGAGCCTCGGTGCTCCCTCAGCTGGCAGGCTGTGCGGGGCGACCGCCCCGTTAGCGGGGAGCGGGTCTGGGTGCCCTCGAGGCGGAGAGAAGGAGCCTCCGCAGGCCTGTGGGCCCAGGACCGCCCGTAAGTCTGGGCCAGTGCCCTGGAGTCCCGGGCACTTTGCAGACTAGCAGCGTCTCGAGCCCTCTGTAGTCAGAGGTGCAGCCTCGTTGGCCAGTGCTTTGTATGCCCAGCTTCCTTTGCCCAGAGGGCCTGGCTCCCAGCAGCAGACGGGGCGTCGCCGTGACCACTCAAGGTGAGGTTTGGAGAGGTTTGTGTCAGTGGGGGGCTCTGTGGGTGGGTTTGGAGTGACTTGGAGGTCTCCCTCTGGGGATGTAGGGTCCCTGTCTGCTTCCTACGGAGGAGCTGGTGTTTCTCACACCTGCCTGTGTCCTCCTTCCTTTGCAGAAACCATGGGAGAAGAGAGCGGCGGCATCGTGCGGACGGCAGTGCTGACGTGGGAAAACGCGGAGGTGACACCAGTGGAAGTTGGAGCGTTGTGTGGAGCCGTGGGGGGGTGTGGTGGGAGTGGGCAGGTGATGGTGGCTTGGGGAGCTCGCTCTGGGTGCCCGTTTCACTGACTTGAAGGAGTTGGAGCTTCTCGGACTCAACTGTGTTATTCTCTTTGCTTGACGGAAGCCATCCGAGAAGAAAGCAGAGCCAGGAGCGCGGGACGGTGAGGCAGAAGAGTTCAGAAGAGGATCAGCAGCGTCGAGGTCAAGAGGGTACAAGAAAGGCTGTCCTGACAAACTCTCCCGGCCATCACCGGGACAGGCATACACGTAGGAGTGCGGTGGGCACCTTCAGGGTGGCTTTGTGCTGGGCAACTCTCCATGTAAACGGGGTTTGGTGTTATTGGCCTTTTGCCACGGTTCTCCTTTGGCTGCCCATAGAGAGGGGGCGACCTTGGAAGGAGGGTGAGAGTCCGCTTGGCCTCACCTGATAGGCGAATGCAGTTCTCCGGACCGCAGCCCACCGTGTAAACAACAGGGCTTTTTTTTCTTTGCCTTGGCACCTTGAGCCTGGTGGCGGCTGCTGGCCACGGTGACCCCCCTGTAGCCTGGGCATGTCACAGCCTGTGTTCGTTGTCCAGCCTTGAAGCCGCCCTGCGTAGTCAGGGGCTTGAGGTGTCTGGGCAGGCCAGGGCAAGTCTGAGGCCGTGTTCTCCCGCTGCTGGGCGTCAGGAATGGCTCGCCGCAGGTTGCTGCTCAGAGCTTGCTCCCTCTCCTGGGACGTTGCCCCTTTGTGTCTCTGTCTTGTCTTTGTCGGTGTGAGTGAGAGAGCGAGCGTGTCCCTTTGTCCCCCTAGAAAAGCAGGTAGCGTAGCTTAGGCTTCCCAGGAGGGAAAGAGGGGCTCTGTGTAGCAAGCTGTGGGGTGCCATCCGTACTGCACAGCAGCAGAAGGCAATGCTCTCAGACTTGGCCTGGCTTGTGGAGGGGCTTCGAGGCTGGCCAGAGAGCAGAGGCTAGCCTCAGCCCTTCTTTCCGAGGAGGCAGCAAAGCCTCTCGGTGGCCCACCTGTAGCCTTGGTCCCTTGGTTTCTCTTGGACTCCTGTTCTGTGTCACTGGGTCCCTGAGGATGTTGGGGCTTCTTGGGGGTTTCTCTAGGACACTGTAAGTTCCTGGCGGTCCCCGGGTCTCTGGGGCTGGCAGAGTGCAGCTGTGCTCTGCAGAGAAGAAGTGGAGCACTGAGAGACTCAAGCAAATAAGAAAACCATTCCTGATGTGTAAATTATGTACATATGTAGAGTGTCTTAAGTTTAGAGCCTTTATGTTTGTTTAAATAGAAATTGTGTTCTTATAAAGAGCATCTGAAAAATAAAAATCATTGACTTCATTTAAAACAAAAATGTTATGCAAAGATTGTCATCTTTCCAGAGGCTACTTTTTCCTTTAAGTTTCCACAAATCCTGTTCTGAAAAATACTTTGTGCCCATGCTCAGTAGTCCTCTACTGCTGTCAATTGCTCCATGGTTACCTGGAATGTGTATAACTTCTTCTGTGTAATACATTGTATGCAATTATTTATAACATCACGTTGCTTTGACACTGGGTATAAAGATGTACTGTTGCAATTGGCTTTCATCAAGGTTACTTATTTTGACAATAAAATGATCATCTCGCTCCAAAGGAACTGGTAAAACATTCAACTGTGTGAAAATTTTGTGAGCTCAAGAGTACGCACATTGGAATGGAACCTGACCTTTAAGAAGCAGCTTGGCTGCACTCCAAGTGGAGCAGGTAAAAAGTGGTTTGCGTTCAGAATATCAACTCAGAAGACTGTTTTTCAAAAGGGAACTCCAAACTCAATGCTGAATTCTTTACAATGACAACGTGTGCTGATGGTGCACGTGTTCATGGCAGCACTTCCTAATTTCCAAATACCTGCGATTTTCTAGTAATGGTTTCCCCCTGAACTCTGGATCTTCTTTTCTTTTGTTAGTTGATTAAATCCACTCTGTGTAGGGATTTGGTTTAGAGGGTTTTCTGCTGGGTTCTTTTTTGAGGTTTTTTTGGTTGGTTTTCTGCTGTCATGCCTTACATTAGCGTGGCTACAGATGTCAAGAACAATGAGGGCGAAAAGAATCTTGAAGCATTTATATTGTAGTAAATAGTCAAAGGCTGCACTCTCCACTAAATACCGTGTAAGAATATTGTTTTCAAAAAAGCATGGAATTTCAAGGTCAATAAAGAAGAAAACTGTAGCAAATCTGTTGATTCGTTCATCTTTACACTAGTGACTTGATCTTGGGGTCCAAGGCATGGGGCAGCTGTAGCAGCCTCGGGTAAAGAGCTGTTTCCACGTGTGCCCTACTTTTTTTAGGGTAGTTATAGCAATTTGCATAATGAGTGCCATTTATGTTTGTGGGGTGGTATAAATGAGGATGTAAAAACATCCCCTTTGTAACATGCACAGTTCCTTTGGACAGCGGACAGTGTTTTTTCTGAACTCTTGGGATTGATGGAGTACGCTCAGAAATGCCTGCTCTGAAAAGTTGTTTCAATAAACTCATCTGGTGAAGGAGTTGTTGGGGCTGCAACTCGGGAAGCTTTGTTCCTTTAGGAAGGGAGCAAAGGCAATTCCGTGGGTGCCGGCCGACTTTCCACATGTCAGCCCAAAAAGCTGCTGGTGCTGGCAGCAAACAGTCTGTGTGGGGGAGGTAAAGGCCGGGCGGCTCCTGACTGGCACTGCTTGTGGGAGCTTTGGCACGGGAACCTGGAGACCAGGTGAGAAGAGCCGAAATCAACCTAAAAATGGTAACGAAGAAACCAATACAAATAACATAAAATAATAAATCAAATAGGAGGTTTTGTTGGTGGCCGACGGCGGGAGTGGAAGCCGCGGCTGTAGAAAAAGCGCCGTTCCCCCCGCGCCCGTCGATCCACCGACTTCCCGCTCGGGCCCCGGGCGGCATGCGGGGGGGGGAACGAAGGCGCTCGGCTGAGCTGCAGTTCTCGGTCGTGTCCGCCAGGCGGCGCCGGCGAGGCAGACGGGGGGCGGCCGAGGGCGGGATTCGAACCGGCGTTTGGGGAGAGAGAGCCGCGTCCCAGGCGGGCGCCTTGACCGCTCGGCCAGCGGGGCGGGGGCGTGGTCACGGTGGGGCGTGTCCAGCCGGTGCGGGATGGGCGCGGCCACGGGGGGTCGGCACCGCGCTTCGCGCCCTTTAACATTCAAAAAATATGACGAAAACTACATGAAAAATCTAAGAGTCCCCCCGGTGGGGTGCCGCGCCGCCGGCGGGGAGGGGGAGCGAGCAGAGGGCTGGATCCGACGAGACTGACAGGCGCGCCCGCCGGTGGGTGCCGTTCTGCCGGCGGGAAGGCGGAGCTAGCTGGGGGCTGTGCCGCCTCCGGCTTCGCCGCTCTGCCCTCTCTGCTCGCTCCCGGCACGACCCCCGCCCCTCCGCCCCCCCGCCACACGCGGCCCGAGCGGGCCCGAAGCCTCCGCGGCGCGGCCCTGGCCCGGCGCTCCGGGGAACGAGGGGGCTGCGGGCGGCGGGCCCAGCCAAGGAGCCCCTCGGGGCAGCTTAACATTGCAAGTTGCTCGGGCCTCCCCCAGCTCTCCATTTCTTCTCTGCAGAACACAGCTGGACTCTGGCTGCCCCGGGAGAAGTGGAGACCCCGAGTACCTCCCGGGGACCGCCACGATTCTCCCAGGGACTTAAAACGCTCCCCGCCCCACCGCCCCCGTCCCACTCCGAGACTTCCAGGTACCTCCATGGTCCTACAGGAACCCCCAAGGACCCCCAACGCCCCCAGGAGACCCCCCAGGGACTCCCACCATCTCCCGGAAGCCTTCTGGGACACTCGTGGACACAGAAGGAACACCAGAGACGCCAAACAGCCCCCGGGATCTACCGGGACTTCCTTTTTTTTATGGATTTGGTTTGCATACTTTCCTGTATTTTTTATTTTACAAAGCCTGCAAAATAAAACGAGGCGCCGCAAAGCCTTCTGGGTTCCACCGACGCTTCCGGGACTCATTCCTTTGTCATGTCGGTTTCCTCAAATTTTTAATTTTATTTTTAATTTTATTTCTTTTATTCCGTTTTTACCATTACGGGCCGTGCAGGGCGGGCACGCCCCCGCCTTGCTGGCCACGCCCCCGCCCCGCTGGCCGAGCGGTCAAGGCGCCCGCCTGGGACGCGGCTCTCTCTCCCCAATCGCCGGTTCGAATCCCTCCCTCGGCCGCCCCCGTCTGCCTCGCCGGCGCCGCCTGGCGGACACGGCCGGGAACTGCACCGCAGTCCAGCCCCCACCACCACGAATGCCCGCCGGGACCCGAGCGGCGAAGGCGCTGCACGGGCCGGGGAGCGGCTCTTTCTCTGCAGCCGAGCCTTCCACTCCCACCGTCGCCCAAGAGCGAAAGCTCTTATTTTATTTTTTATTTTATGTCATTTTTGGTTGCTCTTTTGTCACACTTGTTAGCTTTATCTTTTTAAATTTTGATTTTTTAAATTGATTTTTTGTACTTACATTAATTTTTCTCCTTTTTTGGAGAGTTTGCAGGCACAGAGCCTGCAGCACAGACACAGCTGAGGGCTCAGGGACACTCAGCAGGCACAGAACCTGCAGCACAGACACAGCAGAGGGCTCAGGGACACTCAGCATCCACAGAACCTGCAGCACAGACACAGCAGAGGGCTCAGGGACACTCAGCAGGCACAGACAGAGCAGCACAGACACAGCAGAGGGCTCAGGGACACTCAGCATGCACAGAACCTGCAGCACAGACACAGCAGAGGGCTCAGGGACACTCAGCAGGCACAGACAGAGCAGCACAGACACAGCTGAGGGCTCAGGGACACTCAGCAGGCACAGAACCTGCAGCACAGACACAGCTGAGGGCTCAGGGACACTCAGCAGGCACAGAACCTGCAGCACAGACACAGCAGAGGGCTCAGGGACACTCAGCATCCACAGAACCTGCAGCACCGACACAGCAGAGGGCTCAGGGACACTCAGCAGGCACAGACAAAGGAGCACAGACACAGCAGAGGGCTCAGGGACACTCAGCAGGCACAGAACCTGCAGCACAGACACAGCAGAGGGCTCAAGGACACTCAGCATCCACAGAACCTGCAGCACAGACACAGCAGAGGGCTCAGGGACACTCAGCAGGCACAGAACCTGCAGCACAGACACAGCAGAGGGCTCAGGGACACTCAGCATGCACAGAACCTGCAGCACAGACAGAGCAGAGGGCTCAGGGACACTCAGCCACTGCCATGGCTCTTCATGCACAGGGCACAAGCTCAGACACTCTCAGAGCAGCAGTTATGGAGGGAGAAACAGCTCATCTCTCAGACAATCTTTACTTACCCAAATCTTGAACAAAACAAACACTATATGGGGTAAGAGTTAGCTGTGCACTCAAAATGTCTAATTTTATATGAGCTGCCTGAATCTCCCACGTCCATGCAACTGAACAGGAGACAACCATTAGTTATAGGCCATCAAGGGGATAAATCTTCATCTTTTAAATAGCATATATTTGAGCTGATTGCTAAACTAAGTGCTGTGAAAAATAAGGCCTTTCTGAGGTTACCAGGAAAACCTTACAAAAGCCAAGTTCCAATGAACAAGAAGACACAGCAAGATCTTGCCTTCTGCCTACAACACACTTCATTTTGCTGATTAACAAACCTTAGCAAGAGACCATTCTCACAGAGGCATTTCTTCTCTGCTGAATGCAGCCCAGGGATGCAGAGCCCAAGCCACCTACCCTGCCTGGGCACGCTGTGAACAGTTTGTGCAGAGACTGGGCCAGCTGGATCCTGGGATTGTTCACCATTTGCCCCACAGGATCATGTTCTTCCTTCCCAGCAAAGGCCAGCTGGGAGAATGCAGTCTGATAGCCTGGAGTATCCTCTGTGTCAATGAAGTGCTCCTTGTCAGGGGTCGTGTCATCCTCAGGCAGCTCAAACAAGCCAAGGAGGGAGGGCCTGCAGCAAAGGAATCCTGGGGGGAGAGGGGAGGGGAACAGTGAACAGGTGAGGACAGCCTGTGCTTCACAAGAACGCTCAGATTACCTGGAACCCCTTTGCAGGGACTTGCTTAACTCCTGGCACTGTCCCTGTCCCAGGGAAGCTGCACTAGGACTGTGGGTCTGGGTCCTCTCCAGGCACAATGCAGCTGCTCATATTAACAGCATCAGCAATGCCCTCATTTTTTAGCAGCTCAAATTGCTGTGATACAAACCCAAGAATAGCAATTCTTTTCCAGATTACAGCTTTTCTCTAAGTACATTCAAAAAGAGTTCTAGTCCAGGACCTGGTTACTGTCATTCAGTTCAGGCTACCTGAGCCCCCAGACTGCTGGACTGCCTTTCAATCTCCAGAGCTTTCCCCCAGATTCCACTTTCAGGCTAAGACACTACAGCCTGTCAGGTTGTGAGTATTCTCAGGCCTCCTGACTATGACAGTTACAAGTCAAAAGTGGGCCCAGCTTTCCAGAAGGAATGCAAGCTGACAGTAGCCTAATTCCCTTCAGTGGAGCTCTACTCAGCCAAATCCAGGCTCAAACACATCTCAAACCAGCTCTGCCATTTGCTTTGAAAACACACTTCCCTTTGTGCAGTGAAGGATGAAAAGGTATGAAAAGCCTCAAGCTCAGCCTCACCACAACAGTGGGCCTGAAGAAATGCCAAAGGAGTTTATTGGAGGGGCCTATTCTGGTGAAAGCTCCTACTTTCCAGACCTCCAACAGCATCACCAGCAGACCCTGAAGAAGTGTGGCACCTACCACGGCTTGGGGTACTCAGTGTCCATCACGGGAGGACATTCTGTTAATGTCTTGGTGATGCCAACAGCACGGATCTGCTTTTCAACTTGTCCCAGACTCTTTCTGGATTTCAGGAATCATCATTTTCTCCAAGCCCGTTTCAAACATCCTAGTATGACAGTTAGAGAAAAAGTATCAGAACGATTTATCACCCTATGGTGACCAAAGAAAAGCAGAAACCACACAAAGCACCAGGAAACAGAGAACACAAGACAATTTGTTTCTTAACAATTGCTGCCCTCTTACATAGATGTTTGCACATACAAACTTTTTACAAAGGATTAAAACCAGAGACAGCAATCCTTCCCTTTTATGACCCGCTCAGGAGATCAGTAACTTGAACTATCAGTGAGGAACTGTGGGCAGAAAATCAGAAATGAACCCCAAAAGGAGAGGCACCCGGGCAGTCAGATTAGCGCCAAACCTCCTTTGCCATTTCAGCCAGAGAGACAACTCTTTCCTGCTTCAAAGGCAAAAACTGCACAGCAGCCTGAAATACAACCCAAGCCAACAGAACACACTCCCTTTGGCTGTATGCTGCCAAGTATTTCCTGCAGAGCTCATGCCCCATTTCCTGTGCCATACTAGTTAATGAAGAGGAGAAAGCAACGAGAAAAAGGATGAAGTAAAACTCCAGATGAAAACAAGAGAATTGCTTTAGAGTCAGCAGCAAAATGCATTCTAAGAAGGAGACAGAAAGGGCAGCCTTCATAAATGTTCCCTTTTACTGAAGGGCATTAACTTGCTGCTCCAAAGTTTGCCTAAAAACTGCTCATCTTCTCGGGCACCACAACACTGAAACGTGGAACGCTGGAAGCACCACTTCCATTTGGTTGGTGGAACACCACTGGAAGAACCCTGTAATTCTTGCTCCTCTACAGGAGGCATCAAGCAGATTTTAAAGGATTAATAACAGACCTTGTGTGATCTGTGTAGAGATAACATCACGAATTTCATCAGCATGGCCATCTGCCTGGGGATGATTTCAACAATGTGTCACAGCTTTGACAGAGGAACGTAAACCCTTCCTCAGAACTTTATTCCCATGAAGGCCAAAATGACACAAAAGCATGGAATGTTTCCCAGCATGAACACAAACTGCAGAGAGCAGTGGTCAGAATGGCTGTGCTGTGTGGCAGGGCAAGTGTGTTGCTATTAGCTGGAGATTAAATGGAGACACTTTCAGACAAGTAACGACATCACACACACCAGGAAAGGAGGAGAACTACACTCCAGAACACTCCAGGCTGCAAGGAAAGCAAACATGAAGCTCTAGGCAACTGTTCTTCCTAAGTGGCCCAGCAGAAAGTTGGCTCTGACCATCGAAGACACACACCAGTGCAAAAGCATCCCTAACCTAAACCAGGATTCTGATCCTGCAGTGAAGGACAAGGAAGACACGTTGTGGCTCCTTCTCACTCACTCCCTCACTCACTCACTCACTCCACTCCCTCACTCACTCACTCCACTCACTCACTCACTCCACTCACTCATTCACTCCCTCACTCACTCCACTCACTCCACTCAGTCATTCACTCCCTCCCTCACTCACTCACTCACTCACTCACTCATTCACTCACTCACTCACTCCACTCACTCCCTCACTCACTCACTCACCCACTCCACTCAGTCCACTCACTCACTCCCTCACTCACTCCACTCACTCACTCCACTCACTCACTCATTCACTCCCTCACTCACTCACTCACTCCCTCACTCACTCCACTCACTCCCTCACTCACTCACTCCACTCACTCACTCACTCCCTCCACTCCCTCACTCACTCCCTCACTCACTCACTCACTCCCTCACTCACTCCACTCACTCACTCACTCACTCACTCACTCACTCCCTCACTCACTCCACTCACTCACTCACTCACTCACTCACTCCCTCACTCACTCCACTCACTCCCTCACTCACTCACTCCCTCACTCACTCCACTCACTCCCTCACTCACTCACTCACTCACTCCACTCACTCATTCACTCCCTCACTCACTCACTCACTCTCCTCAAGCCTGTTCTGAACACAAGCCCTGAGAGTTCTGCTGGTCCACATGTTCCACAGGAAGCAAACAAGGTAAGAAAATTCTGGGAAACTGCCACTTGCCAAAACCAAGTGCAGGAATTTTCCATCTCGGCTGACAAAAGCACAGGAGCCCAGGATTCACCTCACCCCCAGGACGGGAAAGCACCCACCGAGCTGCATGCAGAGTATTTGTCCGTGCATGGAGCGCCACTGAGGCCCAGCCCAGCCCCTGCCCCGCGGCCCCGGCACTCACGATCTTGGCGGCGGCGCTGCGGGCGATGGTGCCGGCGCCGCGCTCCAGGAACGCCTCTGGAGCAGCCGCACCGGCGGCGGGATGTTCCCCGCGCGCTCCCGCGGCACCGGCTGCGGCAGGTGCGGGAAAACAGCGCCATGAACGAACACGGGATGTGGCATCGAGCAGGAGAGGCAGCACTGGCGACAGCGCTTCGTACTCCGCGCCTGCGCAGTGGCGACAACGTTTCGTACTCCGCGCATGCGCAGAAGCGACTGCGATCTGTACTCCGCGCATGCGCAGTAGCGAAAACGCGCTGTACTCCGCGCGTGCGCAGTAGCGACAAAGTTCCGTACTCCGCGCGTGCGCGGTAGCGACGGAGCTGGGTACTCCGCGCGTGCGCAGTAGCTACGACGCTCCGAACTCCGCGCGTGCGCAGTAGCGACGGAGCGCCGTACTCCGCGCATGCGCAGTAGCGACGGCGCTCTGTACTGCGCGCGTGCGCAGTAGCGACTGCCCGCTGTACTCCGCGCGTGCGCAGTAGCGACAAAGTTCTGTACTCCGCGCGTGCGCAGTAGTGACACAGTTCCGAACTCCGCGCGTGCGCAGTACCGACGGCGCTCTGTACTCCGCGCGTGCGCAGTAGCGACTACGAACTGTAGTCCGCGCGTGTGCAGTAGCGACGGTGCTCTGTACTCCGCGCGTGCGCAGTAGCGACTGCAATCTGTACTCCGCGCGTGCGCAGTAGCGACAAAGTTCCTGGCCCTGGCCGTTCCGAGGTGTGCAGCTCCCTGTCCGTGGAGGAAGGCCCCCAGGCCTTAGGCCGTTAGCTGTTTTTCCTGGTACTGGAATCTTATTGCTATTAGTGCAGGGGGAAGCCGAGTCCTGTGGCTCCCTGGGTGTGCACCCGCCCGTAATCGAGGTCTGGGTCTGGGAGCCTCGGTGCTCCCTCAGCTGGCAGGCTGTGCGGGGCGACCGCCCCGTTAGCGGGGAGCGGGTCTGGGTGCCCCTGAGGCGGAGAGAAGGAGCCTCCGCAGGCCTTTGGGCCCAGGGCCGCCCGTAAGTCTGGGCCAGTGCCCTGGAGTCCCGGGCACTTTGCAGACTAGCAGCGTCTCGAGCCCTCTGTAGTCAGAGGTGCAGCCTCGTTGGCCAGTGCTTTGTATGCCCAGCTTCCTTTGCCCAGAGGGCCTGGCTCCCAGCAGCAGACGGGGCGTCGCCGTGACCACTCAAGGTGAGGTTTGGAGAGGTTTGTGTCAGTGGGGGGCTCTGTGGGTGGGTTTGGAGTGACTTGGAGGTCTCCCTCTGGGGATGTAGGGTCCCGGTTTACTTCCTACAGAGGAGCTGGTGTTTCTCACACCTGCCTGTGTCCTCCTTCCTTTGCAGAAACCATGGGAGAAGAGAGCGGCGGCATCGTGCGGACGGCAGTGTTGACGTGGGAAAACGCGGAGGTGGCACCAGTGGAAGTTGGAGCGTTGTGTGGAGCCGTGGGGGGGTGTGGTGGGAGTGGGCAGGTGATGGTGGCTTGGGGAGCTCGCTCTGGGTGCCCGTTTCACTGACTTGAAGGAGTTGGAGCTTCTCGGACTCAACTGTGTTATTCTCTTTGCTTGACGGAAGCCATCCGAGAAGAAAGCAGAGCCAGGAGCGTGGGACGGCGAGGCAAAAGAGTTCAGAAGAGGATCAGCAGCGTCGAGGTCAAGAGGGAGCACAAGAAAGGCCTTCTGGGCAAATGAACCTCTTTGCCATCACGGGGTCAGGCATACACGTAGGAGTGCGGAGGGCATCTTCAGGGTGCCCCCGCTGGCTTTGCGCTGGGTGACCCCCCCTGTAAACAGGGCTGGGTCTTTCCTTTGGTAGTGTTGGCCTTTTGCCACGGTTCTCCTTTGGCTGCCCAGAAAGAGGGGGACAACCCTGTAAGGAAGAGGGAGAGTCCCCTTGGCCACACCCGATAGGAGAATGCAGGTCTCCCGATGCCAGCCCACCCTTTAAACAGGGCAGGGCTTTTGTTTTTTGCCTTGGCTCCTTTGTGCCTGCTGACGGCTGCTGGCCACTGTGACCCCCTGTAGCTGGGCCGCGTCACAGCCGCTGTTCTTTGGCCAGCCGTGAAGCCCTTGAGCGTAGTCAGGCCCTTGAGGCCTCTGTGCAGGCCAGGGCGAGTCTGAGGCCGTTGTCTCCTGCTTGTGGGCGGTAGGGATGGCTCGCCGCAGGTTGCTGCTCAGAGCTTGCTCCCTCTCCTGGGACGCTGCCCCTTTGTGTCTCTGTCTTGTCTTTGTCGGTGTGAGTGAGAGAGCGAGCGTGTCCCTTGGTCCCCCTAGAAAAGCAGGTAGCGTAGCTTAGGCTTCCCAGGAGGGAAAGAGGAGCTGTGTGCAACAACCGGGGCGTGCCCTGAAAACCCACAGACGGAAACACGGCCCAGCCTCGGCCCTTCTTTCCGAGGAGGCAGCAAAGCCTCTCGGTGACCCGCCTGTAGCCAGGGCCTGGGTCTGTGCCAGTGCTGCTGGTGACGTGCCAGCATGTGCCCGCCCTGTCTTCAGGGCTGGGGCCCTGTCCTCGCGACCTTAGGCCGTGGAGGGCATTGTTGGGGGTGCCGAGCCTAGAAGGGGCAGCCTTGTAAGCGGGGCTTTGTACGACCCCAGTGCTCGGCGGGCGGTTGGAGGGAGCCCCTGTAATCGGGTGGGTATTCCTGGCCCTGGCCGTTCCGAGGTCCAGGGCCGGGAGGTGTGCAGCTCCCTGTCCGTGGAGGAAGGCCCCCAGGCCTTAGGCCGTTAGCTGTTTTTCCTGGTACTGGAATCTTATTGCTATTAGTGCAGGGGGAAGCCGAGTCCTGTGGCTCCCTGGGTGTGCACCCGCCCGTAATCGGGGTCTGGGTCTGGGAGCCTCGGTGCTCCCTCGGCTGGCAGGCTGTGCGGGGCGACCGCCCCGTTAGCGGGGAGCGGGTCTGGGTGCCCCTGAGGCGGAGAGAAGGAGCCTCCGCAGGCCTTTGGGCCCAGGGCCGCCCGTAAGTCTGGGCCAGTGCCCTGGAGTCCCGGGCACTTTGCAGACTAGCAGCGTCTCGAGCCCTCTGTAGTCAGAGGTGCAGCCTCGTTGGCCAGTGCTTTGTATGCCCAGCTTCCTTTGCCCAGAGGGCCTGGCTCCCAGCAGCAGACGGGGCGTCGCCGTGACCACTCAAGGTGAGGTTTGGAGAGGTTTGTGTCAGTGGGGGGCTCTGTGGGTGGGTTTGGAGTGACTTGGAGGTCTCCCTCTGGGGATGTAGGGTCCCGGTTTACTTCCTACAGAGGAGCTGGTGTTTCTCACACCTGCCTGTGTCCTCCTTCCTTTGCAGAAACCATGGGAGAAGAGAGCGGCGGCATCGTGCGGACGGCAGTGTTGACGTGGGAAAACGCGGAGGTGGCACCAGTGGAAGTTGGAGCGTTGTGTGGAGCCGTGGGGGGGTGTGGTGGGAGTGGGCAGGTGATGGTGGCTTGGGGAGCTCGCTCTGGGTGCCCGTTTCACTGACTTGAAGGAGTTGGAGCTTCTCGGACTCAACTGTGTTATTCTCTTTGCTTGACGGAAGCCATCCGAGAAGAAAGCAGAGCCAGGAGCGTGGGACGGCGAGGCAAAAGAGTTCAGAAGAGGATCAGCAGCGTCGAGGTCAAGAGGGAGCACAAGAAAGGCCTTCTGGGCAAATGAACCTCTTTGCCATCACGGGGTCAGGCATACACGTAGGAGTGCGGAGGGCATCTTCAGGGTGCCCCCGCTGGCTTTGCGCTGGGTGACCCCCCCTGTAAACAGGGCTGGGTCTTTCCTTTGGTAGTGTTGGCCTTTTGCCACGGTTCTCCTTTGGCTGCCCAGAAAGAGGGGGACAACCCTGTAAGGAAGAGGGAGAGTCCCCTTGGCCACACCCGATAGGAGAATGCAGGTCTCCCGATGCCAGCCCACCCTTTAAACAGGGCAGGGCTTTTGTTTTTTGCCTTGGCTCCTTTGTGCCTGCTGACGGCTGCTGGCCACTGTGACCCCCTGTAGCTGGGCCGCGTCACAGCCGCTGTTCTTTGGCCAGCCGTGAAGCCCTTGAGCGTAGCCAGGCCCTTGAGGCCTCTGTGCAGGCCAGGGCGAGTCTGAGGCCGTTGTCTCCTGCTTGTGGGCGGTAGGGATGGCTCGCCGCAGGTTGCTGCTCAGAGCTTGCTCCCTCTCCTGGGACGCTGCCCCTTTGTGTCTCTGTCTTGTCTTTGTCGGTGTGAGTGAGAGAGCGAGCGTGTCCCTTGGTCCCCCTAGAAAAGCAGGTAGCGTAGCTTAGGCTTCCCAGGAGGGAAAGAGGAGCTGTGTGCAACAACCGGGGCGTGCCCTGAAAACCCACAGACGGAAACACGGCCCAGCCTCGGCCCTTCTTTCCGAGGAGGCAGCAAAGCCTCTCGGTGACCCGCCTGTAGCCAGGGCCTGGGTCTGTGCCAGTGCTGCTGGTGACGTGCCAGCATGTGCCCGCCCTGTCTTCAGGGCTGGGGCCCTGCCCTCGCGACCTTAGGCCGTGGAGGGCATTGTTGGGGGTGCCGAGCCTAGAAGGGGCAGCCTTGTAAGCGGGGCTTTGTACGACCCCAGTGCTCGGCGGGCGGTTGGAGGGAGCCCCTGTAATCGGGTGGGTATTCCTGGCCCTGGCCGTTCCGAGGTCCAGGGCCGGGAGGTGTGCAGCTCCCTGTCCGTGGAGGAAGGCCCCCAGGCCTTAGGCCGTTAGCTGTTTTTCCTGGTACTGGAATCTTATTGCTATTAGTGCAGGGGGAAGCCGAGTCCTGTGGCTCCCTGGGTGTGCACCCGCCCGTAATCGGGGTCTGGGTCTGGGAGCCTCGGTGCTCCCTCGGCTGGCAGGCTGTGCGGGGCGACCGCCCCGTTAGCGGGGAGCGGGTCTGGGTGCCCCTGAGGCGGAGAGAAGGAGCCTCCGCAGGCCTTTGGGCCCAGGGCCGCCCGTAAGTCTGGGCCAGTGCCCTGGAGTCCCGGGCACTTTGCAGACTAGCAGCGTCTCGAGCCCTCTGTAGTCAGAGGTGCAGCCTCGTTGGCCAGTGCTTTGTATGCCCAGCTTCCTTTGCCCAGAGGGCCTGGCTCCCAGCAGCAGACGGGGCGTCGCCGTGACCACTCAAGGTGAGGTTTGGAGAGGTTTGTGTCAGTGGGGGGCTCTGTGGGTGGGTTTGGAGTGACTTGGAGGTCTCCCTCTGGGGATGTAGGGTCCCGGTTTACTTCCTACAGAGGAGCTGGTGTTTCTCACACCTGCCTGTGTCCTCCTTCCTTTGCAGAAACCATGGGAGAAGAGAGCGGCGGCATCGTGCGGACGGCAGTGTTGACGTGGGAAAACGTGGAGGTGGCACCAGTGAAAGTTGGAGCGTTGTGTGGAGCCGTGGGGGGGTGTGGTGGGAGTGGGGGCAGGTGATGGTGGCTTGGGGAGCTCGCTCTGGGTGCCCGTTTCACTGACTTGAAGGAGTTGGAGCTTCTCGGACTCAACTGTGTTATTCTCTTTGCTTGACGGAAGCCATCCGAGAAGAAAGCAGAGCCAGGAGCGTGGGACGGCGAGGCAAAAGAGTTCAGAAGAGGATCAGCAGCGTCGAGGTCAAGAGGGAGCACAAGAAAGGCCTTCTGGGCAAATGAACCTCTTTGCCATCACGGGGTCAGGCATACACGTAGGAGTGCGGAGGGCATCTTCAGGGTGCCCCCGCTGGCTTTGCGCTGGGTGACCCCCCCTGTAAAAAGGGCTGGGTCTTTCCTTTGGTAGTGTTGGCCTTTTGCCACGGTTCTCCTTTGGCTGCCCAGAAAGAGGGGGTCAACCCTGTAAGGAAGAGGGAGAGTCCCCTTGGCCACACCCGATAGGAGAATGCAGGTCTCCTGACCCCAGCCCACCCTTTAAACAGGGCAGGGCTTTTTTTTTTGCCTTGGCACCTTTGTGCCTGCTGACGGCTGCTGGCCACTGTGACCCCCTGTAGCTGGGCCGCGTCACAGCCGCTGTTCTTTGGCCAGCCGTGAAGCCCTTGAGCGTAGTCAGGCCCTTGAGGCCTCTGTGCAGGCCAGGGCGAGTCTGAGGCCGTTGTCTCCTGCTTGTGGGCGGTAGGGATGGCTCGCCGCAGGTTGCTGCTCAGAGCTTGCTCCCTCTCCTGGGACGCTGCCCCTTTGTGTCTCTGTCTTGTCTTTGTCGGTGTGAGTGAGAGAGCGAGCGTGTCCCTTGGTCCCCCTAGAAAAGCAGGTAGCGTAGCTTAGGCTTCCCAGGAGGGAAAGAGGAGCTGTGTGCAACAACCGGGGCGTGCCCTGAAAACCCACAGACGGAAACACGGCCCAGCCTCGGCCCTTCTTTCCGAGGAGGCAGCAAAGCCTCTCGGTGACCCGCCTGTAGCCAGGGCCTGGGTCTGTGCCAGTGCTGCTGGTGACGTGCCAGCATGTGCCCGCCCTGTCTTCAGGGCTGGGGCCCTGTCCTCGCGACCTTAGGCCGTGGAGGGCATTGTTGGGGGTGCCGAGCCTAGAAGGGGCAGCCTTGTAAGCGGGGCTTTGTACGACCCCAGTGCTCGGCGGGCGGTTGGAGGGAGCCCCTGTAATCGGGTGGGTATTCCTGGCCCTGGCCGTTCCGAGGTCCAGGGCCGGGAGGTGTGCAGCTCCCTGTCCGTGGAGGAAGGCCCCCAGGCCTTAGGCCGTTAGCTGTTTTTCCTGGTACTGGAATCTTATTGCTATTAGTGCAGGGGGAAGCCGAGTCCTGTGGCTCCCTGGGTGTGCACCCGCCCGTAATCGGGGTCTGGGTCTGGGAGCCTCGGTGCTCCCTCGGCTGGCAGGCTGTGCGGGGCGACCGCCCCGTTAGCGGGGAGCGGGTCTGGGTGCCCCTGAGGCGGAGAGAAGGAGCCTCCGCAGGCCTTTGGGCCCAGGGCCGCCCGTAAGTCTGGGCCAGTGCCCTGGAGTCCCGGGCACTTTGCAGACTAGCAGCGTCTCGAGCCCTCTGTAGTCAGAGGTGCAGCCTCGTTGGCCAGTGCTTTGTATGCCCAGCTTCCTTTGCCCAGAGGGCCTGGCTCCCAGCAGCAGACGGGGCGTCGCCGTGACCACTCAAGGTGAGGTTTGGAGAGGTTTGTGTCAGTGGGGGGCTCTGTGGGTGGGTTTGGAGTGACTTGGAGGTCTCCCTCTGGGGATGTAGGGTCCCGGTTTACTTCCTACAGAGGAGCTGGTGTTTCTCACACCTGCCTGTGTCCTCCTTCCTTTGCAGAAACCATGGGAGAAGAGAGCGGCGGCATCGTGCGGACGGCAGTGTTGACGTGGGAAAACGCGGAGGTGGCACCAGTGGAAGTTGGAGCGTTGTGTGGAGCCGTGGGGGGGTGTGGTGGGAGTGGGCAGGTGATGGTGGCTTGGGGAGCTCGCTCTGGGTGCCCGTTTCACTGACTTGAAGGAGTTGGAGCTTCTCGGACTCAACTGTGTTATTCTCTTTGCTTGACGGAAGCCATCCGAGAAGAAAGCAGAGCCAGGAGCGTGGGACGGCGAGGCAAAAGAGTTCAGAAGAGGATCAGCAGCGTCGAGGTCAAGAGGGAGCACAAGAAAGGCCTTCTGGGCAAATGAACCTCTTTGCCATCACGGGGTCAGGCATACACGTAGGAGTGCGGAGGGCATCTTCAGGGTGCCCCCGCTGGCTTTGCGCTGGGTGACCCCCCCTGTAAACAGGGCTGGGTCTTTCCTTTGGTAGTGTTGGCCTTTTGCCACGGTTCTCCTTTGGCTGCCCAGAAAGAGGGGGACAACCCTGTAAGGAAGAGGGAGAGTCCCCTTGGCCACACCCGATAGGAGAATGCAGGTCTCCCGATGCCAGCCCACCCTTTAAACAGGGCAGGGCTTTTGTTTTTTGCCTTGGCTCCTTTGTGCCTGCTGACGGCTGCTGGCCACTGTGACCCCCTGTAGCTGGGCCGCGTCACAGCCGCTGTCCTTTGGCCAGCCGTGAAGCCCTTGAGCGTAGCCAGGCCCTTGAGGCCTCTGTGCAGGCCAGGGCGAGTCTGAGGCCGTTGTCTCCTGCTTGTGGGCGGTAGGGATGGCTCGCCGCAGGTTGCTGCTCAGAGCTTGCTCCCTCTCCTGGGACGCTGCCCCTTTGTGTCTCTGTCTTGTCTTTGTCGGTGTGAGTGAGAGAGCGAGCGTGTCCCTTGGTCCCCCTAGAAAAGCAGGTAGCGTAGCTTAGGCTTCCCAGGAGGGAAAGAGGAGCTGTGTGCAACAACCGGGGCGTGCCCTGAAAACCCACAGACGGAAACACGGCCCAGCCTCGGCCCTTCTTTCCGAGGAGGCAGCAAAGCCTCTCGGTGACCCGCCTGTAGCCAGGGCCTGGGTCTGTGCCAGTGCTGCTGGTGACGTGCCAGCATGTGCCCGCCCTGTCTTCAGGGCTGGGGCCCTGCCCTCGCGACCTTAGGCCGTGGAGGGCATTGTTGGGGGTGCCGAGCCTAGAAGGGGCAGCCTTGTAAGCGGGGCTTTGTACGACCCCAGTGCTCGGCGGGCGGTTGGAGGGAGCCCCTGTAATCGGGTGGGTATTCCTGGCCCTGGCCGTTCCGAGGTCCAGGGCCGGGAGGTGTGCAGCTCCCTGTCCGTGGAGGAAGGCCCCCAGGCCTTAGGCCGTTAGCTGTTTTTCCTGGTACTGGAATCTTATTGCTATTAGTGCAGGGGGAAGCCGAGTCCTGTGGCTCCCTGGGTGTGCACCCGCCCGTAATCGGGGTCTGGGTCTGGGAGCCTCGGTGCTCCCTCGGCTGGCAGGCTGTGCGGGGCGACCGCCCCGTTAGCGGGGAGCGGGTCTGGGTGCCCCTGAGGCGGAGAGAAGGAGCCTCCGCAGGCCTTTGGGCCCAGGGCCGCCCGTAAGTCTGGGCCAGTGCCCTGGAGTCCCGGGCACTTTGCAGACTAGCAGCGTCTCGAGCCCTCTGTAGTCAGAGGTGCAGCCTCGTTGGCCAGTGCTTTGTATGCCCAGCTTCCTTTGCCCAGAGGGCCTGGCTCCCAGCAGCAGACGGGGCGTCGCCGTGACCACTCAAGGTGAGGTTTGGAGAGGTTTGTGTCAGTGGGGGGCTCTGTGGGTGGGTTTGGAGTGACTTGGAGGTCTCCCTCTGGGGATGTAGGGTCCCGGTTTACTTCCTACAGAGGAGCTGGTGTTTCTCACACCTGCCTGTGTCCTCCTTCCTTT
Source organism: Pithys albifrons albifrons (assembly GCF_047495875.1). Lineage (NCBI taxonomy): Eukaryota > Metazoa > Chordata > Aves > Passeriformes > Thamnophilidae > Pithys > Pithys albifrons. The sequence continues at coordinate 125,388 of NC_092463.1, read as the reverse complement.
GCAGAAACCATGGGAGAAGAGAGCGGCGGCATCGTGCGGACGGCAGTGTTGACGTGGGAAAACGTGGAGGTGGCACCAGTGAAAGTTGGAGCGTTGTGTGGAGCCGTGGGGGGGTGTGGTGGGAGTGGGGGCAGGTGATGGTGGCTTGGGGAGCTCGCTCTGGGTGCCCGTTTCACTGACTTGAAGGAGTTGGAGCTTCTCGGACTCAACTGTGTTATTCTCTTTGCTTGACGGAAGCCATCCGAGAAGAAAGCAGAGCCAGGAGCGTGGGACGGCGAGGCAAAAGAGTTCAGAAGAGGATCAGCAGCGTCGAGGTCAAGAGGGAGCACAAGAAAGGCCTTCTGGGCAAATGAACCTCTTTGCCATCACGGGGTCAGGCATACACGTAGGAGTGCGGAGGGCATCTTCAGGGTGCCCCCGCTGGCTTTGCGCTGGGTGACCCCCCCTGTAAAAAGGGCTGGGTCTTTCCTTTGGTAGTGTTGGCCTTTTGCCACGGTTCTCCTTTGGCTGCCCAGAAAGAGGGGGTCAACCCTGTAAGGAAGAGGGAGAGTCCCCTTGGCCACACCCGATAGGAGAATGCAGGTCTCCTGACCCCAGCCCACCCTTTAAACAGGGCAGGGCTTTTTTTTTTGCCTTGGCTCCTTTGTGCCTGCTGACGGCTGCTGGCCACTGTGACCCCCTGTAGCTGGGCCGCGTCACAGCCGCTGTTCTTTGGCCAGCCGTGAAGCCCTTGAGCGTAGTCAGGCCCTTGAGGCCTCTGTGCAGGCCAGGGCGAGTCTGAGGCCGTTGTCTCCTGCTTGTGGGCGGTAGGGATGGCTCGCCGCAGGTTGCTGCTCAGAGCTTGCTCCCTCTCCTGGGACGCTGCCCCTTTGTGTCTCTGTCTTGTCTTTGTCGGTGTGAGTGAGAGAGCGAGCGTGTCCCTTGGTCCCCCTAGAAAAGCAGGTAGCGTAGCTTAGGCTTCCCAGGAGGGAAAGAGGAGCTGTGTGCAACAACCGGGGCGTGCCCTGAAAACCCACAGACGGAAACACGGCCCAGCCTCGGCCCTTCTTTCCGAGGAGGCAGCAAAGCCTCTCGGTGACCCGCCTGTAGCCAGGGCCTGGGTCTGTGCCAGTGCTGCTGGTGACGTGCCAGCATGTGCCCGCCCTGTCTTCAGGGCTGGGGCCCTGTCCTCGCGACCTTAGGCCGTGGAGGGCATTGTTGGGGGTGCCGAGCCTAGAAGGGGCAGCCTTGTAAGCGGGGCTTTGTACGACCCCAGTGCTCGGCGGGCGGTTGGAGGGAGCCCCTGTAATCGGGTGGGTATTCCTGGCCCTGGCCGTTCCGAGGTCCAGGGCCGGGAGGTGTGCAGCTCCCTGTCCGTGGAGGAAGGCCCCCAGGCCTTAGGCCGTTAGCTGTTTTTCCTGGTACTGGAATCTTATTGCTATTAGTGCAGGGGGAAGCCGAGTCCTGTGGCTCCCTGGGTGTGCACCCGCCCGTAATCGGGGTCTGGGTCTGGGAGCCTCGGTGCTCCCTCGGCTGGCAGGCTGTGCGGGGCGACCGCCCCGTTAGCGGGGAGCGGGTCTGGGTGCCCCTGAGGCGGAGAGAAGGAGCCTCCGCAGGCCTTTGGGCCCAGGGCCGCCCGTAAGTCTGGGCCAGTGCCCTGGAGTCCCGGGCACTTTGCAGACTAGCAGCGTCTCGAGCCCTCTGTAGTCAGAGGTGCAGCCTCGTTGGCCAGTGCTTTGTATGCCCAGCTTCCTTTGCCCAGAGGGCCTGGCTCCCAGCAGCAGACGGGGCGTCGCCGTGACCACTCAAGGTGAGGTTTGGAGAGGTTTGTGTCAGTGGGGGGCTCTGTGGGTGGGTTTGGAGTGACTTGGAGGTCTCCCTCTGGGGATGTAGGGTCCCGGTTTACTTCCTACAGAGGAGCTGGTGTTTCTCACACCTGCCTGTGTCCTCCTTCCTTTGCAGAAACCATGGGAGAAGAGAGCGGCGGCATCGTGCGGACGGCAGTGTTGACGTGGGAAAACGCGGAGGTGGCACCAGTGGAAGTTGGAGCGTTGTGTGGAGCCGTGGGGGGGTGTGGTGGGAGTGGGCAGGTGATGGTGGCTTGGGGAGCTCGCTCTGGGTGCCCGTTTCACTGACTTGAAGGAGTTGGAGCTTCTCGGACTCAACTGTGTTATTCTCTTTGCTTGACGGAAGCCATCCGAGAAGAAAGCAGAGCCAGGAGCGTGGGACGGCGAGGCAAAAGAGTTCAGAAGAGGATCAGCAGCGTCGAGGTCAAGAGGGAGCACAAGAAAGGCCTTCTGGGCAAATGAACCTCTTTGCCATCACGGGGTCAGGCATACACGTAGGAGTGCGGAGGGCATCTTCAGGGTGCCCCCGCTGGCTTTGCGCTGGGTGACCCCCCCTGTAAACAGGGCTGGGTCTTTCCTTTGGTAGTGTTGGCCTTTTGCCACGGTTCTCCTTTGGCTGCCCAGAAAGAGGGGGACAACCCTGTAAGGAAGAGGGAGAGTCCCCTTGGCCACACCCGATAGGAGAATGCAGGTCTCCCGATGCCAGCCCACCCTTTAAACAGGGCAGGGCTTTTGTTTTTTGCCTTGGCTCCTTTGTGCCTGCTGACGGCTGCTGGCCACTGTGACCCCCTGTAGCTGGGCCGCGTCACAGCCGCTGTCCTTTGGCCAGCCGTGAAGCCCTTGAGCGTAGCCAGGCCCTTGAGGCCTCTGTGCAGGCCAGGGCGAGTCTGAGGCCGTTGTCTCCTGCTTGTGGGCGGTAGGGATGGCTCGCCGCAGGTTGCTGCTCAGAGCTTGCTCCCTCTCCTGGGACGCTGCCCCTTTGTGTCTCTGTCTTGTCTTTGTCGGTGTGAGTGAGAGAGCGAGCGTGTCCCTTGGTCCCCCTAGAAAAGCAGGTAGCGTAGCTTAGGCTTCCCAGGAGGGAAAGAGGAGCTGTGTGCAACAACCGGGGCGTGCCCTGAAAACCCACAGACGGAAACACGGCCCAGCCTCGGCCCTTCTTTCCGAGGAGGCAGCAAAGCCTCTCGGTGACCCGCCTGTAGCCAGGGCCTGGGTCTGTGCCAGTGCTGCTGGTGACGTGCCAGCATGTGCCCGCCCTGTCTTCAGGGCTGGGGCCCTGCCCTCGCGACCTTAGGCCGTGGAGGGCATTGTTGGGGGTGCCGAGCCTAGAAGGGGCAGCCTTGTAAGCGGGGCTTTGTACGACCCCAGTGCTCGGCGGGCGGTTGGAGGGAGCCCCTGTAATCGGGTGGGTATTCCTGGCCCTGGCCGTTCCGAGGTCCAGGGCCGGGAGGTGTGCAGCTCCCTGTCCGTGGAGGAAGGCCCCCAGGCCTTAGGCCGTTAGCTGTTTTTCCTGGTACTGGAATCTTATTGCTATTAGTGCAGGGGGAAGCCGAGTCCTGTGGCTCCCTGGGTGTGCACCCGCCCGTAATCGGGGTCTGGGTCTGGGAGCCTCGGTGCTCCCTCGGCTGGCAGGCTGTGCGGGGCGACCGCCCCGTTAGCGGGGAGCGGGTCTGGGTGCCCCTGAGGCGGAGAGAAGGAGCCTCCGCAGGCCTTTGGGCCCAGGGCCGCCCGTAAGTCTGGGCCAGTGCCCTGGAGTCCCGGGCACTTTGCAGACTAGCAGCGTCTCGAGCCCTCTGTAGTCAGAGGTGCAGCCTCGTTGGCCAGTGCTTTGTATGCCCAGCTTCCTTTGCCCAGAGGGCCTGGCTCCCAGCAGCAGACGGGGCGTCGCCGTGACCACTCAAGGTGAGGTTTGGAGAGGTTTGTGTCAGTGGGGGGCTCTGTGGGTGGGTTTGGAGTGACTTGGAGGTCTCCCTCTGGGGATGTAGGGTCCCGGTTTACTTCCTACAGAGGAGCTGGTGTTTCTCACACCTGCCTGTGTCCTCCTTCCTTTGCAGAAACCATGGGAGAAGAGAGCGGCGGCATCGTGCGGACGGCAGTGTTGACGTGGGAAAACGTGGAGGTGGCACCAGTGAAAGTTGGAGCGTTGTGTGGAGCCGTGGGGGGGTGTGGTGGGAGTGGGGGCAGGTGATGGTGGCTTGGGGAGCTCGCTCTGGGTGCCCGTTTCACTGACTTGAAGGAGTTGGAGCTTCTCGGACTCAACTGTGTTATTCTCTTTGCTTGACGGAAGCCATCCGAGAAGAAAGCAGAGCCAGGAGCGTGGGACGGCGAGGCAAAAGAGTTCAGAAGAGGATCAGCAGCGTCGAGGTCAAGAGGGAGCACAAGAAAGGCCTTCTGGGCAAATGAACCTCTTTGCCATCACGGGGTCAGGCATACACGTAGGAGTGCGGAGGGCATCTTCAGGGTGCCCCCGCTGGCTTTGCGCTGGGTGACCCCCCCTGTAAAAAGGGCTGGGTCTTTCCTTTGGTAGTGTTGGCCTTTTGCCACGGTTCTCCTTTGGCTGCCCAGAAAGAGGGGGTCAACCCTGTAAGGAAGAGGGAGAGTCCCCTTGGCCACACCCGATAGGAGAATGCAGGTCTCCTGACCCCAGCCCACCCTTTAAACAGGGCAGGGCTTTTTTTTTTGCCTTGGCACCTTTGTGCCTGCTGACGGCTGCTGGCCACTGTGACCCCCTGTAGCTGGGCCGCGTCACAGCCGCTGTTCTTTGGCCAGCCGTGAAGCCCTTGAGCGTAGTCAGGCCCTTGAGGCCTCTGTGCAGGCCAGGGCGAGTCTGAGGCCGTTGTCTCCTGCTTGTGGGCGGTAGGGATGGCTCGCCGCAGGTTGCTGCTCAGAGCTTGCTCCCTCTCCTGGGACGCTGCCCCTTTGTGTCTCTGTCTTGTCTTTGTCGGTGTGAGTGAGAGAGCGAGCGTGTCCCTTGGTCCCCCTAGAAAAGCAGGTAGCGTAGCTTAGGCTTCCCAGGAGGGAAAGAGGAGCTGTGTGCAACAACCGGGGCGTGCCCTGAAAACCCACAGACGGAAACACGGCCCAGCCTCGGCCCTTCTTTCCGAGGAGGCAGCAAAGCCTCTCGGTGACCCGCCTGTAGCCAGGGCCTGGGTCTGTGCCAGTGCTGCTGGTGACGTGCCAGCATGTGCCCGCCCTGTCTTCAGGGCTGGGGCCCTGTCCTCGCGACCTTAGGCCGTGGAGGGCATTGTTGGGGGTGCCGAGCCTAGAAGGGGCAGCCTTGTAAGCGGGGCTTTGTACGACCCCAGTGCTCGGCGGGCGGTTGGAGGGAGCCCCTGTAATCAGGTGGGTATTCCTGGCCCTGGCCGTTCCGAGGTCCAGGGCCGGGAGGTGTGCAGCTCCCTGTCCGTGGAGGAAGGCCCCCAGGCCTTAGGCCGTTAGCTGTTTTTCCTGGTACTGGAATCTTATTGCTATTAGTGCAGGGGGAAGCCGAGTCCTGTGGCTCCCTGGGTGTGCACCCGCCCGTAATCGGGGTCTGGGTCTGGGAGCCTCGGTGCTCCCTCGACTGGCAGGCTGTGCGGGGCGACCGCCCCGTTAGCGGGGAGCGGGTCTGGGTGCCCCTGAGGCGGAGAGAAGGAGCCTCCGCAGGCCTTTGGGCCCAGGGCCGCCCGTAAGTCTGGGCCAGTGCCCTGGAGTCCCGGGCACTTTGCAGACTAGCAGCGTCTCGAGCCCTCTGTAGTCAGAGGTGCAGCCTCGTTGGCCAGTGCTTTGTATGCCCAGCTTCCTTTGCCCAGAGGGCCTGGCTCCCAGCAGCAGACGGGGCGTCGCCGTGACCACTCAAGGTGAGGTTTGGAGAGGTTTGTGTCAGTGGGGGGCTCTGTGGGTGGGTTTGGAGTGACTTGGAGGTCTCCCTCTGGGGATGTAGGGTCCCGGTTTACTTCCTACAGAGGAGCTGGTGTTTCTCACACCTGCCTGTGTCCTCCTTCCTTTGCAGAAACCATGGGAGAAGAGAGCGGCGGCATCGTGCGGACGGCAGTGCTGACGTGGGAAAACGCGGAGGTGGCACCAGTGGAAGTTGGAGCGTTGTGTGGAGCCGTGGGGGGGTGTGGTGGGAGTGGGCAGGTGATGGTGGCTTGGGGAGCTCGCTCTGGGTGCCCGTTTCACTGACTTGAAGGAGTTGGAGCTTCTCGGACTCAACTGTGTTATTCTCTTTGCTTGACGGAAGCCATCCGAGAAGAAAGCAGAGCCAGGAGCGTGGGACGGCGAGGCAAAAGAGTTCAGAAGAGGATCAGCAGCGTCGAGGTCAAGAGGGAGCACAAGAAAGGCCTTCTGGGCAAATGAACCTCTTTGCCATCACGGGGTCAGGCATACACGTAGGAGTGCGGAGGGCATCTTCAGGGTGCCCCCGCTGGCTTTGCGCTGGGTGACCCCCCCTGTAAACAGGGCTGGGTCTTTCCTTTGGTAGTGTTGGCCTTTTGCCACGGTTCTCCTTTGGCTGCCCAGAAAGAGGGGGACAACCCTGTAAGGAAGAGGGAGAGTCCCCTTGGCCACACCCGATAGGAGAATGCAGGTCTCCCGACCCCAGCCCACCCTGTAAACGGGGCAGGGCTTTTTTTTTTGCCTTGGCTCCTTTGTGCCTGCTGACGGCTGCTGGCCACTGTGACCCCCTGTAGCTGGGCCGCGTCACAGCCGCTGTTCTTTGGCCAGCCGTGAAGCCCTTGAGCGTAGTCAGGCCCTTGAGGCCTCTGTGCAGGCCAGGGCGAGTCTGAGGCCGTTGTCTCCTGCTTGTGGGCGGTAGGGATGGCTCGCCGCAGGTTGCTGCTCAGAGCTTGCTCCCTCTCCTGGGACGCTGCCCCTTTGTGTCTCTGTCTTGTCTTTGTCGGTGTGAGTGAGAGAGCGAGCGTGTCCCTTGGTCCCCCTAGAAAAGCAGGTAGCGTAGCGTAGGCTTCCCAGGAGGGAAAGAGGAGCTGTGTGCAACAACCGGGGCGTGCCCTCAAAACCCAGAAACGGAGACACGGCCCAGCCTCGGCCCTTCTTTCCGAGGAGGCAGCAAAGCCTCTCGGTGACCCGCCTGTAGCCAGGGCCTGGGTCTGTGCCAGTGCTGCTGGTGACGTGCCAGCATGTGCCCGCCCTGTCTTCAGGGCTGGGGCCCTGTCCTCGCGACCTTAGGCCGTGGAGGGCATTGTTGGGGGTGCCGAGCCTAGAAGGGGCAGCCTTGTAAGCGGGGCTTTGTACGACCCCAGTGCTCGGCGGGCGGTTGGAGGGAGCCCCTGTAATCAGGTGGGTATTCCTGGCCCTGGCCGTTCCGAGGTCCAGGGCCGGGAGGTGTGCAGCTCCCTGTCCGTGGAGGAAGGCCCCCAGGCCTTAGGCCGTTAGCTGTTTTTCCTGATACTGGAATCTTATTGCTATTAGTGCAGGGGGAAGCCGAGTCCTGTGGCTCCCTGGGTGTGCACCCGCCCGTAATCGGGGTCTGGGTCTGGGAGCCTCGGTGCTCCCTCGGCTGGCAGGCTGTGCGGGGCGACCGCCCCGTTAGCGGGGAGCGGGTCTGGGTGCCCCTGAGGCGGAGAGAAGGAGCCTCCGCAGGCCTTTGGGCCCAGGGCCGCCCGTAAGTCTGGGCCAGTGCCCTGGAGTCCCGGGCACTTTGCAGACTAGCAGCGTCTCGAGCCCTCTGTAGTCAGAGGTGCAGCCTCGTTGGCCAGTGCTTTGTATGCCCAGCTTCCTTTGCCCAGAGGGCCTGGCTCCCAGCAGCAGACGGGGCGTCGCCGTGACCACTCAAGGTGAGGTTTGGAGAGGTTTGTGTCAGTGGGGGGCTCTGTGGGTGGGTTTGGAGTGACTTGGAGGTCTCCCTCTGGGGATGTAGGGTCCCGGTTTACTTCCTACAGAGGAGCTGGTGTTTCTCACACCTGCCTGTGTCCTCCTTCCTTTGCAGAAACCATGGGAGAAGAGAGCGGCGGCATCGTGCGGACGGCAGTGCTGACGTGGGAAAACGCGGAGGTGGCACCAGTGGAAGTTGGAGCGTTGTGTGGAGCCGTGGGGGGGGGTGGTGGGAGTGGGGGCAGGTGGTGGTGGCTTGGGGAGCTCGCTCTGGGTGCCCGTTTCACTGACTTGAAGGAGTTGGAGCTTCTCGGACTCAACTGTGTTATTCTCTTTGCTTGACGGAAGCCATCCGAGAAGAAAGCAGAGCCAGGAGCGTGGGACGGCGAGGCAAAAGAGTTCAGAAGAGGATCAGCAGCGTCGAGGTCAAGAGGGAGCACAAGAAAGGCCTTCTGGGCAAATGAACCTCTTTGCCATCACGGGGTCAGGCATACACGTAGGAGTGCGGAGGGCATCTTCAGGGTGCCCCCGCTGGCTTTGCGCTGGGTGACCCCCCCTGTAAACAGGGCTGGGTCTTTCCTTTGGTAGTGTTGGCCTTTTGCCACGGTTCTCCTTTGGCTGCCCAGAAAGAGGGGGACAACCCTGTAAGGAAGAGGGAGAGTCCCCTTGGCCACACCCGATAGGAGAATGCAGGTCTCCTGACCCCAGCCCACCCTTTAAACAGGGCAGGGCTTTTTTTTTTGCCTTGGCACCTTTGTGCCTGCTGACGGCTGCTGGCCACTGTGACCCCCTGTAGCTGGGCCGCGTCACAGCCGCTGTTCTTTGGCCAGCCGTGAAGCCCTTGAGCGTAGTCAGGCCCTTGAGGCCTCTGTGCAGGCCAGGGCGAGTCTGAGGCCGTTGTCTCCTGCTTGTGGGCGGTAGGGATGGCTCGCCGCAGGTTGCTGCTCAGAGCTTGCTCCCTCTCCTGGGACGTTGCCCCTTTGTGTCTCTGTCTTGTCTTTGTCGGTGTGAGTGAGAGAGCGAGCGTGTCCCTTGGTCCCCCTAGAAAAGCAGGTAGCGTAGCTTAGGCTTCCCAGGAGGGAAAGAGGAGCTGTGTGCAACAACCGGGGCGTGCCCTCAAAACCCACAAACGGAGACACGGCCCAGCCTCGGCCCTTCTTTCCGAGGAGGCAGCAAAGCCTCTCGGTGACCCGCCTGTAGCCAGGGCCTGGGTCTGTGCCAGTGCTGCTGGTGACGTGCCAGCATGTGCCCGCCCTGTCTTCAGGGCTGGGGCCCTGTCCTCGCGACCTTAGGCCGTGGAGGGCATTGTTGGGGGTGCCGAGCCTAGAAGGGGCAGCCTTGTAAGCGGGGCTTTGTACGACCCCAGTGCTCGGCGGGCGGTTGGAGGGAGCCCCTGTAATCAGGTGGGTATTCCTGGCCCTGGCCGTTCCGAGGTCCAGGGCCGGGAGGTGTGCAGCTCCCTGTCCGTGGAGGAAGGCCCCCAGGCCTTAGGCCGTTAGCTGTTTTTCCTGGTACTGGAATCTTATTGCTATTAGTGCAGGGGGAAGCCGAGTCCTGTGGCTCCCTGGGTGTGCACCCGCCCGTAATCGGGGTCTGGGTCTGGGAGCCTCGGTGCTCCCTCGGCTGGCAGGCTGTGCGGGGCGACCGCCCCGTTAGCGGGGAGCGGGTCTGGGTGCCCCTGAGGCGGAGAGAAGGAGCCTCCGCAGGCCTTTGGGCCCAGGGCCGCCCGTAAGTCTGGGCCAGTGCCCTGGAGTCCCGGGCACTTTGCAGACTAGCAGCGTCTCGAGCCCTCTGTAGTCAGAGGTGCAGCCTCGTTGGCCAGTGCTTTGTATGCCCAGCTTCCTTTGCCCAGAGGGCCTGGCTCCCAGCAGCAGACGGGGCGTCGCCGTGACCACTCAAGGTGAGGTTTGGAGAGGTTTGTGTCAGTGGGGGGCTCTGTGGGTGGGTTTGGAGTGACTTGGAGGTCTCCCTCTGGGGATGTAGGGTCCCGGTTTACTTCCTACAGAGGAGCTGGTGTTTCTCACACCTGCCTGTGTCCTCCTTCCTTTGCAGAAACCATGGGAGAAGAGAGCGGCGGCATCGTGCGGACGGCAGTGCTGACGTGGGAAAACGCGGAGGTGGCACCAGTGGAAGTTGGAGCGTTGTGTGGAGCCGTGGGGGGGGGTGGTGGGAGTGGGGGCAGGTGGTGGTGGCTTGGGGAGCTCGCTCTGGGTGCCCGTTTCACTGACTTGAAGGAGTTGGAGCTTCTCGGACTCAACTGTGTTATTCTCTTTGCTTGACGGAAGCCATCCGAGAAGAAAGCAGAGCCAGGAGCGTGGGACGGCGAGGCAAAAGAGTTCAGAAGAGGATCAGCAGCGTCGAGGTCAAGAGGGAGCACAAGAAAGGCCTTCTTGGTAAATGAACCACTTTGCCATCACGGGGTCAGGCATACACGTAGGAGTGCGGAGGGCATCTTCAGGGTGCCCCCGCTGGCTTTGCGCTGGGTGACCCCCCCTGTAAACAGGGCTGGGTCTTTCCTTTGGTAGTGTTGGCCTTTTGCCACGGTTCTCCTTTGGCTGCCCAGAAAGAGGGGGACAACCCTGTAAGGAAGAGGGAGAGTCCCCTTGGCCACACCCGATAGGAGAATGCAGGTCTCCTGACCCCAGCCCACCCTTTAAACAGGGCAGGGCTTTTTTTTTTGCCTTGGCACCTTTGTGCCTGCTGACGGCTGCTGGCCACTGTGACCCCCTGTAGCTGGGCCGCGTCACAGCCGCTGTTCTTTGGCCAGCCGTGAAGCCCTTGAGCGTAGTCAGGCCCTTGAGGCCTCTGTGCAGGCCAGGGCGAGTCTGAGGCCGTTGTCTCCTGCTTGTGGGCAGTAGGGATGGCTCGCCGCAGGTTGCTGCTCAGAGCTTGCTCCCTCTCCTGGGACGTTGCCCCTTTGTGTCTCTGTCTTGTCTTTGTCGGTGTGAGTGAGAGAGCGAGCGTGTCCCTTGGTCCCCCTAGAAAAGCAGGTAGCGTAGCTTAGGCTTCCCAGGAGGGAAAGAGGAGCTGTGTGCAACAACCGGGGCGTGCCCTCAAAACCCAGAAACGGAGACACGGCCCAGCCTCGGCCCTTCTTTCCGAGGAGGCAGCAAAGCCTCTCGGTGACCCGCCTGTAGCCAGGGCCTGGGTCTGTGCCAGTGCTGCTGGTGACGTGCCAGCATGTGCCCGCCCTGTCTTCAGGGCTGGGGCCCTGTCCTCGCGACCTTAGGCCGTGGAGGGCATTGTTGGGGGTGCCGAGCCTAGAAGGGGCAGCCTTGTAAGCGGGGCTTTGTACGACCCCAGTGCTCGGCGGGCGGTTGGAGGGAGCCCCTGTAATCAGGTGGGTATTCCTGGCCCTGGCCGTTCCGAGGTCCAGGGCCGGGAGGTGTGCAGCTCCCTGTCCGTGGAGGAAGGCCCCCAGGCCTTAGGCCGTTAGCTGTTTTTCCTGGTACTGGAATCTTATTGCTATTAGTGCAGGGGGAAGCCGAGTCCTGTGGCTCCCTGGGTGTGCACCCGCCCGTAATCGGGGTCCGGGTCTGGGAGCCTCGGTGCTCCCTCAGCTGGCAGGCTGTGCGGGGCGACCGCCCCGTTAGCGGGGAGCGGGTCTGGGTGCCCTCGAGGCGGAGAGAAGGAGCCTCCGCAGGCCTGTGGGCCCAGGACCGCCCGTAAGTCTGGGCCAGTGCCCTGGAGTCCCGGGCACTTTGCAGACTAGCAGCGTCTCGAGCCCTCTGTAGTCAGAGGTGCAGCCTCGTTGGCCAGTGCTTTGTATGCCCAGCTTCCTTTGCCCAGAGGGCCTGGCTCCCAGCAGCAGACGGGGCGTCGCCGTGACCACTCAAGGTGAGGTTTGGAGAGGTTTGTGTCAGTGGGGGGCTCTGTGGGTGGGTTTGGAGTGACTTGGAGGTCTCCCTCTGGGGATGTAGGGTCCCTGTCTGCTTCCTACGGAGGAGCTGGTGTTTCTCACACCTGCCTGTGTCCTCCTTCCTTTGCAGAAACCATGGGAGAAGAGAGCGGCGGCATCGTGCGGACGGCAGTGCTGACGTGGGAAAACGCGGAGGTGACACCAGTGGAAGTTGGAGCGTTGTGTGGAGCCGTGGGGGGGTGTGGTGGGAGTGGGCAGGTGATGGTGGCTTGGGGAGCTCGCTCTGGGTGCCCGTTTCACTGACTTGAAGGAGTTGGAGCTTCTCGGACTCAACTGTGTTATTCTCTTTGCTTGACGGAAGCCATCCGAGAAGAAAGCAGAGCCAGGAGCGCGGGACGGTGAGGCAGAAGAGTTCAGAAGAGGATCAGCAGCGTCGAGGTCAAGAGGGTACAAGAAAGGCTGTCCTGACAAACTCTCCCGGCCATCACCGGGACAGGCATACACGTAGGAGTGCGGTGGGCACCTTCAGGGTGGCTTTGTGCTGGGCAACTCTCCATGTAAACGGGGTTTGGTGTTATTGGCCTTTTGCCACGGTTCTCCTTTGGCTGCCCATAGAGAGGGGGCGACCTTGGAAGGAGGGTGAGAGTCCGCTTGGCCTCACCTGATAGGCGAATGCAGTTCTCCGGACCGCAGCCCACCGTGTAAACAACAGGGCTTTTTTTTCTTTGCCTTGGCACCTTGAGCCTGGTGGCGGCTGCTGGCCACGGTGACCCCCCTGTAGCCTGGGCATGTCACAGCCTGTGTTCGTTGTCCAGCCTTGAAGCCGCCCTGCGTAGTCAGGGGCTTGAGGTGTCTGGGCAGGCCAGGGCAAGTCTGAGGCCGTGTTCTCCCGCTGCTGGGCGTCAGGAATGGCTCGCCGCAGGTTGCTGCTCAGAGCTTGCTCCCTCTCCTGGGACGTTGCCCCTTTGTGTCTCTGTCTTGTCTTTGTCGGTGTGAGTGAGAGAGCGAGCGTGTCCCTTTGTCCCCCTAGAAAAGCAGGTAGCGTAGCTTAGGCTTCCCAGGAGGGAAAGAGGGGCTCTGTGTAGCAAGCTGTGGGGTGCCATCCGTACTGCACAGCAGCAGAAGGCAATGCTCTCAGACTTGGCCTGGCTTGTGGAGGGGCTTCGAGGCTGGCCAGAGAGCAGAGGCTAGCCTCAGCCCTTCTTTCCGAGGAGGCAGCAAAGCCTCTCGGTGGCCCACCTGTAGCCTTGGTCCCTTGGTTTCTCTTGGACTCCTGTTCTGTGTCACTGGGTCCCTGAGGATGTTGGGGCTTCTTGGGGGTTTCTCTAGGACACTGTAAGTTCCTGGCGGTCCCCGGGTCTCTGGGGCTGGCAGAGTGCAGCTGTGCTCTGCAGAGAAGAAGTGGAGCACTGAGAGACTCAAGCAAATAAGAAAACCATTCCTGATGTGTAAATTATGTACATATGTAGAGTGTCTTAAGTTTAGAGCCTTTATGTTTGTTTAAATAGAAATTGTGTTCTTATAAAGAGCATCTGAAAAATAAAAATCATTGACTTCATTTAAAACAAAAATGTTATGCAAAGATTGTCATCTTTCCAGAGGCTACTTTTTCCTTTAAGTTTCCACAAATCCTGTTCTGAAAAATACTTTGTGCCCATGCTCAGTAGTCCTCTACTGCTGTCAATTGCTCCATGGTTACCTGGAATGTGTATAACTTCTTCTGTGTAATACATTGTATGCAATTATTTATAACATCACGTTGCTTTGACACTGGGTATAAAGATGTACTGTTGCAATTGGCTTTCATCAAGGTTACTTATTTTGACAATAAAATGATCATCTCGCTCCAAAGGAACTGGTAAAACATTCAACTGTGTGAAAATTTTGTGAGCTCAAGAGTACGCACATTGGAATGGAACCTGACCTTTAAGAAGCAGCTTGGCTGCACTCCAAGTGGAGCAGGTAAAAAGTGGTTTGCGTTCAGAATATCAACTCAGAAGACTGTTTTTCAAAAGGGAACTCCAAACTCAATGCTGAATTCTTTACAATGACAACGTGTGCTGATGGTGCACGTGTTCATGGCAGCACTTCCTAATTTCCAAATACCTGCGATTTTCTAGTAATGGTTTCCCCCTGAACTCTGGATCTTCTTTTCTTTTGTTAGTTGATTAAATCCACTCTGTGTAGGGATTTGGTTTAGAGGGTTTTCTGCTGGGTTCTTTTTTGAGGTTTTTTTGGTTGGTTTTCTGCTGTCATGCCTTACATTAGCGTGGCTACAGATGTCAAGAACAATGAGGGCGAAAAGAATCTTGAAGCATTTATATTGTAGTAAATAGTCAAAGGCTGCACTCTCCACTAAATACCGTGTAAGAATATTGTTTTCAAAAAAGCATGGAATTTCAAGGTCAATAAAGAAGAAAACTGTAGCAAATCTGTTGATTCGTTCATCTTTACACTAGTGACTTGATCTTGGGGTCCAAGGCATGGGGCAGCTGTAGCAGCCTCGGGTAAAGAGCTGTTTCCACGTGTGCCCTACTTTTTTTAGGGTAGTTATAGCAATTTGCATAATGAGTGCCATTTATGTTTGTGGGGTGGTATAAATGAGGATGTAAAAACATCCCCTTTGTAACATGCACAGTTCCTTTGGACAGCGGACAGTGTTTTTTCTGAACTCTTGGGATTGATGGAGTACGCTCAGAAATGCCTGCTCTGAAAAGTTGTTTCAATAAACTCATCTGGTGAAGGAGTTGTTGGGGCTGCAACTCGGGAAGCTTTGTTCCTTTAGGAAGGGAGCAAAGGCAATTCCGTGGGTGCCGGCCGACTTTCCACATGTCAGCCCAAAAAGCTGCTGGTGCTGGCAGCAAACAGTCTGTGTGGGGGAGGTAAAGGCCGGGCGGCTCCTGACTGGCACTGCTTGTGGGAGCTTTGGCACGGGAACCTGGAGACCAGGTGAGAAGAGCCGAAATCAACCTAAAAATGGTAACGAAGAAACCAATACAAATAACATAAAATAATAAATCAAATAGGAGGTTTTGTTGGTGGCCGACGGCGGGAGTGGAAGCCGCGGCTGTAGAAAAAGCGCCGTTCCCCCCGCGCCCGTCGATCCACCGACTTCCCGCTCGGGCCCCGGGCGGCATGCGGGGGGGGGAACGAAGGCGCTCGGCTGAGCTGCAGTTCTCGGTCGTGTCCGCCAGGCGGCGCCGGCGAGGCAGACGGGGGGCGGCCGAGGGCGGGATTCGAACCGGCGTTTGGGGAGAGAGAGCCGCGTCCCAGGCGGGCGCCTTGACCGCTCGGCCAGCGGGGCGGGGGCGTGGTCACGGTGGGGCGTGTCCAGCCGGTGCGGGATGGGCGCGGCCACGGGGGGTCGGCACCGCGCTTCGCGCCCTTTAACATTCAAAAAATATGACGAAAACTACATGAAAAATCTAAGAGTCCCCCCGGTGGGGTGCCGCGCCGCCGGCGGGGAGGGGGAGCGAGCAGAGGGCTGGATCCGACGAGACTGACAGGCGCGCCCGCCGGTGGGTGCCGTTCTGCCGGCGGGAAGGCGGAGCTAGCTGGGGGCTGTGCCGCCTCCGGCTTCGCCGCTCTGCCCTCTCTGCTCGCTCCCGGCACGACCCCCGCCCCTCCGCCCCCCCGCCACACGCGGCCCGAGCGGGCCCGAAGCCTCCGCGGCGCGGCCCTGGCCCGGCGCTCCGGGGAACGAGGGGGCTGCGGGCGGCGGGCCCAGCCAAGGAGCCCCTCGGGGCAGCTTAACATTGCAAGTTGCTCGGGCCTCCCCCAGCTCTCCATTTCTTCTCTGCAGAACACAGCTGGACTCTGGCTGCCCCGGGAGAAGTGGAGACCCCGAGTACCTCCCGGGGACCGCCACGATTCTCCCAGGGACTTAAAACGCTCCCCGCCCCACCGCCCCCGTCCCACTCCGAGACTTCCAGGTACCTCCATGGTCCTACAGGAACCCCCAAGGACCCCCAACGCCCCCAGGAGACCCCCCAGGGACTCCCACCATCTCCCGGAAGCCTTCTGGGACACTCGTGGACACAGAAGGAACACCAGAGACGCCAAACAGCCCCCGGGATCTACCGGGACTTCCTTTTTTTTATGGATTTGGTTTGCATACTTTCCTGTATTTTTTATTTTACAAAGCCTGCAAAATAAAACGAGGCGCCGCAAAGCCTTCTGGGTTCCACCGACGCTTCCGGGACTCATTCCTTTGTCATGTCGGTTTCCTCAAATTTTTAATTTTATTTTTAATTTTATTTCTTTTATTCCGTTTTTACCATTACGGGCCGTGCAGGGCGGGCACGCCCCCGCCTTGCTGGCCACGCCCCCGCCCCGCTGGCCGAGCGGTCAAGGCGCCCGCCTGGGACGCGGCTCTCTCTCCCCAATCGCCGGTTCGAATCCCTCCCTCGGCCGCCCCCGTCTGCCTCGCCGGCGCCGCCTGGCGGACACGGCCGGGAACTGCACCGCAGTCCAGCCCCCACCACCACGAATGCCCGCCGGGACCCGAGCGGCGAAGGCGCTGCACGGGCCGGGGAGCGGCTCTTTCTCTGCAGCCGAGCCTTCCACTCCCACCGTCGCCCAAGAGCGAAAGCTCTTATTTTATTTTTTATTTTATGTCATTTTTGGTTGCTCTTTTGTCACACTTGTTAGCTTTATCTTTTTAAATTTTGATTTTTTAAATTGATTTTTTGTACTTACATTAATTTTTCTCCTTTTTTGGAGAGTTTGCAGGCACAGAGCCTGCAGCACAGACACAGCTGAGGGCTCAGGGACACTCAGCAGGCACAGAACCTGCAGCACAGACACAGCAGAGGGCTCAGGGACACTCAGCATCCACAGAACCTGCAGCACAGACACAGCAGAGGGCTCAGGGACACTCAGCAGGCACAGACAGAGCAGCACAGACACAGCAGAGGGCTCAGGGACACTCAGCATGCACAGAACCTGCAGCACAGACACAGCAGAGGGCTCAGGGACACTCAGCAGGCACAGACAGAGCAGCACAGACACAGCTGAGGGCTCAGGGACACTCAGCAGGCACAGAACCTGCAGCACAGACACAGCTGAGGGCTCAGGGACACTCAGCAGGCACAGAACCTGCAGCACAGACACAGCAGAGGGCTCAGGGACACTCAGCATCCACAGAACCTGCAGCACCGACACAGCAGAGGGCTCAGGGACACTCAGCAGGCACAGACAAAGGAGCACAGACACAGCAGAGGGCTCAGGGACACTCAGCAGGCACAGAACCTGCAGCACAGACACAGCAGAGGGCTCAAGGACACTCAGCATCCACAGAACCTGCAGCACAGACACAGCAGAGGGCTCAGGGACACTCAGCAGGCACAGAACCTGCAGCACAGACACAGCAGAGGGCTCAGGGACACTCAGCATGCACAGAACCTGCAGCACAGACAGAGCAGAGGGCTCAGGGACACTCAGCCACTGCCATGGCTCTTCATGCACAGGGCACAAGCTCAGACACTCTCAGAGCAGCAGTTATGGAGGGAGAAACAGCTCATCTCTCAGACAATCTTTACTTACCCAAATCTTGAACAAAACAAACACTATATGGGGTAAGAGTTAGCTGTGCACTCAAAATGTCTAATTTTATATGAGCTGCCTGAATCTCCCACGTCCATGCAACTGAACAGGAGACAACCATTAGTTATAGGCCATCAAGGGGATAAATCTTCATCTTTTAAATAGCATATATTTGAGCTGATTGCTAAACTAAGTGCTGTGAAAAATAAGGCCTTTCTGAGGTTACCAGGAAAACCTTACAAAAGCCAAGTTCCAATGAACAAGAAGACACAGCAAGATCTTGCCTTCTGCCTACAACACACTTCATTTTGCTGATTAACAAACCTTAGCAAGAGACCATTCTCACAGAGGCATTTCTTCTCTGCTGAATGCAGCCCAGGGATGCAGAGCCCAAGCCACCTACCCTGCCTGGGCACGCTGTGAACAGTTTGTGCAGAGACTGGGCCAGCTGGATCCTGGGATTGTTCACCATTTGCCCCACAGGATCATGTTCTTCCTTCCCAGCAAAGGCCAGCTGGGAGAATGCAGTCTGATAGCCTGGAGTATCCTCTGTGTCAATGAAGTGCTCCTTGTCAGGGGTCGTGTCATCCTCAGGCAGCTCAAACAAGCCAAGGAGGGAGGGCCTGCAGCAAAGGAATCCTGGGGGGAGAGGGGAGGGGAACAGTGAACAGGTGAGGACAGCCTGTGCTTCACAAGAACGCTCAGATTACCTGGAACCCCTTTGCAGGGACTTGCTTAACTCCTGGCACTGTCCCTGTCCCAGGGAAGCTGCACTAGGACTGTGGGTCTGGGTCCTCTCCAGGCACAATGCAGCTGCTCATATTAACAGCATCAGCAATGCCCTCATTTTTTAGCAGCTCAAATTGCTGTGATACAAACCCAAGAATAGCAATTCTTTTCCAGATTACAGCTTTTCTCTAAGTACATTCAAAAAGAGTTCTAGTCCAGGACCTGGTTACTGTCATTCAGTTCAGGCTACCTGAGCCCCCAGACTGCTGGACTGCCTTTCAATCTCCAGAGCTTTCCCCCAGATTCCACTTTCAGGCTAAGACACTACAGCCTGTCAGGTTGTGAGTATTCTCAGGCCTCCTGACTATGACAGTTACAAGTCAAAAGTGGGCCCAGCTTTCCAGAAGGAATGCAAGCTGACAGTAGCCTAATTCCCTTCAGTGGAGCTCTACTCAGCCAAATCCAGGCTCAAACACATCTCAAACCAGCTCTGCCATTTGCTTTGAAAACACACTTCCCTTTGTGCAGTGAAGGATGAAAAGGTATGAAAAGCCTCAAGCTCAGCCTCACCACAACAGTGGGCCTGAAGAAATGCCAAAGGAGTTTATTGGAGGGGCCTATTCTGGTGAAAGCTCCTACTTTCCAGACCTCCAACAGCATCACCAGCAGACCCTGAAGAAGTGTGGCACCTACCACGGCTTGGGGTACTCAGTGTCCATCACGGGAGGACATTCTGTTAATGTCTTGGTGATGCCAACAGCACGGATCTGCTTTTCAACTTGTCCCAGACTCTTTCTGGATTTCAGGAATCATCATTTTCTCCAAGCCCGTTTCAAACATCCTAGTATGACAGTTAGAGAAAAAGTATCAGAACGATTTATCACCCTATGGTGACCAAAGAAAAGCAGAAACCACACAAAGCACCAGGAAACAGAGAACACAAGACAATTTGTTTCTTAACAATTGCTGCCCTCTTACATAGATGTTTGCACATACAAACTTTTTACAAAGGATTAAAACCAGAGACAGCAATCCTTCCCTTTTATGACCCGCTCAGGAGATCAGTAACTTGAACTATCAGTGAGGAACTGTGGGCAGAAAATCAGAAATGAACCCCAAAAGGAGAGGCACCCGGGCAGTCAGATTAGCGCCAAACCTCCTTTGCCATTTCAGCCAGAGAGACAACTCTTTCCTGCTTCAAAGGCAAAAACTGCACAGCAGCCTGAAATACAACCCAAGCCAACAGAACACACTCCCTTTGGCTGTATGCTGCCAAGTATTTCCTGCAGAGCTCATGCCCCATTTCCTGTGCCATACTAGTTAATGAAGAGGAGAAAGCAACGAGAAAAAGGATGAAGTAAAACTCCAGATGAAAACAAGAGAATTGCTTTAGAGTCAGCAGCAAAATGCATTCTAAGAAGGAGACAGAAAGGGCAGCCTTCATAAATGTTCCCTTTTACTGAAGGGCATTAACTTGCTGCTCCAAAGTTTGCCTAAAAACTGCTCATCTTCTCGGGCACCACAACACTGAAACGTGGAACGCTGGAAGCACCACTTCCATTTGGTTGGTGGAACACCACTGGAAGAACCCTGTAATTCTTGCTCCTCTACAGGAGGCATCAAGCAGATTTTAAAGGATTAATAACAGACCTTGTGTGATCTGTGTAGAGATAACATCACGAATTTCATCAGCATGGCCATCTGCCTGGGGATGATTTCAACAATGTGTCACAGCTTTGACAGAGGAACGTAAACCCTTCCTCAGAACTTTATTCCCATGAAGGCCAAAATGACACAAAAGCATGGAATGTTTCCCAGCATGAACACAAACTGCAGAGAGCAGTGGTCAGAATGGCTGTGCTGTGTGGCAGGGCAAGTGTGTTGCTATTAGCTGGAGATTAAATGGAGACACTTTCAGACAAGTAACGACATCACACACACCAGGAAAGGAGGAGAACTACACTCCAGAACACTCCAGGCTGCAAGGAAAGCAAACATGAAGCTCTAGGCAACTGTTCTTCCTAAGTGGCCCAGCAGAAAGTTGGCTCTGACCATCGAAGACACACACCAGTGCAAAAGCATCCCTAACCTAAACCAGGATTCTGATCCTGCAGTGAAGGACAAGGAAGACACGTTGTGGCTCCTTCTCACTCACTCCCTCACTCACTCACTCACTCCACTCCCTCACTCACTCACTCCACTCACTCACTCACTCCACTCACTCATTCACTCCCTCACTCACTCCACTCACTCCACTCAGTCATTCACTCCCTCCCTCACTCACTCACTCACTCACTCACTCATTCACTCACTCACTCACTCCACTCACTCCCTCACTCACTCACTCACCCACTCCACTCAGTCCACTCACTCACTCCCTCACTCACTCCACTCACTCACTCCACTCACTCACTCATTCACTCCCTCACTCACTCACTCACTCCCTCACTCACTCCACTCACTCCCTCACTCACTCACTCCACTCACTCACTCACTCCCTCCACTCCCTCACTCACTCCCTCACTCACTCACTCACTCCCTCACTCACTCCACTCACTCACTCACTCACTCACTCACTCACTCCCTCACTCACTCCACTCACTCACTCACTCACTCACTCACTCCCTCACTCACTCCACTCACTCCCTCACTCACTCACTCCCTCACTCACTCCACTCACTCCCTCACTCACTCACTCACTCACTCCACTCACTCATTCACTCCCTCACTCACTCACTCACTCTCCTCAAGCCTGTTCTGAACACAAGCCCTGAGAGTTCTGCTGGTCCACATGTTCCACAGGAAGCAAACAAGGTAAGAAAATTCTGGGAAACTGCCACTTGCCAAAACCAAGTGCAGGAATTTTCCATCTCGGCTGACAAAAGCACAGGAGCCCAGGATTCACCTCACCCCCAGGACGGGAAAGCACCCACCGAGCTGCATGCAGAGTATTTGTCCGTGCATGGAGCGCCACTGAGGCCCAGCCCAGCCCCTGCCCCGCGGCCCCGGCACTCACGATCTTGGCGGCGGCGCTGCGGGCGATGGTGCCGGCGCCGCGCTCCAGGAACGCCTCTGGAGCAGCCGCACCGGCGGCGGGATGTTCCCCGCGCGCTCCCGCGGCACCGGCTGCGGCAGGTGCGGGAAAACAGCGCCATGAACGAACACGGGATGTGGCATCGAGCAGGAGAGGCAGCACTGGCGACAGCGCTTCGTACTCCGCGCCTGCGCAGTGGCGACAACGTTTCGTACTCCGCGCATGCGCAGAAGCGACTGCGATCTGTACTCCGCGCATGCGCAGTAGCGAAAACGCGCTGTACTCCGCGCGTGCGCAGTAGCGACAAAGTTCCGTACTCCGCGCGTGCGCGGTAGCGACGGAGCTGGGTACTCCGCGCGTGCGCAGTAGCTACGACGCTCCGAACTCCGCGCGTGCGCAGTAGCGACGGAGCGCCGTACTCCGCGCATGCGCAGTAGCGACGGCGCTCTGTACTGCGCGCGTGCGCAGTAGCGACTGCCCGCTGTACTCCGCGCGTGCGCAGTAGCGACAAAGTTCTGTACTCCGCGCGTGCGCAGTAGTGACACAGTTCCGAACTCCGCGCGTGCGCAGTACCGACGGCGCTCTGTACTCCGCGCGTGCGCAGTAGCGACTACGAACTGTAGTCCGCGCGTGTGCAGTAGCGACGGTGCTCTGTACTCCGCGCGTGCGCAGTAGCGACTGCAATCTGTACTCCGCGCGTGCGCAGTAGCGACAAAGTTCCTGGCCCTGGCCGTTCCGAGGTGTGCAGCTCCCTGTCCGTGGAGGAAGGCCCCCAGGCCTTAGGCCGTTAGCTGTTTTTCCTGGTACTGGAATCTTATTGCTATTAGTGCAGGGGGAAGCCGAGTCCTGTGGCTCCCTGGGTGTGCACCCGCCCGTAATCGAGGTCTGGGTCTGGGAGCCTCGGTGCTCCCTCAGCTGGCAGGCTGTGCGGGGCGACCGCCCCGTTAGCGGGGAGCGGGTCTGGGTGCCCCTGAGGCGGAGAGAAGGAGCCTCCGCAGGCCTTTGGGCCCAGGGCCGCCCGTAAGTCTGGGCCAGTGCCCTGGAGTCCCGGGCACTTTGCAGACTAGCAGCGTCTCGAGCCCTCTGTAGTCAGAGGTGCAGCCTCGTTGGCCAGTGCTTTGTATGCCCAGCTTCCTTTGCCCAGAGGGCCTGGCTCCCAGCAGCAGACGGGGCGTCGCCGTGACCACTCAAGGTGAGGTTTGGAGAGGTTTGTGTCAGTGGGGGGCTCTGTGGGTGGGTTTGGAGTGACTTGGAGGTCTCCCTCTGGGGATGTAGGGTCCCGGTTTACTTCCTACAGAGGAGCTGGTGTTTCTCACACCTGCCTGTGTCCTCCTTCCTTTGCAGAAACCATGGGAGAAGAGAGCGGCGGCATCGTGCGGACGGCAGTGTTGACGTGGGAAAACGCGGAGGTGGCACCAGTGGAAGTTGGAGCGTTGTGTGGAGCCGTGGGGGGGTGTGGTGGGAGTGGGCAGGTGATGGTGGCTTGGGGAGCTCGCTCTGGGTGCCCGTTTCACTGACTTGAAGGAGTTGGAGCTTCTCGGACTCAACTGTGTTATTCTCTTTGCTTGACGGAAGCCATCCGAGAAGAAAGCAGAGCCAGGAGCGTGGGACGGCGAGGCAAAAGAGTTCAGAAGAGGATCAGCAGCGTCGAGGTCAAGAGGGAGCACAAGAAAGGCCTTCTGGGCAAATGAACCTCTTTGCCATCACGGGGTCAGGCATACACGTAGGAGTGCGGAGGGCATCTTC
The DNA here is from genome assembly GCF_047495875.1 of Pithys albifrons albifrons. Classification (NCBI taxonomy): domain Eukaryota; kingdom Metazoa; phylum Chordata; class Aves; order Passeriformes; family Thamnophilidae; genus Pithys; species Pithys albifrons. Next base: position 102,842 of record NC_092463.1, on the reverse strand, counting down.
AGGGTGCCCCCGCTGGCTTTGCGCTGGGTGACCCCCCCTGTAAACAGGGCTGGGTCTTTCCTTTGGTAGTGTTGGCCTTTTGCCACGGTTCTCCTTTGGCTGCCCAGAAAGAGGGGGACAACCCTGTAAGGAAGAGGGAGAGTCCCCTTGGCCACACCCGATAGGAGAATGCAGGTCTCCCGATGCCAGCCCACCCTTTAAACAGGGCAGGGCTTTTGTTTTTTGCCTTGGCTCCTTTGTGCCTGCTGACGGCTGCTGGCCACTGTGACCCCCTGTAGCTGGGCCGCGTCACAGCCGCTGTTCTTTGGCCAGCCGTGAAGCCCTTGAGCGTAGTCAGGCCCTTGAGGCCTCTGTGCAGGCCAGGGCGAGTCTGAGGCCGTTGTCTCCTGCTTGTGGGCGGTAGGGATGGCTCGCCGCAGGTTGCTGCTCAGAGCTTGCTCCCTCTCCTGGGACGCTGCCCCTTTGTGTCTCTGTCTTGTCTTTGTCGGTGTGAGTGAGAGAGCGAGCGTGTCCCTTGGTCCCCCTAGAAAAGCAGGTAGCGTAGCTTAGGCTTCCCAGGAGGGAAAGAGGAGCTGTGTGCAACAACCGGGGCGTGCCCTGAAAACCCACAGACGGAAACACGGCCCAGCCTCGGCCCTTCTTTCCGAGGAGGCAGCAAAGCCTCTCGGTGACCCGCCTGTAGCCAGGGCCTGGGTCTGTGCCAGTGCTGCTGGTGACGTGCCAGCATGTGCCCGCCCTGTCTTCAGGGCTGGGGCCCTGTCCTCGCGACCTTAGGCCGTGGAGGGCATTGTTGGGGGTGCCGAGCCTAGAAGGGGCAGCCTTGTAAGCGGGGCTTTGTACGACCCCAGTGCTCGGCGGGCGGTTGGAGGGAGCCCCTGTAATCGGGTGGGTATTCCTGGCCCTGGCCGTTCCGAGGTCCAGGGCCGGGAGGTGTGCAGCTCCCTGTCCGTGGAGGAAGGCCCCCAGGCCTTAGGCCGTTAGCTGTTTTTCCTGGTACTGGAATCTTATTGCTATTAGTGCAGGGGGAAGCCGAGTCCTGTGGCTCCCTGGGTGTGCACCCGCCCGTAATCGGGGTCTGGGTCTGGGAGCCTCGGTGCTCCCTCGGCTGGCAGGCTGTGCGGGGCGACCGCCCCGTTAGCGGGGAGCGGGTCTGGGTGCCCCTGAGGCGGAGAGAAGGAGCCTCCGCAGGCCTTTGGGCCCAGGGCCGCCCGTAAGTCTGGGCCAGTGCCCTGGAGTCCCGGGCACTTTGCAGACTAGCAGCGTCTCGAGCCCTCTGTAGTCAGAGGTGCAGCCTCGTTGGCCAGTGCTTTGTATGCCCAGCTTCCTTTGCCCAGAGGGCCTGGCTCCCAGCAGCAGACGGGGCGTCGCCGTGACCACTCAAGGTGAGGTTTGGAGAGGTTTGTGTCAGTGGGGGGCTCTGTGGGTGGGTTTGGAGTGACTTGGAGGTCTCCCTCTGGGGATGTAGGGTCCCGGTTTACTTCCTACAGAGGAGCTGGTGTTTCTCACACCTGCCTGTGTCCTCCTTCCTTTGCAGAAACCATGGGAGAAGAGAGCGGCGGCATCGTGCGGACGGCAGTGTTGACGTGGGAAAACGCGGAGGTGGCACCAGTGGAAGTTGGAGCGTTGTGTGGAGCCGTGGGGGGGTGTGGTGGGAGTGGGCAGGTGATGGTGGCTTGGGGAGCTCGCTCTGGGTGCCCGTTTCACTGACTTGAAGGAGTTGGAGCTTCTCGGACTCAACTGTGTTATTCTCTTTGCTTGACGGAAGCCATCCGAGAAGAAAGCAGAGCCAGGAGCGTGGGACGGCGAGGCAAAAGAGTTCAGAAGAGGATCAGCAGCGTCGAGGTCAAGAGGGAGCACAAGAAAGGCCTTCTGGGCAAATGAACCTCTTTGCCATCACGGGGTCAGGCATACACGTAGGAGTGCGGAGGGCATCTTCAGGGTGCCCCCGCTGGCTTTGCGCTGGGTGACCCCCCCTGTAAACAGGGCTGGGTCTTTCCTTTGGTAGTGTTGGCCTTTTGCCACGGTTCTCCTTTGGCTGCCCAGAAAGAGGGGGACAACCCTGTAAGGAAGAGGGAGAGTCCCCTTGGCCACACCCGATAGGAGAATGCAGGTCTCCCGATGCCAGCCCACCCTTTAAACAGGGCAGGGCTTTTGTTTTTTGCCTTGGCTCCTTTGTGCCTGCTGACGGCTGCTGGCCACTGTGACCCCCTGTAGCTGGGCCGCGTCACAGCCGCTGTTCTTTGGCCAGCCGTGAAGCCCTTGAGCGTAGCCAGGCCCTTGAGGCCTCTGTGCAGGCCAGGGCGAGTCTGAGGCCGTTGTCTCCTGCTTGTGGGCGGTAGGGATGGCTCGCCGCAGGTTGCTGCTCAGAGCTTGCTCCCTCTCCTGGGACGCTGCCCCTTTGTGTCTCTGTCTTGTCTTTGTCGGTGTGAGTGAGAGAGCGAGCGTGTCCCTTGGTCCCCCTAGAAAAGCAGGTAGCGTAGCTTAGGCTTCCCAGGAGGGAAAGAGGAGCTGTGTGCAACAACCGGGGCGTGCCCTGAAAACCCACAGACGGAAACACGGCCCAGCCTCGGCCCTTCTTTCCGAGGAGGCAGCAAAGCCTCTCGGTGACCCGCCTGTAGCCAGGGCCTGGGTCTGTGCCAGTGCTGCTGGTGACGTGCCAGCATGTGCCCGCCCTGTCTTCAGGGCTGGGGCCCTGCCCTCGCGACCTTAGGCCGTGGAGGGCATTGTTGGGGGTGCCGAGCCTAGAAGGGGCAGCCTTGTAAGCGGGGCTTTGTACGACCCCAGTGCTCGGCGGGCGGTTGGAGGGAGCCCCTGTAATCGGGTGGGTATTCCTGGCCCTGGCCGTTCCGAGGTCCAGGGCCGGGAGGTGTGCAGCTCCCTGTCCGTGGAGGAAGGCCCCCAGGCCTTAGGCCGTTAGCTGTTTTTCCTGGTACTGGAATCTTATTGCTATTAGTGCAGGGGGAAGCCGAGTCCTGTGGCTCCCTGGGTGTGCACCCGCCCGTAATCGGGGTCTGGGTCTGGGAGCCTCGGTGCTCCCTCGGCTGGCAGGCTGTGCGGGGCGACCGCCCCGTTAGCGGGGAGCGGGTCTGGGTGCCCCTGAGGCGGAGAGAAGGAGCCTCCGCAGGCCTTTGGGCCCAGGGCCGCCCGTAAGTCTGGGCCAGTGCCCTGGAGTCCCGGGCACTTTGCAGACTAGCAGCGTCTCGAGCCCTCTGTAGTCAGAGGTGCAGCCTCGTTGGCCAGTGCTTTGTATGCCCAGCTTCCTTTGCCCAGAGGGCCTGGCTCCCAGCAGCAGACGGGGCGTCGCCGTGACCACTCAAGGTGAGGTTTGGAGAGGTTTGTGTCAGTGGGGGGCTCTGTGGGTGGGTTTGGAGTGACTTGGAGGTCTCCCTCTGGGGATGTAGGGTCCCGGTTTACTTCCTACAGAGGAGCTGGTGTTTCTCACACCTGCCTGTGTCCTCCTTCCTTTGCAGAAACCATGGGAGAAGAGAGCGGCGGCATCGTGCGGACGGCAGTGTTGACGTGGGAAAACGTGGAGGTGGCACCAGTGAAAGTTGGAGCGTTGTGTGGAGCCGTGGGGGGGTGTGGTGGGAGTGGGGGCAGGTGATGGTGGCTTGGGGAGCTCGCTCTGGGTGCCCGTTTCACTGACTTGAAGGAGTTGGAGCTTCTCGGACTCAACTGTGTTATTCTCTTTGCTTGACGGAAGCCATCCGAGAAGAAAGCAGAGCCAGGAGCGTGGGACGGCGAGGCAAAAGAGTTCAGAAGAGGATCAGCAGCGTCGAGGTCAAGAGGGAGCACAAGAAAGGCCTTCTGGGCAAATGAACCTCTTTGCCATCACGGGGTCAGGCATACACGTAGGAGTGCGGAGGGCATCTTCAGGGTGCCCCCGCTGGCTTTGCGCTGGGTGACCCCCCCTGTAAAAAGGGCTGGGTCTTTCCTTTGGTAGTGTTGGCCTTTTGCCACGGTTCTCCTTTGGCTGCCCAGAAAGAGGGGGTCAACCCTGTAAGGAAGAGGGAGAGTCCCCTTGGCCACACCCGATAGGAGAATGCAGGTCTCCTGACCCCAGCCCACCCTTTAAACAGGGCAGGGCTTTTTTTTTTGCCTTGGCACCTTTGTGCCTGCTGACGGCTGCTGGCCACTGTGACCCCCTGTAGCTGGGCCGCGTCACAGCCGCTGTTCTTTGGCCAGCCGTGAAGCCCTTGAGCGTAGTCAGGCCCTTGAGGCCTCTGTGCAGGCCAGGGCGAGTCTGAGGCCGTTGTCTCCTGCTTGTGGGCGGTAGGGATGGCTCGCCGCAGGTTGCTGCTCAGAGCTTGCTCCCTCTCCTGGGACGCTGCCCCTTTGTGTCTCTGTCTTGTCTTTGTCGGTGTGAGTGAGAGAGCGAGCGTGTCCCTTGGTCCCCCTAGAAAAGCAGGTAGCGTAGCTTAGGCTTCCCAGGAGGGAAAGAGGAGCTGTGTGCAACAACCGGGGCGTGCCCTGAAAACCCACAGACGGAAACACGGCCCAGCCTCGGCCCTTCTTTCCGAGGAGGCAGCAAAGCCTCTCGGTGACCCGCCTGTAGCCAGGGCCTGGGTCTGTGCCAGTGCTGCTGGTGACGTGCCAGCATGTGCCCGCCCTGTCTTCAGGGCTGGGGCCCTGCCCTCGCGACCTTAGGCCGTGGAGGGCATTGTTGGGGGTGCCGAGCCTAGAAGGGGCAGCCTTGTAAGCGGGGCTTTGTACGACCCCAGTGCTCGGCGGGCGGTTGGAGGGAGCCCCTGTAATCGGGTGGGTATTCCTGGCCCTGGCCGTTCCGAGGTCCAGGGCCGGGAGGTGTGCAGCTCCCTGTCCGTGGAGGAAGGCCCCCAGGCCTTAGGCCGTTAGCTGTTTTTCCTGGTACTGGAATCTTATTGCTATTAGTGCAGGGGGAAGCCGAGTCCTGTGGCTCCCTGGGTGTGCACCCGCCCGTAATCGGGGTCTGGGTCTGGGAGCCTCGGTGCTCCCTCGGCTGGCAGGCTGTGCGGGGCGACCGCCCCGTTAGCGGGGAGCGGGTCTGGGTGCCCCTGAGGCGGAGAGAAGGAGCCTCCGCAGGCCTTTGGGCCCAGGGCCGCCCGTAAGTCTGGGCCAGTGCCCTGGAGTCCCGGGCACTTTGCAGACTAGCAGCGTCTCGAGCCCTCTGTAGTCAGAGGTGCAGCCTCGTTGGCCAGTGCTTTGTATGCCCAGCTTCCTTTGCCCAGAGGGCCTGGCTCCCAGCAGCAGACGGGGCGTCGCCGTGACCACTCAAGGTGAGGTTTGGAGAGGTTTGTGTCAGTGGGGGGCTCTGTGGGTGGGTTTGGAGTGACTTGGAGGTCTCCCTCTGGGGATGTAGGGTCCCGGTTTACTTCCTACAGAGGAGCTGGTGTTTCTCACACCTGCCTGTGTCCTCCTTCCTTTGCAGAAACCATGGGAGAAGAGAGCGGCGGCATCGTGCGGACGGCAGTGTTGACGTGGGAAAACGTGGAGGTGGCACCAGTGAAAGTTGGAGCGTTGTGTGGAGCCGTGGGGGGGTGTGGTGGGAGTGGGGGCAGGTGATGGTGGCTTGGGGAGCTCGCTCTGGGTGCCCGTTTCACTGACTTGAAGGAGTTGGAGCTTCTCGGACTCAACTGTGTTATTCTCTTTGCTTGACGGAAGCCATCCGAGAAGAAAGCAGAGCCAGGAGCGTGGGACGGCGAGGCAAAAGAGTTCAGAAGAGGATCAGCAGCGTCGAGGTCAAGAGGGAGCACAAGAAAGGCCTTCTGGGCAAATGAACCTCTTTGCCATCACGGGGTCAGGCATACACGTAGGAGTGCGGAGGGCATCTTCAGGGTGCCCCCGCTGGCTTTGCGCTGGGTGACCCCCCCTGTAAAAAGGGCTGGGTCTTTCCTTTGGTAGTGTTGGCCTTTTGCCACGGTTCTCCTTTGGCTGCCCAGAAAGAGGGGGTCAACCCTGTAAGGAAGAGGGAGAGTCCCCTTGGCCACACCCGATAGGAGAATGCAGGTCTCCTGACCCCAGCCCACCCTTTAAACAGGGCAGGGCTTTTTTTTTTGCCTTGGCACCTTTGTGCCTGCTGACGGCTGCTGGCCACTGTGACCCCCTGTAGCTGGGCCGCGTCACAGCCGCTGTTCTTTGGCCAGCCGTGAAGCCCTTGAGCGTAGTCAGGCCCTTGAGGCCTCTGTGCAGGCCAGGGCGAGTCTGAGGCCGTTGTCTCCTGCTTGTGGGCGGTAGGGATGGCTCGCCGCAGGTTGCTGCTCAGAGCTTGCTCCCTCTCCTGGGACGCTGCCCCTTTGTGTCTCTGTCTTGTCTTTGTCGGTGTGAGTGAGAGAGCGAGCGTGTCCCTTGGTCCCCCTAGAAAAGCAGGTAGCGTAGCTTAGGCTTCCCAGGAGGGAAAGAGGAGCTGTGTGCAACAACCGGGGCGTGCCCTGAAAACCCACAGACGGAAACACGGCCCAGCCTCGGCCCTTCTTTCCGAGGAGGCAGCAAAGCCTCTCGGTGACCCGCCTGTAGCCAGGGCCTGGGTCTGTGCCAGTGCTGCTGGTGACGTGCCAGCATGTGCCCGCCCTGTCTTCAGGGCTGGGGCCCTGTCCTCGCGACCTTAGGCCGTGGAGGGCATTGTTGGGGGTGCCGAGCCTAGAAGGGGCAGCCTTGTAAGCGGGGCTTTGTACGACCCCAGTGCTCGGCGGGCGGTTGGAGGGAGCCCCTGTAATCAGGTGGGTATTCCTGGCCCTGGCCGTTCCGAGGTCCAGGGCCGGGAGGTGTGCAGCTCCCTGTCCGTGGAGGAAGGCCCCCAGGCCTTAGGCCGTTAGCTGTTTTTCCTGGTACTGGAATCTTATTGCTATTAGTGCAGGGGGAAGCCGAGTCCTGTGGCTCCCTGGGTGTGCACCCGCCCGTAATCGGGGTCTGGGTCTGGGAGCCTCGGTGCTCCCTCGACTGGCAGGCTGTGCGGGGCGACCGCCCCGTTAGCGGGGAGCGGGTCTGGGTGCCCCTGAGGCGGAGAGAAGGAGCCTCCGCAGGCCTTTGGGCCCAGGGCCGCCCGTAAGTCTGGGCCAGTGCCCTGGAGTCCCGGGCACTTTGCAGACTAGCAGCGTCTCGAGCCCTCTGTAGTCAGAGGTGCAGCCTCGTTGGCCAGTGCTTTGTATGCCCAGCTTCCTTTGCCCAGAGGGCCTGGCTCCCAGCAGCAGACGGGGCGTCGCCGTGACCACTCAAGGTGAGGTTTGGAGAGGTTTGTGTCAGTGGGGGGCTCTGTGGGTGGGTTTGGAGTGACTTGGAGGTCTCCCTCTGGGGATGTAGGGTCCCTGTCTGCTTCCTACGGAGGAGCTGGTGTTTCTCACACCTGCCTGTGTCCTCCTTCCTTTGCAGAAACCATGGGAGAAGAGAGCGGCGGCATCATGCGGACGGCAGTGCTGACGTGGGAAAACGCGGAGGTGGCACCAGTGGAAGTTGGAGCGTTGTGTGGAGCCGTGGAGGGGTGGTGGGAGTGGGGGCAGGTGGTGGTGGCTTGGGGAGCTCGCTCTGGGTGCCCGTTTCACTGACTTGAAGGAGTTGGAGCTTCTCGGACTCAACTGTGTTACTCTCTTTGCTTGACGGAAGCCATCCGAGAAGAAAGCAGAGCCAGGAGCGTGGGACGGCGAGGCAAAAGAGTTCAGAAGAGGATCAGCAGCGTCGAGGTCAAGAGGGAGCACAAGAAAGGCCTTCTGGGCAAATGAACCTCTTTGCCATCACGGGGTCAGGCATACACGTAGGAGTGCGGCGGGCACCTTCACGGTGCCCCCGCTGGCTTTGCGCTGGGTGACCCCCCCTGTAAACAGGGCTGGGTCTTTCCTTTGGTAGTGTTGGCCTTTTGCCACGGTTCTCCTTTGGCTGCCCAGAAAGAGGGGGACAACCCTGTAAGGAAGAGGGAGAGTCCCCTTGGCCACACCCGATAGGAGAATGCAGGTCTCCCGACCCCAGCCCACCCTGTAAACAGGGCAGGGCTTTTTTTTTTGCCTTGGCTCCTTTGTGCCTGCTGACTGCTGCTGGCCACTGTGACCCCCTGTAGCTGGGCCGCGTCACAGCCGCTGTTCTTTGGCCAACTGTGAAGCCCTTGAGCGTAGTCAGGCCCTTGAGGCCTCTGTGCAGGCCAGGGCGAGTCTGAGGCCGTTGTCTCCTGCTTGTGGGCGGTAGGGATGGCTCGCCGCAGGTTGCTGCTCAGAGCTTGCTCCCTCTCCTGGGACGTTGCCCCTTTGTGTCTCTGTCTTGTCTTTGTCGGTGTGAGTGAGAGAGCGAGCGTGTCCCTTGGTCCCCCTAGAAAACCAGGTAGCGTAGCTTAGGCTTCCCAGGAGGGAAAGAGGAGCTGTGTGCAACAACCGGGGCGTGCCCTCAAAACCCACAAACGGAGACACGGCCCAGCCTCGGCCCTTCTTTCCGAGGAGGCAGCAAAGCCTCTCGGTGACCCGCCTGTAGCCAGGGCCTGGGTCTGTGCCAGTGCTGCTGGTGATGTGCCAGCATGTGCCCGCCCTGTCTTCAGGGCTGGGGCCCTGTCCTCGCGACCTTAGGCCATGGAGGGCATTGTTGGGGGTGCCGAGCCTAGAAGGGGCAGCCTTGTAAGCGGGGCTTTGTACGACCCCAGTGCTCGGCGGGCGGTTGGAGGGAGCCCCTGTAATCAGGTGGGTATTCCTGGCCCTGGCCGTTCCGAGGTCCAGGGCCGAGAGGTGTGCAGCTCCCTGTCCATGGAGGAAGGCCCCCAGGCCTTAGGCCGTTAGCTGTTTTTCCTGGTACTGGAATCTTATTGCTATTAGGGCAGGGGGAAGCCGAGTCCTGTGGCTCCCTGGGTGTGCACCCGCCCGTAATCGGGGTCCGGGTCTTGGAGCCTCGGTGCTCCCTCAGCTGGCAGGCTGTGCGGGGCGACCGCCCCGTTAGCGGGGAGCGGGTCTGGGTGCCCCTGAGGCCGAGAGAAGGAGCCTCCGCAGGCCTGTGGGCCCAGGGCCGCCCGTAAGTCTGGGCCAGTGCCCTGGAGTCCCGGGCACTTTGCAGACTAGCAGCGTCTCGAGCCCTCTGTAGTCAGAGGTGCAGCCTCGTTGGCCAGTGCTTTGTATGCCCAGCTTCCTTTGCCCAGAGGGCCTGGCTCCCAGCAGCAGACGGGGCGTCGCCGTGACCACTCAAGGTGAGGTTTGGAGAGGTTTGTGTCAGTGGGGGGCTCTGTGGGTGGGTTTGGAGTGACTTGGAGGTCTCCCTCTGGGGATGTAGGGTCCCTGTCTGCTTCCTACGGAGGAGCTGGTGTTTCTCACACCTGCCTGTGTCCTCCTTCCTTTGCAGAAACCATGGGAGAAGAGAGCGGCGGCATCATGCGGACGGCAGTGCTGACGTGGGAAAACGCGGAGGTGGCACCAGTGGAAGTTGGAGCGTTGTGTGGAGCCGTGGGGGGGGGGTGGTAAGAGTGGGCAGGTGATGGTGGCTTGGGGAGCTCGCTCTGGGTGCCCGTTTCACTGACTTGAAGGAGTTGGAGCTTCTCGGACTCAACTGTGTTATTCTCTTTGCTTGACGGAAGCCATCCGAGAAGAAAGCAGAGCCAGGAGCGCGGGACGGCGAGGCAGAAGACTTCAGAACAGGATCAGCAGCGTCGAGGTCAAGAGGGTACAAGAAAGGCTGTCCTGACAAACTCTCCCGGCCATCACCGGGACAGGCATACACGTAGGAGTGCGGTGGGCACCTTCTGGTTGGCTTTGTGCTGGGCAACTCTCCATGTAAACGGGGTTTGGTGTTATTGGCCTTTTGCCACGGTTCTCCTTTGGCTGCCCATAGAGAGGGGGCGACCTTGGAAGGAGGGTGAGAGTCCGCTTGGCCTCACCTGATAGGCGAATGCAGTTCTCCGGACCGCAGCCCACCGTGTAAGCAGCAGGGCTTTTTTTTCTTTGCCTTGGCACCTTGAGCCTCGTGGCGGCTGCTGGCCACGGTGACCCCCCTGTAGCCTGGGCATGTCACAGCCTGTGTTCATTGTCCAGCTTTGAAGCCGCCATGGGTAGTCAGGGGCTTGAGGTGTCTGGGCAGGCCAGGGCAAGTCTGAGGCCGTGTTCTCCCGCTGCTGGGCGTCAGGAATGGCTCGCCGCAGGTTGCTGCTCAGAGCTTGCTCCCTCTCCTGGGACGTTGCCCCTTTGTGTCTCTGTCTTGTCTTTGTCGGTGTGAGTGAGAGAGCGAGCGTGTCCCTTGGTCCCCCTAGAAAAGCAGGTAGCGTAGCTTAGGCTTCCCAGGAGGGAAAGAGGGGCTCTGTGTAGCAAGCTGTGGGGTGCCATCCGTACTGCACAGCAGCAGAAGGCAATGCTCTCAGACTTGGCCTGGCTTGTGGAGGGGCTTCGAGGCTGGCCAGAGAGCAGAGGCTAGCCTCAGCCCTTCTTTCCGAGGAGGCAGCAAAGCCTCTCGGTGGCCCAGCTGTAGCCTTGGTCCCTTGGTTTCTCTTGGACTCCTGTTCTGTGTCACTGGGTCCCTGAGGATGTTGGGGTTTCTTGGGGGTTTCCCTAGGACACTGTAAGTTCCTGGCGGTCCCCGGGTCTCTGGGGCTGGCAGAGTGCAGCCGTGCTCTGCAGAGAAGAAGTGGAGCACTGAGAGACTCAAGCAAATAAGAAAACCATTCCTGATGTGTAAATTATGTACATATGTAGAGTGTCTTAAGTTTAGAGCCTTTGTTTGTTTAAATAGAAATTGTGTTCTTATAAAGAGCATCTGAAAAATAAAAATCATTGACTTCATTTAAAACAAAAATGTTATGCAAAGATTGTCATCTTTCCAGAGGCTACTTTTTCCTTTAAGTTTCCACAAATCCTGTTCTGAAAAATACTTTGTGCCCATGCTCAGTAGTCCTCTACTGCTGTCAATTGCTCCATGGTTACCTGGAATGTGTATAACTTCTTCTGTGTAATACATTGTATGCAATTATTTATAACATCACGTTGCTTTCACACTGGGTATAAAGATGTACTGTTGCAATTGGCTTTCATCAAGGTTACTTATTTTGACAATAAAATGATCATCTCGCTCCAAAGGAACTGGTAAAACATTCAACTGTGTGAAAATTTTGTGAGCTCAAGAGTATGCACATTGGAATGGAACCTGACCTTTAAGAAGCAGCTGGGCTGCACTCCAAGTGGAGCAGGTAAAAAGTGGTTTGCGTTCAGAATATCAACTCAGAAGACTGTTTTTCAAAAGGGAACTCCAAACTCAATGCTGAATTCTTTACAATGACAACGTGTGCTGATGGTGCACGTGTTCATGGCAGCACTTCCTAATTTCCAAATACCTGCGATTTTCTAGTAATGGTTTCCCCCTGAACTCTGGATCTTCTTTTCTTTTGTTAGTTGATTAAATCCACTCTGTGTAGGGATTTGGTTTAGAGGGTTTTCTGCTGGGTTCTTTTTTGAGGTTTTTTTGGTTGGTTTTCTGCTGTCATGCCTTACATTAGCGTGGCTACAGATGTCAAGAACAATGAGGGCGAAAAGAATCTTGAAGCATTTATATTGTAGTAAATAGTCAAAGGCTGCACTCTCCACTAAATACCGTGTAAGAATATTGTTTTCAAAAAAGCATGGAATTTCAAGGTCAATAAAGAAGAAAACTGTAGCAAATCTGTTGATTCGTTCATCTTTACACTAGTGACTTGATCTTGGGGTCCAAGGCATGGGGCAGCTGTAGCAGCCTCGGGTAAAGAGCTGTTTCCACGTGTGCCCTACTTTTTTTAGGGTAGTTATAGCAATTTGCATAATGAGTGCCATTTATGTTTGTGGGGTGGTATAAATGAGGATGTAAAAACATCCCCTTTGTAACATGCACAGTTCCTTTGGACAGCGGACAGTGTTTTTTCTGAACTCTTGGGATTGATGGAGTACGCTCAGAAATGCCTGCTCTGAAAAGTTGTTTCAATAAACTCATCTGGTGAAGGAGTTGTTGGGGCTGCAACTCGGGAAGCTTTGTTCCTTTAGGAAGGGAGCAAAGGCAATTCCGTGGGTGCCGGCCGACTTTCCACATGTCAGCCCAAAAAGCTGCTGGTGCTGGCAGCAAACAGTCTGTGTGGGGGAGGTAAAGGCCGGGCGGCTCCTGACTGGCACTGCTTGTGGGAGCTTTGGCACGGGAACCTGGAGACCAGGTGAGAAGAGCCGAAATCAACCTAAAAATGGTAACGAAGAAACCAATACAAATAACATAAAATAATAAATCAAATAGGAGGTTTTGTTGGTGGCCGACGGCGGGAGTGGAAGCCGCGGCTGTAGAAAAAGCGCCGTTCCCCCCGCGCCCGTCGATCCACCGACTTCCCGCTCGGGCCCCGGGCGGCATGCGGGGGGGGGAACGAAGGCGCTCGGCTGAGCTGCAGTTCTCGGTCGTGTCCGCCAGGCGGCGCCGGCGAGGCAGACGGGGGGCGGCCGAGGGCGGGATTCGAACCGGCGTTTGGGGAGAGAGAGCCGCGTCCCAGGCGGGCGCCTTGACCGCTCGGCCAGCGGGGCGGGGGCGTGGTCACGGTGGGGCGTGTCCAGCCGGTGCGGGATGGGCGCGGCCACGGGGGGTCGGCACCGCGCTTCGCGCCCTTTAACATTCAAAAAATATGACGAAAACTACATGAAAAATCTAAGAGTCCCCCCGGTGGGGTGCCGCGCCGCCGGCGGGGAGGGGGAGCGAGCAGAGGGCTGGATCCGACGAGACTGACAGGCGCGCCCGCCGGTGGGTGCCGTTCTGCCGGCGGGAAGGCGGAGCTAGCTGGGGGCTGTGCCGCCTCCGGCTTCGCCGCTCTGCCCTCTCTGCTCGCTCCCGGCACGACCCCCGCCCCTCCGCCCCCCCGCCACACGCGGCCCGAGCGGGCCCGAAGCCTCCGCGGCGCGGCCCTGGCCCGGCGCTCCGGGGAACGAGGGGGCTGCGGGCGGCGGGCCCAGCCAAGGAGCCCCTCGGGGCAGCTTAACATTGCAAGTTGCTCGGGCCTCCCCCAGCTCTCCATTTCTTCTCTGCAGAACACAGCTGTATTAGAGTGTAGTAAAATACTGTTATTTTGGTGGATGTCCGGCCTTGCTGCCTGCTAAGTTACAGAAAAACATGAATATAAAGGAAGTACTTTTCATTTAGATGATCAATAGGGCATAGAAGTGTGAGAAAGTAGTTAAAACATGCTGAGAAACCAGGTACAGTATGGTACAAGGTGACTGTATAGCACAAGATGTTCTGTATTGTCAAGGCTGTGTTCCTCTCCCAAGTTGGCTGCAGGCCTCAAGGTAGATACAAATACCCTGGAAACCCAATGGTTAGGGTTGTACAGGGGGTGAGGGAGCTAATGCTGGGAGGAGGTAAATGTGGGCAGGGGTCGTACGACCACTCTGCAACAGGTGAGCATGTGCAGACTGTTGCCACTTATGTAATTAACAGGCGGTGTTTGGCTGCCCCCCGGGCATCACCTTATACTGCGTCCTGGCCCCACGTAGTATAATGGATGGCTGATCAATAAGGACACCAGGAGTGGGGCAGCTGAGCGACACCCATCCTTTCACCGAGCCCACGTTGGCTCCGCGGGGACGCCCGCTAAGCATGGGGGCCGTGCAGCTGCTGCCCATCCTGGTAGTCCTGGCCTGTCTGCTCCAGTGAGCATCAGGGATAGGAATTAAGACCTGAAACATCAACCGTTTTGTATCCTTATGTATTCCTTTCTTAAGTTTGAAGTATTTTATGCTTTTAATTCTCTTTTGTGTTAGGTGTTAGGTATTTTATCCTGTTTATTGTCTTTTGCTAGTTGGTCTTGCAATCCGTGTTATTTTATGGCATTTTATGTCTGCACTTATCTTTTTTCTGCACATGTCCAAAACGAACTGGTACAGTGGCTTTGATGGGCACTTGGAGCAGCCGTGGGCAGTGTGAGTGCAGTCCCGAGAGCAGGGGTTTGTGGGGATGATGGGAGCTGCGTGGCAGGGCCTTGAATTTGGGTGGTTGTTGTTAGGTGTCTTAACGTGGGCTGTAGTTGACCTCTAGATTTCCTGAGGGGAAATGAGACCCTTGAAAAGGTTAAGTTATCAGTGAGCATCTGGGTGAGCATATTAATCCTGGTTTTGCTCAGAGGCAAGTGTACACGGTGTCCAGCAGACTCAGCGGAAGCCGGAGCAGCAGAGCAAGAGGGTGGGTGAGCACTTAGTGTGGTAGGGAAGATGTTGCTTTTGGGTCCGTAAGTATTTTTATTTCTGGCTTCTTTCCTTTCTTAATGTGAATTCGGTGAGCGATGGGTGGCATGGGCTGACTGGCACCAGAGGGGAAATGAGCACGGTGAGTGTTCTGCTTGCTGAGTTGATTTAGACGGTAGTTCTGGGTGTTGTATTCTCGGTGCATCTGAACACCTGCCTTCTAATTTGTTTTTTTCACAGGCAGCCATAGAGCCATCAGGCCAGGGTGACAAAGGTCCGTCTCGTGTGATGTTGCTGTAAAGGAACCTGAGGTAGGGACTTCTGTGGGAATGATGTGCCCTGAGATGATAGGTCAGTTTGTGCCTTTTGCCTCTGGGTGATTTTTTTTTTATCTCTGTCGTTCCCTTTTGGTAACAGGAAACTGTTGTTGCGAACTCTGTAGAAATCATAAAATTACTTTTGAAATACAAATGCTTTCCTTTGCTGTGTGGCATTCAGATCATTATTAAGGTGCTGCCTGTTTTCAGCACTCAGGAGCTGCAGCCTGTAGTCAGTGCTCGTTTGCCAGCTCACTTGCTGGAGGTTGTCTTTCCAGACAGAGGCACTCAGTGGCTGGGGGGATGCAGTTGCTGTGGATTGTGTTCAGGGTGGGTGGGTCTGGCAGGAAGAAGGTACTGAGGTTCCAGGACAAGTCCAAGGCCTAAGGGGGTCAGCAGGCAGGCAGGGACACATCCTCAGGGGGTGGTGTTAGGTGCTGCAGCAAGTCTGTTCCCAATTGAAGGTGTCTCCTGTGAAGGTTGGCAGGAGGTGGGAAGCCGGGCTGGGAATGGGGCTTGGAGGCTGGGGATGAGGAGCCGTTCTGGTGATGGTGTGAGCACAAATCTTGTTTGTGGTACAGCTGTGTCCTGCAGCCTCACAGGGTGATCTCCCCACAGCAGTGTCACAAGGAAGAGACAAGACATCCTCTAGCTGGCTGGAGTGCAGGAAAGGAGGGGGAACATTGCAGAGTGGAGTCTGTACTGGGAGATGGGGCCCCATCTTCAGACAGGTGAGGTGAGTGAGGGGACTCAGGCAGCAGTCTCCCAAGAAAGGGAGGTTACAGCCCAAACACGCTTGAAAATTAAATTCATGGGTGGGTGGATGTGAACCTACACAGATCCCTTATTTTTTTATGTTTTCTAGGGTGTCTGCAACCTTGCAGCTGCCAGCCCAAAGCAACAGAGAATGAACAGGTGAGAGGTGACAGTGGAGCATCATCAGATGGCAACTACTGTGGGAACGCCTTTAGGCATCCTTTAAGGCAGTGTGCCAGTACATGGCTTGGCCTTTGTTTTTCTGCAGGGGATGCACACAAGCTCAGGGAACCAAAGCCAGCCACTGATTAGCTGACTGACAAGGTTGGGTGGTCTTTCGCCAGCCTTGTGTGTAATGCCAAAGTCTCACAGGGCTCAGAGATCTAAGCATTTGTCTTTCTATTTGCAGGTGCCATCTGGGAAGCCTGTGGAAAGAGAGGAGCATTCCAGGTGCTTGAGGGAGGACACAAGAGGACCAGGGGTGCACTGAACTTGGAGCAACTTTGGCTGTCACTCAGCCAGGTAATCCAGTTTGATGACAGCTGCCCCCTGGAGCTGGTGAGCCGAGGACCTCGGTGCACTTAGGGGATGGTGAGTAGTGGAATTGTTGGGCTTTGGGTGAGGTGCTGCTAAACTCAGGCATAGATTGAGGTTTTCTTTCTTGTAGCTGACTAAGAAAATAAGCTGGTGACTGCAGGAACCTCTGAGGGATCCGAGGCAACCTTCCTTTGTGTTGAAGAAGGATTTGCATCGCCATCTCTGTGAAAGATAAGTCGAGGGCCGTGACCTGGAGAGGGGAGGAGAGCAGGACACTGGGGTGGGAGTGGAATACGGGACTGATTTAGAAGTTAGTGTAGGGGAAAGGGATGTCTGATACTGGTCCCTTATTGCATGTAAAGGCAGTGGCTCACTTTTGGCCACAACAGCAGGGGCTGTGCAGGGCAGAGCAGTTCCAGTCTGTGTTGTATGGTTTCTCTAGTCCAACTTCGATGTCTTGTGACTCTCTGGGATCAGATGCCTTTGCATTCTGTCCTGGAGGGGCTTATGGGAAGTGCCCGCCGTCCTGCCTGGGGTCTCAAAGGCGTCCTCTGCACAGTTGCAGATTTTGTCATTTCCTTGCCTTGCAAGCTTGCACGTGTATCAGAATTCCATCTTGGAATTTTGCAGTCAGGTGTCTTTAACAGCCCAATTTTAGGCCGTGTCATCCATCAGCTGTGCCCTTGTGCCATGTGTCTGAAAGGAGGAGGACTTGTTCTTTGCACCCTTCTCTTCCTGCATCCCAAATGTAGCATTCTTGTGCAGTCCTTTTTCAGCTTGTATCAGAGTGTAGTAAAATACTATTATTTTGGTGGATGTCTGGCCTTGCTGCCTGCTAAGTTACAGAAAATCATAAATATAAATGAAGTACTTTTCATTTAGATGATCAATAGGGCATAGAAGGGTGAGAAAGTAGTTAAAACATGCTGAGAAACCAGGTACAGTATGGTACAAGGTGACTGCGTAGCACAAGATGTTCTGTATTGTCAAGGCTGTGTTCCTCTCCCAGGTTGGCTGCAGGCCTCAAGGTAGATACAAATACCCTGGAAACCCAATGGTTAGGGTTGTACAGGGGGTGAGGGAGCTAATGCTGGGAGGAGGAAAATGTGGGCAGGGGTTGTACGACCACTCTGCAACAGGTGAGCATGTGCAGACTGTTGCCACTTATGTAATTAACAGGCGGTGTTTGGCTGCCCCCCCGGGCATCACCTTATACTGCGTCCTGGCCCCACGTAGTATAATGGATGGCTGATCAATAAGGACACCAGGAGTGGGGCAGCTGAGCGACACCCATCCTTTCACCGAGCCCACGTTGGCTCCGCGGGGACGCCCGCTAAGCATGGGGGCCGTGCAGCTGCTGCCCATCCTGGTAGTCCTGGCCTGTCTGCTCCAGTGAGCATCAGGGATAGGAATTGACCTGAAACATCAACCGTTTTGTATCCTTATGTATTCCTTTCTTAAGTTTGAAGTATTTTATTCTTTTTATTCTCTTTTGTATTAGGTGTTAGGTATTTTATCCTGTTTATTGTCTTTTGCTAGTTGGTCTTGCAAACAATGCTGTTTGTGGTATTTTATGACTGTGCTTATCTTGATTCTGGACATCTGTCTAAAACAAACTGGTACAGTGGCATTGATGGGCTCTTCTTGTGCAAGGTCCTTTTCTTTGAGCCTGTTGGGAGGCTTCCTCAGAGCATTCTCAGCTCACTAATATGTAGGTCGCACTGTTCAACAGGGTTTCGGTTCTTGCAGTTGCTCTTCTCCCTGAGAGCTTTCTCTCATCATCACTCCGCATGTTTGTAGTGTAATGTCTCTGGTGTGCCTTTGTTTGGCCTGGAGCTGTTCTGCCCTGCTGTGCAGGCTGGAGGGAGCAGGTGGAGTAGCTAGAACAGTCTCCCGTTAACACATGTTTGGTACATTTAGGTGGTTAAGATGCACTTGGAGCAGCCGTGGGCAGTGTGAGTGCAGTTCCAAGAGCAGGGTTTGTGGGGATGATGGGAGCTGCATAGCAGGGACTTGAATTTGGGTGGTTGTTCTAAGGTGTCCTAATGTGGGCTGTAGTTGAACTCTGGATTTCCTGAGGGGAAATGAGAACTTTGCAAAGTTGAAGTTACCAGTGGGCATCTGGGTGACCATATTAATCCTGGTTTTGCTCAGAGGCAGGTGGCCAAGATATCCAGCAGACTCAGAGGAAGCTGGAGCAGCAGATCAGGAGGGTGGATCAGCACTCAATGTGGCAGGTAAGATGTTACTTTTGGGTCTGTGAGTACTTTAATCTTTGGCCTTTTTCTTCTTCTTGGGAAGGTGTTGAGCGATGGGTGCGTGGCATGGTTGTCTTGCATGGTCTTTAAAGGTAAGAACAGGAAAGAAACTGAAGGGTCTTGAGCCCAGGGTTCTGTTTTATTTTCTTTGAGAGAGGAAAATTGGAAATAATTTATCATTATTATGGTTTTTCCATCTTTAAAAGGAGCTCATGATTGCTTTTGCTTTCTCTTCCTACAATTTCCAATCCTGCTCCCCTGGAACAGGTGCCTCTGGTGCTGCCCCAGTCACTGGTGTGGTTTCTGTGGCTGTGAGAGGTTTCCTGAGGACCCTTCCACCTGTTGCTTATTCCTGAGTGCAAAGTTAGGCTTTTTTGGGCAGCCAGGGCACCTCAGATCCTGGGGCTTGTTTAAACCCTGCTCTCTGCTTTAGAAGTTTCTGGGGCAGGTAAACTATTTGTCTTGATATTGTAGTACAGAAAGAAATCAAGGAGGTTAAAAAGTATTGGCATTGAATTGGGAATATTCAAAGATCTTGGTGTGACAGTTCTTAGGGGTGGATCTTAAGCACATAAGTCTGTGTTATTGTAGTGTAGGACAGAACAAAGTGGTGTCTGAGGGACAGGGACTGATGGAATTTGGAGCCATTCCTGCCCAGGACAGCTGTATGACCTGACTCGCTGTGTGACTTGGGGCTTCTGCCTCCTTCTAGCCTCACAAAACTGTTTGGTTCTGGAGTGAGATGCATTTTTGGGCCTTTGGGAAAAAGGGTTTGCAAGTCCCCCATGCAGTGAAGCCACGTGTGCAAAGGGGAGCTTTGACATGGTGTGTTTTTGACAACTCCAGGTGCCTTTTGGTGAAATGGCTCGTGGGGCTCTGAGTGTTGAAGTGTCTCATCTCCGAACACACAGCCCTTGCTCGTTCAGCATCTCACAAGGCAGGGGAGTCAGTGTGCAAGGTGGCACAGGGCTGTGTGTTAGTGCAGGGTGGCCCTGGAGCTGCTGAGAGAAGAGGCTGCTGGCCTGTGCTGAATGTTCCAGCCCTCTGAGCTCTGGGGGCCCCTGGGCTGTGCAGGTGTGATGCTGGGGCAGGGGAAGGAAGGCCTGGTTGGGAGGGATGTAGGAGCAGAGAGACACTTTGTGCTGCCTGGAAGATCTATGGAAAAAGCAAACAAACAGTAAGTTGCACTGTTTGCTACTCGTGGAAGGAGAGAGATTTTTAAGTCATGATGTATTTCTGTTGTCCTGGTTTTTTTTCCACTAGAACCTTGGGGTTTTTTCCCTCCTTTTTCCATGTCTGCTGTATTGGGTGTCACAAGGAGGGCTTCCTTCTTCCCGCGGGCTCTTGGGAGTTGGTGGCAGTTGTGCTTTTTCTGAAGGTGTATCCAAGTGTGCTACTGAAAGGGATATTTTCTCTTGTGAAAGTATTTGATCTGGATTGACAGTACAGGTATTTCTTTAATCATGTAGCCAGCTGTGGTAAGAATTTTATTTAAAAAGTGATTCTGTTTAGAGACTTTTAGTCTTGTTGCACACAGGGTACAAAGCTGCTGGGAAAATGAACAGAGAAGGGAGCTCTTCTGCCCCTCTTTTGGGGAGCTGAGGGCAGTGGGCTGTCCTGGGGAAGGGGCTCTGTGTTTGGGGATGCCGGGAGGTCTGGCTGCTGGCAGTGAGCAGGGGGCAGGAGTGGGATCAGCAGGATGGGGGGGCCTGTGTGCAAACCAGTGGCCTCTCTGGCAGTTGGAATCCTGGAGCAGGCAGAGCAGCACTGGGCTGAGCCTGGTGGTGGGTGGATTGCCAGGATGCAGGAGGGGATAACACAGGGGTATCAAGTTCTCTGTCCCAGGACTACAGTGTGGTGCCTCTGAGCTTGTTGTCAGCAAGGCTAAAAATGGCACTAATTACTCACTGTGGACCAATACCCCAAAGTCATCTTTTTTTTCTCTCTCATTTGCTTTCTGACTCCTCATGCAGGATTTGAGATATCCAGTCTCAGCTGTGGCTTAGGCAGAGCATGGTGGGGTCCACTGGAACCTCAGCTCACAGAGTGGTGGGAGCAGCGTTGGAGCAACCCCGGAGTGTCCTGGGAGCCCTGGACATGCTGTTTCCTCTGCAGAGCCGGTGTTGTACCCCAGCTGGGTGCCTTCAGCCTGTGCTCCCTGAGCTGCAGCTCCCCTGGGGGTAACCCTAAAGTGAGATTGGCAGCTGAGGAAGAAGCAAGGCCGTGTGTGGGGAGCAGCATGTTGAGAGGGGGTATGAGGCATGCTGGGAATTTTTGGGGTTTTTCCTTGGTTTTCTGATTTCCTGTTTGGAAACAAATCAAACTGAAGGGACTTTGTGAATTGCTTTGTAGAGAACTGCCACCCTCATAAAATGCACAAATACTGACTTGGCTGCAGGCCACAAGATAGATACAGATACCCTGGAACCACAAGGGTGAAGATTGTACAGGAGGGTGAGAGAGGTAACGAGGGGAGGAAGATAATGCAGGCAGGGGTAATACGGCCACTCCCTGACAGGCAACATGTGCAGACTGTTGCCACTTATGTAATTAACAGGCGGTGTTTGGCTGCCCCCCGGGCATCACCTTATACTGCGTCCTGGCCCCACGTAGTATAATGGATGGCTGATCAATAAGGACACCAGGAGTGGGGCAGCTGAGCGACACCCATCCTTTCACCGAGCCCACGTTGGCTCCGCGGGGACGCCCGCTAAGCATGGGGGCCGTGCAGCTGCTGCCCATCCTGGTAGTCCTGGCCTGTCTGCTCCAGTGAGCATCAGGGATAGTGAGTAAGCCCTGAACCATCAACTGTTTTGCATCCTTATGTATCCTTTTATTAAGTTTTAAGTATTTTATTATTTTTGTTCTCTCTTGTGTTAAGTGTTTAGGTATTTTATCCTGTTTATTCTCCTTTGTTTGTTGGTATTGCAATAAATGCTATTTCTCTGACTGTGCTGACCTTGATTCCAGATGGAACTGATACACCATGTCTTGGGAGTAACATTCTATTGCAGAAGAGAGGGGATGTGGGATGGAGCTGTGGACCTTGGGCACCTGAGAAAAAATCCCCATTCTCTTTGGTTCCCCCCTTCTTTGTCCACCTGCATCTATCCCTTCTCCCCTCTGTCTTATGACTCCATCTTGGTACCCACCCTCCCTCTTCTTTTTCATGTTTGGGGTTGAGTCAAAAGTGTTATGGGGGGAGTCTGGGGCTGATAAGGTGATGAGCAGCGTCCCAATGTCTCTGGAGTGTGAGGATGGGGTGCAGGTGCATGAGGGATGAAGGGGGGTCCTGTGGGGTCCAGCAAAAAAGGGAGGCTACAGCCCCAATGCTTGAAAACGCAGGGGGGAGTTGTGTGTGTAAAACTAATAAGAAAAATAATGTTTCTCCTTTTCCTGTATGTTCAATTTCCATATCAATTTACACCGAAATGGAATTCAAAATAGAGCCCTATATCTCGGTATTATATACAGGGTTTGGGAATATGAGAAATTGGAAAGGGGGGATGTTGAAAATAGGAGTTTTGTATTTACAAATGAAACAAACTGAAGGGCTTGTCCGTGCGATAAATTGCGCTCGCTGTGCCGGTGCCAGCAGCTCCCGCTCTGTGTATCGGGTGTTCTCCCTGTGCCCTGTGCCATGCAATGCGCTCGCTGGGCCGGCAGCAGCAGCAGCTCCAGCTCTGTGTGTCCGGAGCTCTCTGCGTGCTCTGTGCCATGCAATGCGCTCGCTGTGCCGGCAGCAGCAGCAGCTCCCGCTCTGTGTATCGGGTGTTCTCTGTGTGCCCTGTGCCATGCAATGCGCTCGCTGTGCCGGCAGCAGCAGCAGCTCCCGCTCTGTGTATCGGGTGTTCTCCCTGTGCCCTGTGCCATGCAATGCGCTCGCTGTGCCGGCAGCAGCAGCAGCTCCCGCTCTGTGTGTCCGGAGCTCTCTGTGTGCCCTGTGCCATGCAATGCGCTCGCTGTGCCGGCAGCAGCTCCCGCTCTGTGTGTCCGGAGCTCTCTCTGTGTGCCCTGTGCCATGCAATGCGCTCGCTGGGCCGGCAGCAGCAGCAGCTCCAGCTCTGTGTGGCCGGAGCTCTCTCTCTGTGCCCTGTGCCATGCAATGCGCTCGCTGTGCCGGCAGCAGCAGCAGCTCCCGCTCTGTGTATCGGGTGTTCTCTGTGTGCCCTGTGCCATGCAATGCGCTCGCTGTGCCGGCAGCAGCAGCAGCTCCCGCTCTGTGTGTCCGGAGCTCTCTGTGTGCCCTGTGCCATGCAATGCGCTCGCTGTGCCGGCAGCAGCAGCAGCTCCCGCTCTGTGTATCGGGTGTTCTCTGTGTGCCCTGTGCCATGCAATGCGCTCGCTGTGCCGGCAGCAGCAGCAGCTCCCGCTCTGTGTATCGGGTGTTCTCTGTGTGCCCTGTGCCATGCAATGCGCTCGCTGTGCCGGCAGCAGCAGCAGCTCCCGCTCTGTGTATCGGGTGTTCTCTGTGTGCCCTGTGCCATGCAATGCGCTCGCTGTGCCGGCAGCAGCAGCAGCTCCCGCTCTGTGTATCGGGTGTTCTCTGTGTGCCCTGTGCCATGCAATGCGCTCGCTGTGCCGGCAGCAGCAGCAGCTCCCGCTCTGTGTGTCCGGAGCTCTCCCTGTGCCCTGTGCCATGCAATGCGCTCGCTGTGCCGGCAGCAGCAGCAGCAGCAGCTCCCGCTCTGTGTGTCCGGAGCTCTCTGTGTGCCCTGTGCCATGCAATGCGCTCGCTGTGCCGGCAGCAGCAGCAGCTCCCGCTCTGTGTATCGGGTGTTCTCTCTGTGCCCTGTCCGGGCCCAGCGCTGGCGGCACCGCAACCGGACCTTCGCGCATGCGCAGCGCCTCGCCCGCAGTGCCGTGTCACGTGGTACTGAAGGGCGGAATGGAAGCAGAGGGAGCAGCTTGGCAGGGTGTGCTTTGCTTGATCAAGTCTTGCCTCTTTTTCCCTTTTCTTAGCAGGGCTTATCTGCCTTGCCTCGGAAGGAAGGGAATGTCCCGCAACTGTTTTCTTTTTCTGCGCTTCTCTGGCGCTGAGTCTGTGCCTGGGCCGTGCCACCTCTGTGGGTGTTGTCAGCGCTCGGGCGAGGCTTAAAATGTCCCGTAATTCGGGGGGCGGTTGTGCCACACTCAAGATGGCGGCGGGGGGGCTGCAACTCTATTGTTCCGCTTTGCACTCTATGGCCTTGGAGGTCTGGGCCGTCACCTCCGGCCTGCACTCAAGATGGCCGCCCGGACTACAATCAAGCTGGCGTCCGTAGGCCCCCTCGGCTCTGATCGGCGGTTACCCGCCTGTCTGATCCCGAGCCTGCCCCCGCTCGCCGCGCCATCTCCCCGCGGGCTTCCCGCCCTGGGCCGGGACCGGGGGGGCTCGGCGGCGGCGGAGGATCGCGGCCGGCAGGCAGTCACCGGCGCCGGCAGCCCCGATCGGCGCCGCGGCGGGCACCGCCAGGACCCCGCGCCGGGAGCGCGCAGCTTCCGTTCGGCCCGGCCTGGGCCGCCGTGCACCCGCTGTCGGCCCTGCATTGCCGCGGTGTCCCCGCGAGCGGCACATGGCGACAGAGCCGGTCCCCCGCCAGAGCGGCACAGAGGCCGGGCGGGCCCTCGAGGAGGTCCCGGCAGCGACGGCAGGGGCGGGACCCGAGAAACAGTTTTGCTGCTCCTGGGAAGAGTCAGGTCCCGGGGAAGTAAATCCTGAGTTGCCTGTTGAGCCTGGCAGAGACGCGGGGGCCGGGACAGTGCGGGGAGGCGGCGCTGACTGCGGGGTCTGGAGGGAGAAGCGGCTGAAGCTGCGCGGGCTGTGCTTGTTCCCCGCCGTCCCCTCCGGCTCCCCGGGACTGCAGGGAATCCCCTTGGCTTCATGTTTGCTTTCCTTGCAGCCTGGAGTGTTGGGGGGATTCCTGAAGCTGATTGCCTTGAAAGCCAGTGATCCCCAAGGCTTTGACCTGCTAAACAGCATCATGAAGCATATGCCCCCGTGAGTATGAGCTCAAATTGCATTCAAAACTGACTTCTGTGGGCTTTGGTTCTGCAGTGTGCAGTCATGCCAAAGGTTAACACTTCAGGAGCAAAAATGTCACATTTATCAGTTAAAGAGATGGGAACAACTTTATCTGTGTTTTCTGTAAAGTGACAGCACCAGTCAAAGCCCACTGTGAACTGAATAACTGTTCTTTTAAATTTCCAGTGAATCAGTTGACTGGTACAGGAAACAGGTCTTCATTCTGCTATTCCAAAGACTTCCAAGTTCCAAACCAACAAAACTTATCAAAAGTAAGCTCCTTGCTCTGAAAAGCTCCAGTGTGACACGAGTGGTTCAGAGTGTGCAGTTGCACAGATCAGGCATCCTGTACATGGGTGGGACTCTGGTGGCTCCAGGGACTTGCTCCAAATGCTCTGGAGTCAAGGGGACATAAAGGGCAGTGGCCACAGCAGGTGACACTCCATGAAAACTGAGGGAATGGAACTAAAGGACTTGTGTAGTTCTCCTCCTTTCCTGGTGTGTGTGATGTCGTTACTTGTCTGAAAGTGTCTCCATTTAATCTCCAGCTAATAGCAACACACTTGCCCTGTCACACAGCACAGCCATTCTGACCACTGCTCTCTGCAGTTTGTGTTCATGCTGGGAAACATTCCATGCTTTTGTGTCATTTTGGCCTTCATGGGAATAAAGTTCTGAGGAAGGGTTTACGTTCCTCTGTCAAAGCTGTGACACATTGTTGAAATCATCCCCAGGCAGATGGCCATGCTGATGAAATTCGTGATGTTATCTCTACACAGATCACACAAGGTCTGTTATTAATCCTTTAAAATCTGCTTGATGCCTCCTGTAGAGGAGCAAGAATTACAGGGTTCTTCCAATGGTGTTCCACCAACCAAATGGAAGTGGTGCTTCCAGCGTTCCACGTTTCAGTGTTGTGGTGCCCGAGAAGATGAGCAGTTTTTAGGCAAACTTTGGAGCAGCAAGTTAATGCCCTTCAGTAAAAGGGAACATTTATGAAGGCTGCCCTTTCTGTCTCCTTCTTAGAATGCATTTTGCTGCTGACTCTAAAGCAATTCTCTTGTTTTCATCTGGAGTTTTACTTCATCCTTTTTCTCGTTGCTTTCTCCTCTTCATTAACTAGTATGGCACAGGAAATGGGGCATGAGCTCTGCAGGAAATACTTGGCAGCATACAGCCAAAGGGAGTGTGTTCTGTTGGCTTGGGTTGTATTTCAGGCTGCTGTGCAGTTTTTGCCTTTGAAGCAGGAAAGAGTTGTCTCTCTGGCTGAAATGGCAAAGGAGGTTTGGCGCTAATCTGACTGCCCGGGTGCCTCTCCTTTTGGGGTTCATTTCTGATTTTCTGCCCACAGTTCCTCACTGATAGTTCAAGTTACTGATCTCCTGAGCGGGTCATAAAAGGGAAGGATTGCTGTCTCCGGTTTTTATCCTTTGTAAAAAGTTTGTATGTGCAAACATCTATGTAAGAGGGCAGCAATTGTTAAGAAACAAATTGTCTTGTGTTCTCTGTTTCCTGGTGCTTTGTGTGGTTTCTGCTTTTCTTTGGTCACCATAGGGTGATAAATCGTTCTGATACTTTTTCTCTAACTGTCATACTAGGATGTTTGAAACGGGCTTGGAGAAAATGATGATTCCTGAAATCCAGAAAGAGTCTGGGACAAGTTGAAAAGCAGATCCGTGCTGTTGGCATCACCAAGACATTAACAGAATGTCCTCCCGTGATGGACACTGAGTACCCCAAGCTGTGGTAGGTGCCACACTTCTTCAGGGTCTGCTGGTGATGCTGTTGGAGGTCTGGAAAGTAGGAGCTTTCACCAGAATAGGCCCCTCCAATAAACTCCTTTGGCATTTCTTCAGGCCCACTGTTGTGGTGAGACTCAGCTTGAGGCTTTTCATACCTTTTCATCCTTCACTGCACAAAGGGAAGTGTGTTTTCAAAGCAAATGGCAGAGCTGGTTTGAGATGTGTTTGAGCCTGGATTTGGCTGAGTAGAGCTCCACTGAAGGGAATTAGGCTACTGTCAGCTTGCATTCCTTCTGGAAAGCTGGGCCCACTTTTGACTTGTAACTGTCATAGTCAGGAGGCCTGAGAATACTCACAACCTGGCAGGCTGTAGTGTCTTAGCCTGAAAGTGGAATCTGGGGGAAAGCTCTGGAGACTGAAAGGCAGTCCAGCAGTCTGGGGGCTCAGGTAGCCCAAATTGAATGACAGTAACCGGATCCAGGACTAGAACTCTTTTTGAATGTACTTAGAGAAAAGCTGTAATCTGGAAAAGAATTGCTATTCTTGGGTTTGTATCACAGCAATTTGAGCTGCTAAAAAATGAGGGCATTGCTGATGCTGTTAATATGAGCAGCTGCATTGTGCCTGGAAAGGACCCAGACCCACAGTCCTAGTGCAGCTTCCCTGGGACAGGGACGGTGCCAGGAGTTAAGCAAGTCCCTGCAAAGGGGTTCCAGGTAATCTGAGTGTTCTTGTGAAGCACAGGCTGTCCTCACCTGTTCACTGTTCCCCTCCCCTCTCCCCCCAGGATTCCTTTGCTGCAGGCCCTCCCTCCTTGGCTTGTTTGAGCTGCCTGAGGATGGCATGACACAACCCCTGACAAGGAGCACTTCATTGACACAGAGGATACTCCAGGCTGTGAGACTGCATTCTCCCAGCTGGCCTTTGCTGGGAAGGAAGAACATGATCCTGTGGGGCAAATGGTGAACAATCCCAGGATCCAGCTGGCCCAGTCTCTGCACAAACTGTTCACAGCGTGCCCAGGCAGGGTAGGTGGCTTGGGCTCTGCATCCCTGGGCTGCATTCAGCAGAGAAGAAATGCCTCTGTGAGAATGGTCTCTTGCTAAGGTTTGATAATCAGCAAAATGAAGTGTGTTGTAGGCAGAAGGCAAGATCTTGCTGTGTCTTCTTGTTCATTGGAACTTGGCTTTTGTAAGGTTTTCCTGGTAACCTCAGAAAGGCCTTATTTTTCACAGCACTTAGTTTAGCAATCAGCTCAAATATATGCTATTTAAAAGATGAAGATTTATCCACTTGATGGCCTATAACTAATGGTTGTCTCCTGTTCAGTTGCATGGACGTGGGAGATTCAGGCAGCTCATATAAAATTAGACATTTTGAGTGCACAGCTAACTCTTACCCCAGATAGTGTTTGTTTTGTTCAAGATTTGGGTAAGTAAAGATTGTCTGAGAGATGAGCTGTTTCTCCCTCCATAACTGCTGCTCTCAGAGTGTCTGAGCTTGTGCCCTGTGCATGAAGAGCCATGGCAGTGGCTGAGTGTCCCTGAGCCCTCAGCTGTGTCTACGCTGCAGGTTCTGTGCCTGCTGAGTGTCCCTGAGCCCTCTGCTGTGTCTGTGCTGCAGGTTCTGTGCCTGCTGAGTGTCCCTGAGCCCTCTGCTGTGTCTGTGCTGCAGGTTCTGTGCCTGCTGAGTGTCCCTGAGCCCTCTGCTGTGTCTGTGCTGCAGGTTCTGTGCATGCTGAGTGTCCCTGAGCCCTCTGCTGATTCTGTGCTGCTCTGTCTGTGCCTGCTGAGTGTCCCTGAGCCCTCTGCTGTGTCTGTGCTGCAGGTTCTGTGCCTGCTGAGTGTCCCTGAGCCCTCTGCTGTGTCTGTGCTGCAGGTTCTGTGCATGCTGAGTGTCCCTGAGCCCTCTGCTGTGTCTGTGCTGCTCTGTCTGTGCCTGCTGAGTGTCCCTGAGCCCTCAGCTGTGTCTGTGCTGCTCTGTCTGTGCCTGCTGAGTGTCCCTGAGCCCTCAGCTGTGTCTGTGCTGCAGTTTCTGTGCCTGCTGAGTGTCCCTGAGCCCTCTGCTGTGTCTACGCTGCAGGTTCTGTGCCTGCTGAGTGTCCCTGAGCCCTCTGCTGTGTCTGTGCTGCAGGTTCTGTGCATGCTGAGTGTCCCTGAGCCCTCTGCTGTGTCTGTGCTGCTCTGTCTGTGCCTGCTGAGTGTCCCTGAGCCCTCTGCTGTGTCTGTGCTCCTCTGTCTGTGCCTGCTGAGTGTCCCTGAGCCCTCTGCTGTGTCTGTGCTGCAGCTTCTGTGGATGCTGAGTGTCCCTGAGCCCTCTGTTGTGTCTGTGCTGCTCTGTCTGTGCATGCTGAGTGTCCCTGAGCCCTCAGCTGTGTCTGTGCTGCTCTGTCTGTGCCTGCTGAGTGTCCCTGAGCCCTCAGCTGTGTCTGTGCTGCAGGTTCTGTGCCTGCAAACTCTCCAAAAAAGGAGAAAAATTAATGTAAGTACAAAAAAATCAATTTAAAAAATCAAAATTTAAAAAGATAAAGCTAACAAGTGTGACAAAAGAGCAACCAAAAATGACATAAAATAAAAAATAAAATAAGAGCTTTCGCTATTGGGCGACGGTGGGAGTGGAAGGCGCGGCTGCAGAGAAAGAGCCGCTCCCCGGCCCGTGCAGCGCCTTCGCCGCTCGGGTCCCGGCGGGCATTCGTGGTGGTGGGGGCTGGACTGCGGTGCAGTTCCCGGCCGTGTCCGCCAGGCGGCGCCGGCGAGGCAGACGGGGGCGGCCGAGGGAGGGATTCGAACCGGCGATTGGGGAGAGAGAGCCGCGTCCCAGGCGGGCGCCTTGACCGCTCGGCCAGCGGGGCGGGGGCGTGGCCAGCAAGGCGGGGGCGTGCCCGCCCTGCACGGCCCGTAATGGTAAAAACGGAATAAAAGAAATAAAATTAAAAATAAAATTAAAAATTTGAGGAAACCGACATGACAAAGGAATGAGTCCCGGAAGCGTCGGTGGAACCCAGAAGGCTTTGCGGCGCCTCGTTTTATTTTGCAGGCTTTGTAAAATAAAAAATACAGGAAAGTGTGCAAACCAAATCCATAAAAAAAAGGAAGTCCCGGTAGATCCCGGGGGGTGTTTGGCGTCTCTGGTGTTCCTTCTGTGTCCACGAGTGTCCCAGAAGGCTTCCGGGAGATGGTGGGAGTCCCTGGGGGGTCTCCTGGGGGCATTGGGGGTCCTTGGGGGTTCCTGTAGGACCATGGAGGTACCTGGAAGTCTCGGAGTGGGACGGGGGCGGTGGGGCGGGGAGCGTTTTAAGTCCCTGGGAGAATCGTGGCGGTCCCCGGGAGGTACTCGGGGTCTCCACTTCTCCCGGGGCAGCCAGAGTCCAGCTGTGTTCTGCAGAGAAGAAATGGAGAGCTGGGGGAGGCCCGAGCAACTTGCAATGTTAAGCTGCCCCGAGGGGCTCCTTGGCTGGGCCCGCCGCCCGCAGCCCCCTCGTTCCCCGGAGCGCCGGGCCAGGGCCGCGCCGCGGAGGCTTCGGGCCCGCTCGGGCCGCGTGTGGCGGGGGGGCGGAGGGGCGGGGGTCGTGCCGGGAGCGAGCAGAGAGGGCAGAGCGGCGAAGCCGGAGGCGGCACAGCCCCCAGCTAGCTCCGCCTTCCCGCCGGCAGAACGGCACCCACCGGCGGGCGCGCCTGTCAGTCTCGTCGGATCCAGCCCTCTGCTCGCTCCCCCTCCCCGCCGGCGGCGCGGCACCCCACCGGGGGGACTCTTAGATTTTTCATGTAGTTTTCGTCATATTTTTTGAATGTTAAAGGGCGCGAAGCGCGGTGCCGACCCCCCGTGGCCGCGCCCATCCCGCACCGGCTGGACACGCCCCACCGTGACCACGCCCCCGCCCCGCTGGCCGAGCGGTCAAGGCGCCCGCCTGGGACGCGGCTCTCTCTCCCCAAACGCCGGTTCGAATCCCGCCCTCGGCCGCCCCCCGTCTGCCTCGCCGGCGCCGCCTGGCGGACACGACCGAGAACTGCAGCTCAGCCGAGCGCCTTCGTTCCCCCCCCCGCATGCCGCCCGGGGCCCGAGCGGGAAGTCGGTGGATCGACGGGCGCGGGGGGAACGGCGCTTTTTCTACAGCCGCGGCTTCCACTCCCGCCGTCGGCCACCAACAAAACCTCCTATTTGATTTATTATTTTATGTTATTTGTATTGGTTTCTTCGTTACCATTTTTAGGTTGATTTCGGCTCTTCTCACCTGGTCTCCAGGTTCCCGTGCCAAAGCTCCCACAAGCAGTGCCAGTCAGGAGCCGCCCGGCCTTTACCTCCCCCACACAGACTGTTTGCTGCCAGCACCAGCAGCTTTTTGGGCTGACATGTGGAAAGTCGGCCGGCACCCACGGAATTGCCTTTGCTCCCTTCCTAAAGGAACAAAGCTTCCCGAGTTGCAGCCCCAACAACTCCTTCACCAGATGAGTTTATTGAAACAACTTTTCAGAGCAGGCATTTCTGAGCGTACTCCATCAATCCCAAGAGTTCAGAAAAAACACTGTCCGCTGTCCAAAGGAACTGTGCATGTTACAAAGGGGATGTTTTTACATCCTCATTTATACCACCCCACAAACATAAATGGCACTCATTATGCAAATTGCTATAACTACCCTAAAAAAAGTAGGGCACACGTGGAAACAGCTCTTTACCCGAGGCTGCTACAGCTGCCCCATGCCTTGGACCCCAAGATCAAGTCACTAGTGTAAAGATGAACGAATCAACAGATTTGCTACAGTTTTCTTCTTTATTGACCTTGAAATTCCATGCTTTTTTGAAAACAATATTCTTACACGGTATTTAGTGGAGAGTGCAGCCTTTGACTATTTACTACAATATAAATGCTTCAAGATTCTTTTCGCCCTCATTGTTCTTGACATCTGTAGCCACGCTAATGTAAGGCATGACAGCAGAAAACCAACCAAAAAAACCTCAAAAAAGAACCCAGCAGAAAACCCTCTAAACCAAATCCCTACACAGAGTGGATTTAATCAACTAACAAAAGAAAAGAAGATCCAGAGTTCAGGGGGAAACCATTACTAGAAAATCGCAGGTATTTGGAAATTAGGAAGTGCTGCCATGAACACGTGCACCATCAGCACACGTTGTCATTGTAAAGAATTCAGCATTGAGTTTGGAGTTCCCTTTTGAAAAACAGTCTTCTGAGTTGATATTCTGAACGCAAACCACTTTTTACCTGCTCCACTTGGAGTGCAGCCCAGCTGCTTCTTAAAGGTCAGGTTCCATTCCAATGTGCGTACTCTTGAGCTCACAAAATTTTCACACAGTTGAATGTTTTACCAGTCCTTTGGAGCGAGATGATCATTTTATTGTCAAAATAAGTAACCTTGATGAAAGCCAATTGCAACAGTACATCTTTATACCCAGTGTCAAAGCAACGTGATGTTATAAATAATTGCATACAATGTATTACACAGAAGAAGTTATACACATTCCAGGTAACCATGGAGCAATTGACAGCAGTAGAGGACTACTGAGCATGGGCACAAAGTATTTTTCAGAACAGGATTTGTGGAAACTTAAAGGAAAAAGTAGCCTCTGGAAAGATGACAATCTTTGCATAACATTTTTGTTTTAAATGAAGTCAATGATTTTTATTTTTCAGATGCTGTTTATAAGAATACAATTTCTATTTAAACAAACATAAAGGCTCTAAACTTAAGACACTCTACATATGTACATAATTTACACATCAGGAATGGTTTTCTTATTTGCTTGAGTCTCTCAGTGCTCCACTTCTTCTCTGCAGAGCACAGCTGCACTCTGCCAGCCCCAGAGACCCGGGGACCGCCAGGAACTTACAGTGTCCTAGAGAAACCCCCAAGAAGCCCCAACATCCTCAGGGACCCAGTGACACAGAACAGGAGTCCAAGAGAAACCAAGGGACCAAGGCTACAGGTGGGCCACCGAGAGGCTTTGCTGCCTCCTCGGAAAGAAGGGCTGAGGCTAGCCTCTGCTCTCTGGCCAGCCTCGAAGCCCCTCCACAAGCCAGGCCAAGTCTGAGAGCATTGCCTTCTGCTGCTGTGCAGTACGGATGGCACCCCACAGCTTGCTACACAGAGCCCCTCTTTCCCTCCTGGGAAGCCTAAGCTACGCTACCTGCTTTTCTAGGGGGACAAAGGGACACGCTCGCTCTCTCACTCACACCGACAAAGACAAGACAGAGACACAAAGGGGCAACGTCCCAGGAGAGGGAGCAAGCTCTGAGCAGCAACCTGCGGCGAGCCATTCCTGACGCCCAGCAGCGGGAGAACACGGCCTCAGACTTGCCCTGGCCTGCCCAGACACCTCAAGCCCCTGACTACGCAGGGCGGCTTCAAGGCTGGACAACGAACACAGGCTGTGACATGCCCAGGCTACAGGGGGGTCACCGTGGCCAGCAGCCGCCACCAGGCTCAAGGTGCCAAGGCAAAGAAAAAAAAGCCCTGTTGTTTACACGGTGGGCTGCGGTCCGGAGAACTGCATTCGCCTATCAGGTGAGGCCAAGCGGACTCTCACCCTCCTTCCAAGGTCGCCCCCTCTCTATGGGCAGCCAAAGGAGAACCGTGGCAAAAGGCCAATAACACCAAACCCCGTTTACATGGAGAGTTGCCCAGAACAAAGCCACCCTGAAGGTGCCCACCGCACTCCTACGTGTATGCCTGTCCCGGTGATGGCCGGGAGAGTTTGTCAGGACAGCCTTTCTTGTACCCTCTTGACCTCGACGCTGCTGATCCTCTTCTGAACTCTTCTGCCTCACCGTCCCGCACTCCTGGCTCTGCTTTCTTCTCGGATGGCTTCCGTCAAGCAAAGAGAATAACACAGTTGAGTCCGAGAAGCTCCAACTCCTTCAAGTCAGTGAAACGGGCACCCAGAGCGAGCTCCCCAAGCCACCATCACCTGCCCACTCCCACCACACCCCCCCACGGCTCCACACAACGCTCCAACTTCCACTGGTGTCACCTCCGCGTTTTCCCACGTCAGCACTGCCGTCCGCACGATGCCTCCGCTCTCTTCTCCCATGGTTTCTGCAAAGGAAGGAGGACACAGGCAGGTGTGAGAAACACCAGCTCCTCCGTAGGAAGCAGACAGGGACCCTACATCCCCAGAGGGAGACCTCCAAGTCACTCCAAACCCACCCACAGAGCCCCCCTCTGACACAAACCTCTCCAAACCTCACCTTGAGTGGTCACGGCGACGCCCCGTCTGCTGCTGGGAGCCAGGCCCTCTGGGCAAAGGAAGCTGGGCATACAAAGCACTGGCCAACGAGGCTGCACCTCTGACTACAGAGGGCTCGAGACGCTGCTAGTCTGCAAAGTGCCCGGGACTCCAGGGCACTGGCCCAGACTTACGGGCGGCCCTGGGCCCACAGGCCTGCGGAGGCTCCTTCTCTCCGCCTCGAGGGCACCCAGACCCGCTCCCCGCTAACGGGGCGGTCGCCCCGCACAGCCTGCCAGCTGAGGGAGCACCGAGGCTCCCAGACCCAGACCCCGATTACGGGCGGGTGCACACCCAGGGAGCCACAGGACTCGGCTTCCCCCTGCACTAATAGCAATAAGATTCCAGTACCAGGAAAAACAGCTAACGGCCTAAGGCCTGGGGGCCTTCCTCCACGGACAGGGAGCTGCACACCTCCCGGCCCTGGACCTCGGAACGGCCAGGGCCAGGAATACCCACCTGATTACAGGGGCTCCCTCCAACCGCCCGCCGAGCACTGGGGTCGTACAAAGCCCCGCTTACAAGGCTGCCCCTTCTAGGCTCGGCACCCCCAACAATGCCCTCCACGGCCTAAGGTCGCGAGGACAGGGCCCCAGCCCTGAAGACAGGGCGGGCACATGCTGGCACGTCACCAGCAGCACTGGCACAGACCCAGGCCCTGGCTACAGGCGGGTCACCGAGAGGCTTTGCTGCCTCCTCGGAAAGAAGGGCCGAGGCTGGGCCGTGTCTCCGTTTCTGGGTTTTGAGGGCACGCCCCGGTTGTTGCACACAGCTCCTCTTTCCCTCCTGGGAAGCCTAAGCTACGCTACCTGCTTTTCTAGGGGGACCAAGGGACACGCTCGCTCTCTCACTCACACCGACAAAGACAAGACAGAGACACAAAGGGGCAACGTCCCAGGAGAGGGAGCAAGCTCTGAGCAGCAACCTGCGGCGAGCCATCCCTACTGCCCACAAGCAGGAGACAACGGCCTCAGACTCGCCCTGGCCTGCACAGAGGCCTCAAGGGCCTGACTACGCTCAAGGGCTTCACGGCTGGCCAAAGAACAGCGGCTGTGACGCGGCCCAGCTACAGGGGGTCACAGTGGCCAGCAGCCGTCAGCAGGCACAAAGGTGCCAAGGCAAAAAAAAAAGCCCTGCCCTGTTTAAAGGGTGGGCTGGGGTCAGGAGACCTGCATTCTCCTATCGGGTGTGGCCAAGGGGACTCTCCCTCTTCCTTACAGGGTTGTCCCCCTCTTTCTGGGCAGCCAAAGGAGAACCGTGGCAAAAGGCCAACACTACCAAAGGAAAGACCCAGCCCTGTTTACAGGGGGGGTCACCCAGCGCAAAGCCAGCGGGGGCACCCTGAAGATGCCCTCCGCACTCCTACGTGTATGCCTGACCCCGTGATGGCAAAGTGGTTCATTTACCAAGAAGGCCTTTCTTGTGCTCCCTCTTGACCTCGACGCTGCTGATCCTCTTCTGAACTCTTTTGCCTCGCCGTCCCACGCTCCTGGCTCTGCTTTCTTCTCGGATGGCTTCCGTCAAGCAAAGAGAATAACACAGTTGAGTCCGAGAAGCTCCAACTCCTTCAAGTCAGTGAAACGGGCACCCAGAGCGAGCTCCCCAAGCCACCACCACCTGCCCCCACTCCCACCACCCCCCCCCACGGCTCCACACAACGCTCCAACTTCCACTGGTGCCACCTCCGCGTTTTCCCACGTCAGCACTGCCGTCCGCACGATGCCGCCGCTCTCTTCTCCCATGGTTTCTGCAAAGGAAGGAGGACACAGGCAGGTGTGAGAAACACCAGCTCCTCTGTAGGAAGTAAACCGGGACCCTACATCCCCAGAGGGAGACCTCCAAGTCACTCCAAACCCACCCACAGAGCCCCCCACTGACACAAACCTCTCCAAACCTCACCTTGAGTGGTCACGGCGACGCCCCGTCTGCTGCTGGGAGCCAGGCCCTCTGGGCAAAGGAAGCTGGGCATACAAAGCACTGGCCAACGAGGCTGCACCTCTGACTACAGAGGGCTCGAGACGCTGCTAGTCTGCAAAGTGCCCGGGACTCCAGGGCACTGGCCCAGACTTACGGGCGGCCCTGGGCCCAAAGGCCTGCGGAGGCTCCTTCTCTCCGCCTCAGGGGCACCCAGACCCGCTCCCCGCTAACGGGGCGGTCGCCCCGCACAGCCTGCCAGCCGAGGGAGCACCGAGGCTCCCAGACCCAGACCCCGATTACGGGCGGGTGCACACCCAGGGAGCCACAGGACTCGGCTTCCCCCTGCACTAATAGCAATAAGATTCCAGTACCAGGAAAAACAGCTAACGGCCTAAGGCCTGGGGGCCTTCCTCCACGGACAGGGAGCTGCACACCTCCCGGCCCTGGACCTCGGAACGGCCAGGGCCAGGAATACCCACCTGATTACAGGGGCTCCCTCCAACCGCCCGCCGAGCACTGGGGTCGTACAAAGCCCCGCTTACAAGGCTGCCCCTTCTAGGCTCGGCACCCCCAACAATGCCCTCCACGGCCTAAGGTCGCGAGGACAGGGCCCCAGCCCTGAAGACAGGGCGGGCACATGCTGGCACGTCACCAGCAGCACTGGCACAGACCCAGGCCCTGGCTACAGGCGGGTCACCGAGAGGCTTTGCTGCCTCCTCGGAAAGAAGGGCCGAGGCTGGGCCGTGTCTCCGTTTGTGGGTTTTGAGGGCACGCCCCGGTTGTTGCACACAGCTCCTCTTTCCCTCCTGGGAAGCCTAAGCTACGCTACCTGCTTTTCTAGGGGGACCAAGGGACACGCTCGCTCTCTCACTCACACCGACAAAGACAAGACAGAGACACAAAGGGGCAACGTCCCAGGAGAGGGAGCAAGCTCTGAGCAGCAACCTGCGGCGAGCCATCCCTACTGCCCACAAGCAGGAGACAACGGCCTCAGACTCGCCCTGGCCTGCACAGAGGCCTCAAGGGCCTGACTACGCTCAAGGGCTTCACGGCTGGCCAAAGAACAGCGGCTGTGACGCGGCCCAGCTACAGGGGGTCACAGTGGCCAGCAGCCGTCAGCAGGCACAAAGGTGCCAAGGCAAAAAAAAAAGCCCTGCCCTGTTTAAAGGGTGGGCTGGGGTCAGGAGACCTGCATTCTCCTATCGGGTGTGGCCAAGGGGACTCTCCCTCTTCCTTACAGGGTTGTCCCCCTCTTTCTGGGCAGCCAAAGGAGAACCGTGGCAAAAGGCCAACACTACCAAAGGAAAGACCCAGCCCTGTTTACAGGGGGGGTCACCCAGCGCAAAGCCAGCGGGGGCACCCTGAAGATGCCCTCCGCACTCCTACGTGTATGCCTGACCCCGTGATGGCAAAGAGGTTCATTTGCCCAGAAGGCCTTTCTTGTGCTCCCTCTTGACCTCGACGCTGCTGATCCTCTTCTGAACTCTTTTGCCTCGCCGTCCCACGCTCCTGGCTCTGCTTTCTTCTCGGATGGCTTCCGTCAAGCAAAGAGAATAACACAGTTGAGTCCGAGAAGCTCCAACTCCTTCAAGTCAGTGAAACGGGCACCCAGAGCGAGCTCCCCAAGCCACCACCACCTGCC
Organism: Pithys albifrons albifrons; assembly: GCF_047495875.1. Lineage (NCBI taxonomy): Eukaryota > Metazoa > Chordata > Aves > Passeriformes > Thamnophilidae > Pithys > Pithys albifrons. The sequence goes on along the minus strand of NC_092463.1, from coordinate 66,328 downwards.
CCCACTCCCACCACCCCCCCCCACGGCTCCACACAACGCTCCAACTTCCACTGGTGCCACCTCCGCGTTTTCCCACGTCAGCACTGCCGTCCGCACGATGCCGCCGCTCTCTTCTCCCATGGTTTCTGCAAAGGAAGGAGGACACAGGCAGGTGTGAGAAACACCAGCTCCTCTGTAGGAAGTAAACCGGGACCCTACATCCCCAGAGGGAGACCTCCAAGTCACTCCAAACCCACCCACAGAGCCCCCCACTGACACAAACCTCTCCAAACCTCACCTTGAGTGGTCACGGCGACGCCCCGTCTGCTGCTGGGAGCCAGGCCCTCTGGGCAAAGGAAGCTGGGCATACAAAGCACTGGCCAACGAGGCTGCACCTCTGACTACAGAGGGCTCGAGACGCTGCTAGTCTGCAAAGTGCCCGGGACTCCAGGGCACTGGCCCAGACTTACGGGCGGCCCTGGGCCCAAAGGCCTGCGGAGGCTCCTTCTCTCCGCCTCAGGGGCACCCAGACCCGCTCCCCGCTAACGGGGCGGTCGCCCCGCACAGCCTGCCAGCCGAGGGAGCACCGAGGCTCCCAGACCCAGACCCCGATTACGGGCGGGTGCACACCCAGGGAGCCACAGGACTCGGCTTCCCCCTGCACTAATAGCAATAAGATTCCAGTATCAGGAAAAACAGCTAACGGCCTAAGGCCTGGGGGCCTTCCTCCACGGACAGGGAGCTGCACACCTCCCGGCCCTGGACCTCGGAACGGCCAGGGCCAGGAATACCCACCTGATTACAGGGGCTCCCTCCAACCGCCCGCCGAGCACTGGGGTCGTACAAAGCCCCGCTTACAAGGCTGCCCCTTCTAGGCTCGGCACCCCCAACAATGCCCTCCACGGCCTAAGGTCGCGAGGACAGGGCCCCAGCCCTGAAGACAGGGCGGGCACATGCTGGCACGTCACCAGCAGCACTGGCACAGACCCAGGCCCTGGCTACAGGCGGGTCACCGAGAGGCTTTGCTGCCTCCTCGGAAAGAAGGGCCGAGGCTGGGCCGTGTCTCCGTTTCTGGGTTTTGAGGGCACGCCCCGGTTGTTGCACACAGCTCCTCTTTCCCTCCTGGGAAGCCTACGCTACGCTACCTGCTTTTCTAGGGGGACCAAGGGACACGCTCGCTCTCTCACTCACACCGACAAAGACAAGACAGAGACACAAAGGGGCAGCGTCCCAGGAGAGGGAGCAAGCTCTGAGCAGCAACCTGCGGCGAGCCATCCCTACCGCCCACAAGCAGGAGACAACGGCCTCAGACTCGCCCTGGCCTGCACAGAGGCCTCAAGGGCCTGACTACGCTCAAGGGCTTCACGGCTGGCCAAAGAACAGCGGCTGTGACGCGGCCCAGCTACAGGGGGTCACAGTGGCCAGCAGCCGTCAGCAGGCACAAAGGAGCCAAGGCAAAAAAAAAAGCCCTGCCCCGTTTACAGGGTGGGCTGGGGTCGGGAGACCTGCATTCTCCTATCGGGTGTGGCCAAGGGGACTCTCCCTCTTCCTTACAGGGTTGTCCCCCTCTTTCTGGGCAGCCAAAGGAGAACCGTGGCAAAAGGCCAACACTACCAAAGGAAAGACCCAGCCCTGTTTACAGGGGGGGTCACCCAGCGCAAAGCCAGCGGGGGCACCCTGAAGATGCCCTCCGCACTCCTACGTGTATGCCTGACCCCGTGATGGCAAAGAGGTTCATTTGCCCAGAAGGCCTTTCTTGTGCTCCCTCTTGACCTCGACGCTGCTGATCCTCTTCTGAACTCTTTTGCCTCGCCGTCCCACGCTCCTGGCTCTGCTTTCTTCTCGGATGGCTTCCGTCAAGCAAAGAGAATAACACAGTTGAGTCCGAGAAGCTCCAACTCCTTCAAGTCAGTGAAACGGGCACACAGAGCGAGCTCCCCAAGCCACCACCACCTGCCCACTCCCACCACACCCCCCCACGGCTCCACACAACGCTCCAACTTCCACTGGTGCCACCTCCGCGTTTTCCCACGTCAGCACTGCCGTCCGCACGATGCCGCCGCTCTCTTCTCCCATGGTTTCTGCAAAGGAAGGAGGACACAGGCAGGTGTGAGAAACACCAGCTCCTCCGTAGGAAGTAAACCGGGACCCTACATCTCCAGAGGGAGACCTCCAAGTCACTCCAAACCCACCCACAGAGCTCCCCATTGCCACAAACCTCTCCAAACCTCACCTTGAGTGGTCACGGCGATGCCCCGTCTGCTGCTGGGAGCCAGGCCCTCTGGGCAAAGGAAGCTGGGCATACAAAGCACTGGCCAACGAGGCTGCACCTCTGACTACAGAGGGCTCGAGACGCTGCTAGTCTGCAAAGTGCCCGGGACTCCAGGGCACTGGCCCAGACTTACGGGCGGCCCTGGGCCCACAGGCCCGCGGAGGCTCCTTCTCTCCGCCTCGGGGGAACCCAGACACCCTCCCCCCTAACGGTGCTTCGTTGGCTGCTTGAAGAGAGAGGGCAACCCAGGAAGGAGGGTGAGAATCCCGTTCTTCACCCCCGATGGGAAAATGGAGCTCTCCCAACCCCAGCCCACCCTGAAAACAGGGCACGGCTTTCTTTATTGCCTTGCCACCTTTTGTGGCTGCTGGCGCCTGTCGTCCACTGTGACGCTTTGTAGCTGGGCCATGTCATGTCCTCTGCTCGTTGGCAGCTGTTAAGCCCCTCCACATTGCCAGGCCCTCGTGGCCTCTGCACAAGCCAGGCCATGTCTAAGGCGGCCACCTGCTGCTGTGCAGTACGGATGGCACCCCACAGCTTCCTACACAGAGCCCCTCTTTCCCTCCTGGGAAGCCTAAGCTACGCTACCTGCTTTTCTAGGGGGACCAAGGGACACGCTCGCTCTCTCACTCACACCGACAAAGACAAGACAGAGACACAAAGGGGCAACGTCCCAGGAGAGGGAGCAAGCTCTGAGCAGCAACCTGCGGCGAGCCATTCCTGACGCCCAGCAGCGGGAGAACACGGCCTCAGACTTGCCCTGGCCCGCCCAGACACCTCAAGCCCCTGACTACGCAGGGCGGCTTCAAGGCTGGACAACGAACACAGGCTGTGACATGCCCAGGCTACAGGGGGGTCACCGTGGCCAGCAGCCGCCACCAGGCACTAAGGCACCAAGGGAAACAAAGAAGCCCTGCTCCGCTGACACGGTGGCCTGCAGTCAGGATACCTCCATTTGCCCCTGGGATGTGGAGAAGGGCTCTCTCACTCTCCTTACAGTGTTTCCCGCTCTCCCTGGGCAGCCAAAGGAGAACCGTGGCAAAAGGCCAAAAACACCAAAGGAAAGACCCAGCCCTGTTTACGGGGGGTCGCCCAATGAAAGCCAGCGGGGCACCCTGAAGGTTCCTGCTGCACTTCAACATGTGTGTCTGTCCCGATGACGGCAGGGACAGTTGTTTGCCCAGAAGGCCTGTCTTGTGCTCCCTCTTGACCTCGATGCTGCTGATCCTCCTCTGCACTCTTTCCTCGATGTCCATCTCCATCTGTTTCTCGACAGCTTCTGCAAGATAAAGAGAAGAGGGTTAGCCCTGAGGTCTCTCTATTAACCTCTACTCCTGTACAAGGACTTAAGTCTTGGAGCAGTACTTGTTTTCATTATATATTGTCTCCTGAACCCACACCAAAATTTTAATGTGATTCATCCTCTTTTCTTTTGTTTTCCTCCCTTTTCAGCCTTCTAACCCGTTTGCTGCTTGAAAAATCTGTGGCTGGACTCGGCGTGAAGTACTTATTACCATTCTTTTTCTCTTCTTACAGGAAAATTACGTCCAAGATCCTTTGTTAAACTTTGACTCCATGATTGGAAAGAACGTAAAACAGTATTCCTAATTTATGGAGTCATTCCCTAGGATGGTGAATTTTTTTTTCAGAAAAATCTGTCTCCTTCACCCCATCAGCAAGTTTAGTTTCTACAACTAAAAGAACTGCACACATCCAGAATGCTAGTTTAGCACAGCCTGCTTAAATGTCCATTCTTTCTCCTACCTAAATTGTCTTGCCAACTTGCAGATGCCTGCTATGAAAATGCTACCAATGTCTTCCCTGAAGTACTTCTGATTTTGTCTTTAAATAGGATGGCCCCACGCTTATATCTCTCCAAGATGTTTATTCTGTCCCTAATAGTTATGCCAGATTGCTCTGAAAAATGTTTATTTTGTCCCCCATAGGCACCCTCTTTTTTTGCTTTTCCCTCAGAATTGTCACGAAACACCCTTCTGCGCTCTGATGCTGTAGTCCAACACTCCCTAGTCTCTAACAACCCAAAATTCGCCCCAGGGCGACTCTACAAGCTTTTATAGGAGCTTTTCAAAGCACCTTTCGCCTGCCCTGCCTCAGGGCTGAGGGGAGCGGCGGGGAAAGGGCACAGCTACGGCACGGCCGAGCCCCCCCCACCGCCCTCACGGCACCTGTCGCTGTCCGTGTAGCCCTCACAGCCCCTCAGGAGCATGGGGGACACCCCTTCTCCCTCTCGGAGCGGCGGGGACCCGCCTGTGCCTCCCGGAGCGGTGGACGGGACCCGCCTCTGCCCCCCGCCCCTGCCCCGAGCGGCGGGAGGAGTGGGGGCGGGAATCCGCGGCTCCCTCACGCACTCACCGGGGACGACTCTTAACACTTTACCTCGCCTTTTCCCCTCAAAACATGTCCCAGCTCTGCCCCCACGGTTCCCTTGGCTTTACATCGCTTTGAGGCTGTGCCATAGCTGACCTCTCCCCTCAGTAACGCCACAGACACCTCACTGCTCTCCGACACGACCGCTCTGCGCCCCGTGCCCCCCGCATCGGCGTAAAATGGCGCCTCGCCTCTCCTTTCCTTGAGCCCCTCACGGTGGGCGGGGCAGCGCGGCTGAGGGGAGGGGCGGGAAAAGCCCCTGCTGGAGAGGCGGGAAATACGTGACGGGGGGGGGGGGGCAGGGTCCCGTGCCAGGAGGCGGAACGTACGTGCGAGAGAAGCGGCGCGGCCGTGACAGACCCACCCTGGCTGACCCAGTCCGGCTGGTGCCGCCCCTCAGACCATGGCGGGACCAGCAGAGCCCTCCAGGGCTGCTGCCCCCTCCGCGGCGACACGCGGGGCACCACGCAGGGTGCTGGAGTGCGCTGCAGTTCCCGGCCGTGTCCGCCAGGCGGCGTCGGCGAGGGAGAGGGGGAGGCCGAGGGCGGGATTCGAACCGGCGTTTGGGCAGAGGAGGCTCGGTCGCTACTGCGCACGCGCGGAGGACGAAGCGCTGTCGCTACTGCGCACGCGCGGAGTACGGAAGTTCGTCGCTACTGCGCACGCGCGGAGTACAGAGCGCCGTCGCTACTGCGCACGCGCGGAGTACGAAGCGCTGTCGCTACTGCGCACGCGCGGAGTACGGAACTTTGTCGCTACTGCGCATGCGCGGAGTACGGAACTTTGTCGCTACTGCGCACGCGCGGAGTACAGATTGCAGTCGCTACTGCGCACGCGCGGAGTACAGAGCACCGTCGCTACTGCACACGCGCGGACTACAGTTCGTAGTCGCTACTGCGCACGCGCGGAGTACAGAGCGCCGTCGGTACTGCGCACGCGCGGAGTTCGGAACTGTGTCACTACTGCGCACGCGCGGAGTACAGAACTTTGTCGCTACTGCGCACGCGCGGAGTACAGCGGGCAGTCGCTACTGCGCACGCGCGGAGTACAGAGCGCCGTCGCTACTGCGCATGCGCGGAGTACGGCGCTCCGTCGCTACTGCGCACGCGCGGAGTTCGGAGCGTCGTAGCTACTGCGCACGCGCGGAGTACCCAGCTCCGTCGCTACCGCGCACGCGCGGAGTACGGAACTTTGTCGCTACTGCGCACGCGCGGAGTACAGCGCGTTTTCGCTACTGCGCATGCGCGGAGTACAGATCGCAGTCGCTTCTGCGCATGCGCGGAGTACGAAACGTTGTCGCCACTGCGCAGGCGCGGAGTACGAAGCGCTGTCGCCAGTGCTGCCTCTCCTGCTCGATGCCACATCCCGTGTTCGTTCATGGCGCTGTTTTCCCGCACCTGCCGCAGCCGGTGCCGCGGGAGCGCGCGGGGAACATCCCGCCGCCGGTGCGGCTGCTCCAGAGGCGTTCCTGGAGCGCGGCGCCGGCACCATCGCCCGCAGCGCCGCCGCCAAGATCGTGAGTGCCGGGGCCGCGGGGCAGGGGCTGGGCTGGGCCTCAGTGGCGCTCCATGCACGGACAAATACTCTGCATGCAGCTCGGTGGGTGCTTTCCCGTCCTGGGGGTGAGGTGAATCCTGGGCTCCTGTGCTTTTGTCAGCCGAGATGGAAAATTCCTGCACTTGGTTTTGGCAAGTGGCAGTTTCCCAGAATTTTCTTACCTTGTTTGCTTCCTGTGGAACATGTGGACCAGCAGAACTCTCAGGGCTTGTGTTCAGAACAGGCTTGAGGAGAGTGAGTGAGTGAGTGAGGGAGTGAATGAGTGAGTGGAGTGAGTGAGTGAGTGAGTGAGGGAGTGAGTGGAGTGAGTGAGGGAGTGAGTGAGTGAGGGAGTGAGTGGAGTGAGTGAGGGAGTGAGTGAGTGAGTGAGTGAGTGAGTGGAGTGAGTGAGGGAGTGAGTGAGTGAGTGAGTGAGTGAGTGAGTGGAGTGAGTGAGGGAGTGAGTGAGTGAGTGAGGGAGTGAGTGAGGGAGTGGAGGGAGTGAGTGAGTGAGTGGAGTGAGTGAGTGAGGGAGTGAGTGGAGTGAGTGAGGGAGTGAGTGAGTGAGTGAGGGAGTGAATGAGTGAGTGAGTGGAGTGAGTGAGTGGAGTGAGTGAGGGAGTGAGTGAGTGGACTGAGTGGAGTGGGTGAGTGAGTGAGTGAGGGAGTGAGTGGAGTGAGTGAGTGAGTGAATGAGTGAGTGAGTGAGTGAGTGAGTGAGGGAGGGAGTGAATGACTGAGTGGAGTGAGTGGAGTGAGTGAGGGAGTGAATGAGTGAGTGGAGTGAGTGAGTGAGTGGAGTGAGTGAGTGAGGGAGTGGAGTGAGTGAGTGAGTGAGGGAGTGAGTGAGAAGGAGCCACAACGTGTCTTCCTTGTCCTTCACTGCAGGATCAGAATCCTGGTTTAGGTTAGGGATGCTTTTGCACTGGTGTGTGTCTTCGATGGTCAGAGCCAACTTTCTGCTGGGCCACTTAGGAAGAACAGTTGCCTAGAGCTTCATGTTTGCTTTCCTTGCAGCCTGGAGTGTTCTGGAGTGTAGTTCTCCTCCTTTCCTGGTGTGTGTGATGTCGTTACTTGTCTGAAAGTGTCTCCATTTAATCTCCAGCTAATAGCAACACACTTGCCCTGCCACACAGCACAGCCATTCTGACCACTGCTCTCTGCAGTTTGTGTTCATGCTGGGAAACATTCCATGCTTTTGTGTCATTTTGGCCTTCATGGGAATAAAGTTCTGAGGAAGGGTTTACGTTCCTCTGTCAAAGCTGTGACACATTGTTGAAATCATCCCCAGGCAGATGGCCATGCTGATGAAATTCGTGATGTTATCTCTACACAGATCACACAAGGTCTGTTATTAATCCTTTAAAATCTGCTTGATGCCTCCTGTAGAGGAGCAAGAATTACAGGGTTCTTCCAGTGGTGTTCCACCAACCAAATGGAAGTGGTGCTTCCAGCGTTCCACGTTTCAGTGTTGTGGTGCCCGAGAAGATGAGCAGTTTTTAGGCAAACTTTGGAGCAGCAAGTTAATGCCCTTCAGTAAAAGGGAACATTTATGAAGGCTGCCCTTTCTGTCTCCTTCTTAGAATGCATTTTGCTGCTGACTCTAAAGCAATTCTCTTGTTTTCATCTGGAGTTTTACTTCATCCTTTTTCTCGTTGCTTTCTCCTCTTCATTAACTAGTATGGCACAGGAAATGGGGCATGAGCTCTGCAGGAAATACTTGGCAGCATACAGCCAAAGGGAGTGTGTTCTGTTGGCTTGGGTTGTATTTCAGGCTGCTGTGCAGTTTTTGCCTTTGAAGCAGGAAAGAGTTGTCTCTCTGGCTGAAATGGCAAAGGAGGTTTGGCGCTAATCTGACTGCCCGGGTGCCTCTCCTTTTGGGGTTCATTTCTGATTTTCTGCCCACAGTTCCTCACTGATAGTTCAAGTTACTGATCTCCTGAGCGGGTCATAAAAGGGAAGGATTGCTGTCTCTGGTTTTAATCCTTTGTAAAAAGTTTGTATGTGCAAACATCTATGTAAGAGGGCAGCAATTGTTAAGAAACAAATTGTCTTGTGTTCTCTGTTTCCTGGTGCTTTGTGTGGTTTCTGCTTTTCTTTGGTCACCATAGGGTGATAAATCGTTCTGATACTTTTTCTCTAACTGTCATACTAGGATGTTTGAAACGGGCTTGGAGAAAATGATGATTCCTGAAATCCAGAAAGAGTCTGGGACAAGTTGAAAAGCAGATCCGTGCTGTTGGCATCACCAAGACATTAACAGAATGTCCTCCCGTGATGGACACTGAGTACCCCAAGCCGTGGTAGGTGCCACACTTCTTCAGGGTCTGCTGGTGATGCTGTTGGAGGTCTGGAAAGTAGGAGCTTTCACCAGAATAGGCCCCTCCAATAAACTCCTTTGGCATTTCTTCAGGCCCACTGTTGTGGTGAGGCTGAGCTTGAGGCTTTTCATACCTTTTCATCCTTCACTGCACAAAGGGAAGTGTGTTTTCAAAGCAAATGGCAGAGCTGGTTTGAGATGTGTTTGAGCCTGGATTTGGCTGAGTAGAGCTCCACTGAAGGGAATTAGGCTACTGTCAGCTTGCATTCCTTCTGGAAAGCTGGGCCCACTTTTGACTTGTAACTGTCATAGTCAGGAGGCCTGAGAATACTCACAACCTGACAGGCTGTAGTGTCTTAGCCTGAAAGTGGAATCTGGGGGAAAGCTCTGGAGATTGAAAGGCAGTCCAGCAGTCTGGGGGCTCAGGTAGCCTGAACTGAATGACAGTAACCAGGTCCTGGACTAGAACTCTTTTTGAATGTACTTAGAGAAAAGCTGTAATCTGGAAAAGAATTGCTATTCTTGGGTTTGTATCACAGCAATTTGAGCTGCTAAAAAATGAGGGCATTGCTGATGCTGTTAATATGAGCAGCTGCATTGTGCCTGGAGAGGACCCAGACCCACAGTCCTAGTGCAGCTTCCCTGGGACAGGGACAGTGCCAGGAGTTAAGCAAGTCCCTGCAAAGGGGTTCCAGGTAATCTGAGCGTTCTTGTGAAGCACAGGCTGTCCTCACCTGTTCACTGTTCCCCTCCCCTCTCCCCCCAGGATTCCTTTGCTGCAGGCCCTCCCTCCTTGGCTTGTTTGAGCTGCCTGAGGATGACACGACCCCTGACAAGGAGCACTTCATTGACACAGAGGATACTCCAGGCTATCAGACTGCATTCTCCCAGCTGGCCTTTGCTGGGAAGGAAGAACATGATCCTGTGGGGCAAATGGTGAACAATCCCAGGATCCAGCTGGCCCAGTCTCTGCACAAACTGTTCACAGCGTGCCCAGGCAGGGTAGGTGGCTTGGGCTCTGCATCCCTGGGCTGCATTCAGCAGAGAAGAAATGCCTCTGTGAGAATGGTCTCTTGCTAAGGTTTGTTAATCAGCAAAATGAAGTGTGTTGTAGGCAGAAGGCAAGATCTTGCTGTGTCTTCTTGTTCATTGGAACTTGGCTTTTGTAAGGTTTTCCTGGTAACCTCAGAAAGGCCTTATTTTTCACAGCACTTAGTTTAGCAATCAGCTCAAATATATGCTATTTAAAAGATGAAGATTTATCCCCTTGATGGCCTATAACTAATGGTTGTCTCCTGTTCAGTTGCATGGACGTGGGAGATTCAGGCAGCTCATATAAAATTAGACATTTTGAGTGCACAGCTAACTCTTACCCCATATAGTGTTTGTTTTGTTCAAGATTTGGGTAAGTAAAGATTGTCTGAGAGATGAGCTGTTTCTCCCTCCATAACTGCTGCTCTGAGAGTGTCTGAGCTTGTGCCCTGTGCATGAAGAGCCATGGCAGTGGCTGAGTGTCCCTGAGCCCTCTGCTCTGTCTGTGCTGCAGGTTCTGTGCATGCTGAGTGTCCCTGAGCCCTCTGCTGTGTCTGTGCTGCAGGTTCTGTGCCTGCTGAGTGTCCCTGAGCCCTCTGCTGTGTCTGTGCTGCAGGTTCTGTGGATGCTGAGTGTCCTTGAGCCCTCTGCTGTGTCTGTGCTGCAGGTTCTGTGCCTGCTGAGTGTCCCTGAGCCCTCTGCTGTGTCTGTGCTCCTTTGTCTGTGCCTGCTGAGTGTCCCTGAGCCCTCTGCTGTGTCGGTGCTGCAGGTTCTGTGGATGCTGAGTGTCCCTGAGCCCTCTGCTGTGTCTGTGCTGCAGGTTCTGTGCCTGCTGAGTGTCCCTGAGCCCTCAGCTGTGTCTGTGCTGCAGGTTCTGTGCCTGCTGAGTGTCCCTGAGCCCTCAGCTGTGTCTGTGCTGCTCTGTCTGTGCCTGCTGAGTGTCCCTGAGCCCTCTGCTGTGTCTGTGCTGCAGGTTCTGTGCATGCTGAGTGTCCCTGAGCCCTCTGCTGTGTCTGTGCTGCTCTGTCTGTGCCTGCTGAGTGTCCCTGAGCCCTCTGCTGTGTCTGTGCTGCAGGTTCTGTGGATGCTGAGTGTCCCTGAGCCCTCTGCTGTGTCTGTGCTGCAGGTTCTGTGCCTGCTGAGTGTCCCTGAGCCCTCAGCTGTGTCTGTGCTGCAGGCTCTGTGCCTGCAAACTCTCCAAAAAAGGAGAAAAATTAATGTAAGTACAAAAAATCAATTTAAAAAATCAAAATTTAAAAAGATAAAGCTAACAAGTGTGACAAAAGAGCAACCAAAAATGACATAAAATAAAAAATAAAATAAGAGCTTTCGCTCTTGGGCGACGGTGGGAGTGGAAGGCTCGGCTGCAGAGAAAGAGCCGCTCCCCGGCCCGTGCAGCGCCTTCGCCGCTCGGGTCCCGGCGGGCATTCGTGGTGGTGGGGGCTGGACTGCGGTGCAGTTCCCGGCCGTGTCCGCCAGGCGGCGCCGGCGAGGCAGACGGGGGCGGCCGAGGGAGGGATTCGAACCGGCGATTGGGGAGAGAGAGCCGCGTCCCAGGCGGGCGCCTTGACCGCTCGGCCAGCGGGGCGGGGGCGTGGCCAGCAAGGCGGGGGCGTGCCCGCCCTGCACGGCCCGTAATGGTAAAAACGGAATAAAAGAAATAAAATTAAAAATAAAATTAAAAATTTGAGGAAACCGACATGACAAAGGAATGAGTCCCGGAAGCGCCGGTGGAACCCAGAAGGCTTTGCGGCGCCTCGTTTTATTTTGCAGGCTTTGTAAAATAAAAAATACAGGAAAGTATGCAAACCAAATCCATAAAAAAAAGGAAGTCCCGGTAGATCCCGGGGGCTGTTTGGCGTCTCTGGTGTTCCTTCTGTGTCCACGAGTGTCCCAGAAGGCTTCCGGGAGATGGTGGGAGTCCCTGGGGGGTCTCCTGGGGGCGTTGGGGGTCCTTGGGGGTTCCTGTAGGACCATGGAGGTACCTGGAAGTCTCGGAGTGGGACGGGGGCGGTGGGGCGGGGAGCGTTTTAAGTCCCTGGGAGAATCGTGGCGGTCCCCGGGAGGTACTCGGGGTCTCCACTTCTCCCGGGGCAGCCAGAGTCCAGCTGTGTTCTGCAGAGAAGAAATGGAGAGCTGGGGGAGGCCCGAGCAACTTGCAATGTTAAGCTGCCCCGAGGGGCTCCTTGGCTGGGCCCGCCGCCCGCAGCCCCCTCGTTCCCCGGAGCGCCGGGCCAGGGCCGCGCCGCGGAGGCTTCGGGCCCGCTCGGGCCGCGTGTGGCGGGGGGGCGGAGGGGCGGGGGTCGTGCCGGGAGCGAGCAGAGAGGGCAGAGCGGCGAAGCCGGAGGCGGCACAGCCCCCAGCTAGCTCCGCCTTCCCGCCGGCAGAACGGCACCCACCGGCGGGCGCGCCTGTCAGTCTCGTCGGATCCAGCCCTCTGCTCGCTCCCCCTCCCCGCCGGCGGCGCGGCACCCCACCGGGGGGACTCTTAGATTTTTCATGTAGTTTTCGTCATATTTTTTGAATGTTAAAGGGCGCGAAGCGCGGTGCCGACCCCCCGTGGCCGCGCCCATCCCGCACCGGCTGGACACGCCCCACCGTGACCACGCCCCCCGCCCCGCTGGCCGAGCGGTCAAGGCGCCCGCCTGGGACGCGGCTCTCTCTCCCCAAACGCCGGTTCGAATCCCGCCCTCGGCCGCCCCCCGTCTGCCTCGCCGGCGCCGCCTGGCGGACACGACCGAGAACTGCAGCTCAGCCGAGCGCCTTCGTTCCCCCCCCCCGCATGCCGCCCGGGGCCCGAGCGGGAAGTCGGTGGATCGACGGGCGCGGGGGGAACGGCGCTTTTTCTACAGCCGCGGCTTCCACTCCCGCCGTCGGCCACCAACAAAACCTCCTATTTGATTTATTATTTTATGTTATTTGTATTGGTTTCTTCGTTACCATTTTTAGGTTGATTTCGGCTCTTCTCACCTGGTCTCCAGGTTCCCGTGCCAAAGCTCCCACAAGCAGTGCCAGTCAGGAGCCGCCCGGCCTTTACCTCCCCCACACAGACTGTTTGCTGCCAGCACCAGCAGCTTTTTGGGCTGACATGTGGAAAGTCGGCCGGCACCCACGGAATTGCCTTTGCTCCCTTCCTAAAGGAACAAAGCTTCCCGAGTTGCAGCCCCAACAACTCCTTCACCAGATGAGTTTATTGAAACAACTTTTCAGAGCAGGCATTTCTGAGCGTACTCCATCAATCCCAAGAGTTCAGAAAAAACACTGTCCGCTGTCCAAAGGAACTGTGCATGTTACAAAGGGGATGTTTTTACATCCTCATTTATACCACCCCACAAACATAAATGGCACTCATTATGCAAATTGCTATAACTACCCTAAAAAAAGTAGGGCACACGTGGAAACAGCTCTTTACCCGAGGCTGCTACAGCTGCCCCATGCCTTGGACCCCAAGATCAAGTCACTAGTGTAAAGATGAACGAATCAACAGATTTGCTACAGTTTTCTTCTTTATTGACCTTGAAATTCCATGCTTTTTTGAAAACAATATTCTTACACGGTATTTAGTGGAGAGTGCAGCCTTTGACTATTTACTACAATATAAATGCTTCAAGATTCTTTTCGCCCTCATTGTTCTTGACATCTGTAGCCACGCTAATGTAAGGCATGACAGCAGAAAACCAACCAAAAAAACCTCAAAAAAGAACCCAGCAGAAAACCCTCTAAACCAAATCCCTACACAGAGTGGATTTAATCAACTAACAAAAGAAAAGAAGATCCAGAGTTCAGGGGGAAACCATTACTAGAAAATCGCAGGTATTTGGAAATTAGGAAGTGCTGCCATGAACACGTGCACCATCAGCACACGTTGTCATTGTAAAGAATTCAGCATTGAGTTTGGAGTTCCCTTTTGAAAAACAGTCTTCTGAGTTGATATTCTGAACGCAAACCACTTTTTACCTGCTCCACTTGGAGTGCAGCCCAGCTGCTTCTTAAAGGTCAGGTTCCATTCCAATGTGCGTACTCTTGAGCTCACAAAATTTTCACACAGTTGAATGTTTTACCAGTTCCTTTGGAGCGAGATGATCATTTTATTGTCAAAATAAGTAACCTTGATGAAAGCCAATTGCAACAGTACATCTTTATACCCAGTGTCAAAGCAACGTGATGTTATAAATAATTGCATACAATGTATTACACAGAAGTTATACACATTCCAGGTAACCATGGAGCAATTGACAGCAGTAGAGGACTACTGAGCATGGGCACAAAGTATTTTTCAGAACAGGATTTGTGGAAACTTAAAGGAAAAAGTAGCCTCTGGAAAGATGACAATCTTTACATAACATTTTTGTTTTAAATGAAGTCAATGATTTTTATTTTTCAGATGCTCTTTATAAGAACACAATTTCTATTTAAACAAACATAAAGGCTCTAAACTTAAGACACTCTACATATGTACATAATTTACACATCAGGAATGGTTTTCTTATTTGCTTGAGTCTCTCAGTGCTCCACTTCTTCTCTGCAGAGCACAGCTGCACTCTGCCAGCCCCAGAGACCCGGGGACCGCCAGGAACTTACAGTGTCCTAGAGAAACCCCCAAGAAGCCCCAACATCCTCAGGGACCCAGTGACACAGAACAGGAGTCCAAGAGAAACCAAGGGACCAAGGCTACAGGTGGGCCACCGAGAGGCTTTGCTGCCTCCTCGGAAAGAAGGGCTGAGGCTAGCCTCTGCTCTCTGGCCAGCCTCGAAGCCCCTCCACAAGCCAGGCCAAGTCTGAGAGCATTGCCTTCTGCTGCTGTGCAGTACGGATGGCACCCCACAGCTTGCTACACAGAGCCCCTCTTTCCCTCCTGGGAAGCCTAAGCTACGCTACCTGCTTTTCTAGGGGGACAAAGGGACACGCTCGCTCTCTCACTCACACCGACAAAGACAAGACAGAGACACAAAGGGGCAACGTCCCAGGAGAGGGAGCAAGCTCTGAGCAGCAACCTGCGGCGAGCCATTCCTGACGCCCAGCAGCGGGAGAACACGGCCTCAGACTTGCCCTGGCCTGCCCAGACACCTCAAGCCCCTGACTACGCAGGGCGGCTTCAAGGCTGGACAACGAACACAGGCTGTGACATGCCCAGGCTACAGGGGGGTCACCGTGGCCAGCAGCCGCCACCAGGCTCAAGGTGCCAAGGCAAAGAAAAAAAAGCCCTGTTGTTTACACGGTGGGCTGCAGTCCGGAGAACTGCATTCGCCTATCAGGTGAGGCCAAGCGGACTCTCACCCTCCTTCCAAGGTCGCCCCCTCTCTATGGGCAGCCAAAGGAGAACCGTGGCAAAAGGCCAATAACACCAAACCCCGTTTACATGGAGAGTTGCCCAGCACAAAGCCACCCTGAAGGTGCCCACCGCACTCCTACGTGTATGCCTGTCCCGGTGATGGCCGGGAGAGTTTGTCAGGACAGCCTTTCTTGTACCCTCTTGACCTCGACGCTGCTGATCCTCTTCTGAACTCTTCTGCCTCACCGTCCCGCGCTCCTGGCTCTGCTTTCTTCTCGGATGGCTTCCGTCAAGCAAAGAGAATAACACAGTTGAGTCCGAGAAGCTCCAACTCCTTCAAGTCAGTGAAACGGGCACCCAGAGCGAGCTCCCCAAGCCACCATCACCTGCCCACTCCCACCACACCCCCCCACGGCTCCACACAACGCTCCAACTTCCACTGGTGTCACCTCCGCGTTTTCCCACGTCAGCACTGCCGTCCGCACGATGCCGCCGCTCTCTTCTCCCATGGTTTCTGCAAAGGAAGGAGGACACAGGCAGGTGTGAGAAACACCAGCTCCTCCGTAGGAAGCAGACAGGGACCCTACATCCCCAGAGGGAGACCTCCAAGTCACTCCAAACCCACCCACAGAGCCCCCCACTGACACAAACCTCTCCAAACCTCACCTTGAGTGGTCACAGCGACGCCCCGTCTGCTGCTGGGAGCCAGGCCCTCTGGGCAAAGGAAGCTGGGCATACAAAGCACTGGCCAACGAGGCTGCACCTCTGACTACAGAGGGCTCGAGACGCTGCTAGTCTGCAAAGTGCCCGGGACTCCAGGGCACTGGCCCAGACTTACGGGCGGTCCTGGGCCCACAGGCCTGCGGAGGCTCCTTCTCTCCGCCTCGAGGGCACCCAGACCCGCTCCCCGCTAACGGGGCGGTCGCCCCGCACAGCCTGCCAGCTGAGGGAGCACCGAGGCTCCCAGACCCGGACCCCGATTACGGGCGGGTGCACACCCAGGGAGCCACAGGACTCGGCTTCCCCCTGCACTAATAGCAATAAGATTCCAGTACCAGGAAAAACAGCTAACGGCCTAAGGCCTGGGGGCCTTCCTCCACGGACAGGGAGCTGCACACCTCCCGGCCCTGGACCTCGGAACGGCCAGGGCCAGGAATACCCACCTGATTACAGGGGCTCCCTCCAACCGCCCGCCGAGCACTGGGGTCGTACAAAGCCCCGCTTACAAGGCTGCCCCTTCTAGGCTCGGCACCCCCAACAATGCCCTCCACGGCCTAAGGTCGCGAGGACAGGGCCCCAGCCCTGAAGACAGGGCGGGCACATGCTGGCACGTCACCAGCAGCACTGGCACAGACCCAGGCCCTGGCTACAGGCAGGTCACCGAGAGGCTTTGCTGCCTCCTCGGAAAGAAGGGCCGAGGCTGGGCCGTGTTTCCGTCTGTGGGTTTTCAGGGCACGCCCCGGTTGTTGCACACAGCTCCTCTTTCCCTCCTGGGAAGCCTAAGCTACGCTACCTGCTTTTCTAGGGGGACCAAGGGACACGCTCGCTCTCTCACTCACACCGACAAAGACAAGACAGAGACACAAAGGGGCAGCGTCCCAGGAGAGGGAGCAAGCTCTGAGCAGCAACCTGCGGCGAGCCATCCCTACCGCCCACAAGCAGGAGACAACGGCCTCAGACTCGCCCTGGCCTGCACAGAGGCCTCAAGGGCCTGACTACGCTCAAGGGCTTCACGGCTGGCCAAAGAACAGCGGCTGTGACGCGGCCCAGCTACAGGGGGTCACAGTGGCCAGCAGCCGTCAGCAGGCACAAAGGAGCCAAGGCAAAAAACAAAAGCCCTGCCCTGTTTAAAGGGTGGGCTGGCATCGGGAGACCTGCATTCTCCTATCGGGTGTGGCCAAGGGGACTCTCCCTCTTCCTTACAGGGTTGTCCCCCTCTTTCTGGGCAGCCAAAGGAGAACCGTGGCAAAAGGCCAACACTACCAAAGGAAAGACCCAGCCCTGTTTACAGGGGGGGTCACCCAGCGCAAAGCCAGCGGGGGCACCCTGAAGATGCCCTCCGCACTCCTACGTGTATGCCTGACCCCGTGATGGCAAAGAGGTTCATTTGCCCAGAAGGCCTTTCTTGTGCTCCCTCTTGACCTCGACGCTGCTGATCCTCTTCTGAACTCTTTTGCCTCGCCGTCCCACGCTCCTGGCTCTGCTTTCTTCTCGGATGGCTTCCGTCAAGCAAAGAGAATAACACAGTTGAGTCCGAGAAGCTCCAACTCCTTCAAGTCAGTGAAACGGGCACCCAGAGCGAGCTCCCCAAGCCACCATCACCTGCCCACTCCCACCACACCCCCCCACGGCTCCACACAACGCTCCAACTTCCACTGGTGCCACCTCCGCGTTTTCCCACGTCAACACTGCCGTCCGCACGATGCCGCCGCTCTCTTCTCCCATGGTTTCTGCAAAGGAAGGAGGACACAGGCAGGTGTGAGAAACACCAGCTCCTCTGTAGGAAGTAAACCGGGACCCTACATCCCCAGAGGGAGACCTCCAAGTCACTCCAAACCCACCCACAGAGCCCCCCACTGACACAAACCTCTCCAAACCTCACCTTGAGTGGTCACGGCGACGCCCCGTCTGCTGCTGGGAGCCAGGCCCTCTGGGCAAAGGAAGCTGGGCATACAAAGCACTGGCCAACGAGGCTGCACCTCTGACTACAGAGGGCTCGAGACGCTGCTAGTCTGCAAAGTGCCCGGGACTCCAGGGCACTGGCCCAGACTTACGGGCGGCCCTGGGCCCAAAGGCCTGCGGAGGCTCCTTCTCTCCGCCTCAGGGGCACCCAGACCCGCTCCCCGCTAACGGGGCGGTCGCCCCGCACAGCCTGCCAGCCGAGGGAGCACCGAGGCTCCCAGACCCAGACCCCGATTACGGGCGGGTGCACACCCAGGGAGCCACAGGACTCGGCTTCCCCCTGCACTAATAGCAATAAGATTCCAGTACCAGGAAAAACAGCTAACGGCCTAAGGCCTGGGGGCCTTCCTCCACGGACAGGGAGCTGCACACCTCCCGGCCCTGGACCTCGGAACGGCCAGGGCCAGGAATACCCACCCGATTACAGGGGCTCCCTCCAACCGCCCGCCGAGCACTGGGGTCGTACAAAGCCCCGCTTACAAGGCTGCCCCTTCTAGGCTCGGCACCCCCAACAATGCCCTCCACGGCCTAAGGTCGCGAGGACAGGGCCCCAGCCCTGAAGACAGGGCGGGCACATGCTGGCACGTCACCAGCAGCACTGGCACAGACCCAGGCCCTGGCTACAGGCGGGTCACCGAGAGGCTTTGCTGCCTCCTCGGAAAGAAGGGCCGAGGCTGGGCCGTGTTTCCATCTGTGGGTTTTCAGGGCACGCCCCGGTTGTTGCACACAGCTCCTCTTTCCCTCCTGGGAAGCCTAAGCTACGCTACCTGCTTTTCTAGGGGGACCAAGGGACACGCTCGCTCTCTCACTCACACCGACAAAGACAAGACAGAGACACAAAGGGGCAGCGTCCCAGGAGAGGGAGCAAGCTCTGAGCAGCAACCTGCGGCGAGCCATCCCTACCGCCCACAAGCAGGAGACAACGGCCTCAGACTCGCCCTGGCCTGCACAGAGGCCTCAAGGGCCTGGCTACGCTCAAGGGCTTCACGGCTGGCCAAAGAACAGCGGCTGTGACGCGGCCCAGCTACAGGGGGTCACAGTGGCCAGCAGCCGTCAGCAGGCACAAAGGAGCCAAGGCAAAAAACAAAAGCCCTGCCCTGTTTAAAGGGTGGGCTGGCATCGGGAGACCTGCATTCTCCTATCGGGTGTGGCCAAGGGGACTCTCCCTCTTCCTTACAGGGTTGTCCCCCTCTTTCTGGGCAGCCAAAGGAGAACCGTGGCAAAAGGCCAACACTACCAAAGGAAAGACCCAGCCCTGTTTACAGGGGGGGTCACCCAGCGCAAAGCCAGCGGAGGCACCCTGAAGATGCCCTCCGCACTCCTACGTGTATGCCTGACCCCGTGATGGCAAAGAGGTTCATTTGCCCAGAAGGCCTTTCTTGTGCTCCCTCTTGACCTCGACGCTGCTGATCCTCTTCTGAACTCTTTTGCCTCGCCGTCCCACGCTCCTGGCTCTGCTTTCTTCTCGGATGGCTTCCGTCAAGCAAAGAGAATAACACAGTTGAGTCCGAGAAGCTCCAACTCCTTCAAGTCAGTGAAACGGGCACCCAGAGCGAGCTCCCCAAGCCACCATCACCTGCCCACTCCCACCACACCCCCCCACGGCTCCACACAACGCTCCAACTTCCACTGGTGCCACCTCCGCGTTTTCCCACGTCAGCACTGCCGTCCGCACGATGCCGCCGCTCTCTTCTCCCATGGTTTCTGCAAAGGAAGGAGGACACAGGCAGGTGTGAGAAACACCAGCTCCTCTGTAGGAAGTAAACCGGGACCCTACATCCCCAGAGGGAGACCTCCAAGTCACTCCAAACCCACCCACAGAGCCCCCCACTGACACAAACCTCTCCAAACCTCACCTTGAGTGGTCACGGCGACGCCCCGTCTGCTGCTGGGAGCCAGGCCCTCTGGGCAAAGGAAGCTGGGCATACAAAGCACTGGCCAACGAGGCTGCACCTCTGACTACAGAGGGCTCGAGACGCTGCTAGTCTGCAAAGTGCCCGGGACTCCAGGGCACTGGCCCAGACTTACGGGCGGCCCTGGGCCCAAAGGCCTGCGGAGGCTCCTTCTCTCCGCCTCAGGGGCACCCAGACCCGCTCCCCGCTAACGGGGCGGTCGCCCCGCACAGCCTGCCAGCCGAGGGAGCACCGAGGCTCCCAGACCCAGACCCCGATTACGGGCGGGTGCACACCCAGGGAGCCACAGGACTCGGCTTCCCCCTGCACTAATAGCAATAAGATTCCAGTACCAGGAAAAACAGCTAACGGCCTAAGGCCTGGGGGCCTTCCTCCACGGACAGGGAGCTGCACACCTCCCGGCCCTGGACCTCGGAACGGCCAGGGCCAGGAATACCCACCTGATTACAGGGGCTCCCTCCAACCGCCCGCCGAGCACTGGGGTCGTACAAAGCCCCGCTTACAAGGCTGCCCCTTCTAGGCTCGGCACCCCCAACAATGCCCTCCACGGCCTAAGGTCGCGAGGACAGGGCCCCAGCCCTGAAGACAGGGCGGGCACATGCTGGCACGTCACCAGCAGCACTGGCACAGACCCAGGCCCTGGCTACAGGCGGGTCACCGAGAGGCTTTGCTGCCTCCTCGGAAAGAAGGGCCGAGGCTGGGCCGTGTCTCCGTTTGTGGGTTTTGAGGGCACGCCCCGGTTGTTGCACACAGCTCCTCTTTCCCTCCTGGGAAGCCTAAGCTACGCTACCTGCTTTTCTAGGGGGACCAAGGGACACGCTCGCTCTCTCACTCACACCGACAAAGACAAGACAGAGACACAAAGGGGCAGCGTCCCAGGAGAGGGAGCAAGCTCTGAGCAGCAACCTGCGGCGAGCCATCCCTACCGCCCACAAGCAGGAGACAACGGCCTCAGACTCGCCCTGGCCTGCACAGAGGCCTCAAGGGCCTGACTACGCTCAAGGGCTTCACGGCTGGCCAAAGAACAGCGGCTGTGACGCGGCCCAGCTACAGGGGGTCACAGTGGCCAGCAGCCGTCAGCAGGCACAAAGGAGCCAAGGCAAAAAACAAAAGCCCTGCCCTGTTTAAAGGGTGGGCTGGGGTCAGGAGACCTGCATTCTCCTATCGGGTGTGGCCAAGGGGACTCTCCCTCTTCCTTACAGGGTTGTCCCCCTCTTTCTGGGCAGCCAAAGGAGAACCGTGGCAAAAGGCCAACACTACCAAAGGAAAGACCCAGCCCTGTTTACAGGGGGGGTCACCCAGCGCAAAGCCAGCGGGGGCACCCTGAAGATGCCCTCCGCACTCCTACGTGTATGCCTGACCCCGTGATGGCAAAGAGGTTCATTTGCCCAGAAGGCCTTTCTTGTGCTCCCTCTTGACCTCGACGCTGCTGATCCTCTTCTGAACTCTTCTGCCTCGCCGTCCCACGCTCCTGGCTCTGCTTTCTTCTCGGATGGCTTCCGTCAAGCAAAGAGAATAACACAGTTGAGTCCGAGAAGCTCCAACTCCTTCAAGTCAGTGAAACGGGCACCCAGAGCGAGCTCCCCAAGCCACCATCACCTGCCCACTCCCACCACACCCCCCCACGGCTCCACACAACGCTCCAACTTCCACTGGTGCCACCTCCGCGTTTTCCCACGTCAGCACTGCCGTCCGCACGATGCCGCCGCTCTCTTCTCCCATGGTTTCTGCAAAGGAAGGAGGACACAGGCAGGTGTGAGAAACACCAGCTCCTCCGTAGGAAGCAGACAGGGACCCTACATCCCCAGAGGGAGACCTCCAAGTCACTCCAAACCCACCCACAGAGCCCCCCACTGACACAAACCTCTCCAAACCTCACCTTGAGTGGTCACGGCGACGCCCCGTCTGCTGCTGGGAGCCAGGCCCTCTGGGCAAAGGAAGCTGGGCATACAAAGCACTGGCCAACGAGGCTGCACCTCTGACTACAGAGGGCTCGAGACGCTGCTAGTCTGCAAAGTGCCCGGGACTCCAGGGCACTGGCCCAGACTTACGGGCGGCCCTGGGCCCACAGGCCTGCGGAGGCTCCTTCTCTCCGCCTCGAGGGCACCCAGACCCGCTCCCCGCTAACGGGGCGGTCGCCCCGCACAGCCTGCCAGCTGAGGGAGCACCGAGGCTCCCAGACCCGGACCCCGATTGCGGGCGGGTGCACACCCAGGGAGCCACAGGACTCGGCTTCCCCCTGCACTAATAGCAATAAGATTCCAGTACCAGGAAAAACAGCTAACGGCCTAAGGCCTGGGGGCCTTCCTCCACGGACAGGGAGCTGCACACCTCCCGGCCCTGGACCTCGGAACGGCCAGGGCCAGGAATACCCACCTGATTACAGGGGCTCCCTCCAACCGCCCGCCGAGCACTGGGGTCGTACAAAGCCCCGCTTACAAGGCTGCCCCTTCTAGGCTCGGCACCCCCAACAATGCCCTCCACGGCCTAAGGTCGCGAGGACAGGGCCCCAGCCCTGAAGACAGGGCGGGCACATGCTGGCACGTCACCAGCAGCACTGGCACAGACCCAGGCCCTGGCTACAGGCGGGTCACCGAGAGGCTTTGCTGCCTCCTCGGAAAGAAGGGCCGAGGCTGGGCCGTGTTTCCGTCTGTGGGTTTTCAGAGCACGCCACGGTTGTTGCACACAGCTCCTCTTTCCCTCCTGGGAAGCCTAAGCTACGCTACCTGCTTTTCTAGGGGGACCAAGGGACACGCTCGCTCTCTCACTCACACCGACAAAGACAAGACAGAGACACAAAGGGGCAGCGTCCCAGGAGAGGGAGCAAGCTCTGAGCAGCAACCTGCGGCGAGCCATCCCTACCGCCCACAAGCAGGAGACAACGGCCTCAGACTCGCCCTGGCCTGCACAGAGGCCTCAAGGGCCTGACTACGCTCAAGGGCTTCACGGCTGGCCAAAGAACAGCGGCTGTGACGCGGCCCAGCTACAGGGGGTCACAGTGGCCAGCAGCCGTCAGCAGGCACAAAGGAGCCAAGGCAAAAAACAAAAGCCCTGCCCTGTTTAAAGGGTGGGCTGGCATCGGGAGACCTGCATTCTCCTATCGGGTGTGGCCAAGGGGACTCTCCCTCTTCCTTACAGGGTTGTCCCCCTCTTTCTGGGTAGCCAAAGGAGAACCGTGGCAAAAGGCCAACACTACCAAAGGAAAGACCCAGCCCTGTTTACAGGGGGGGTCACCCAGCGCAAAGCCAGCGGGGGCACCCTGAAGATGCCCTCCGCACTCCTACGTGTATGCCTGACCCCGTGATGGCAAAGAGGTTCATTTGCCCAGAAGGCCTTTCTTGTGCTCCCTCTTGACCTCGACGCTGCTGATCCTCTTCTGAACTCTTTTGCCTCGCCGTCCCACGCTCCTGGCTCTGCTTTCTTCTCGGATGGCTTCCGTCAAGCAAAGAGAATAACACAGTTGAGTCCGAGAAGCTCCAACTCCTTCAAGTCAGTGAAACGGGCACCCAGAGCGAGCTCCCCAAGCCACCATCACCTGCCCACTCCCACCACACCCCCCCACGGCTCCACACAACGCTCCAACTTCCACTGGTGCCACCTCCGCGTTTTCCCACGTCAACACTGCCGTCCGCACGATGCCGCCGCTCTCTTCTCCCATGGTTTCTGCAAAGGAAGGAGGACACAGGCAGGTGTGAGAAACACCAGCTCCTCTGTAGGAAGTAAACCGGGACCCTACATCCCCAGAGGGAGACCTCCAAGTCACTCCAAACCCACCCACAGAGCCCCCCACTGACACAAACCTCTCCAAACCTCACCTTGAGTGGTCACGGCGACGCCCCGTCTGCTGCTGGGAGCCAGGCCCTCTGGGCAAAGGAAGCTGGGCATACAAAGCACTGGCCAACGAGGCTGCACCTCTGACTACAGAGGGCTCGAGACGCTGCTAGTCTGCAAAGTGCCCGGGACTCCAGGGCACTGGCCCAGACTTACGGGCGGCCCTGGGCCCAAAGGCCTGCGGAGGCTCCTTCTCTCCGCCTCAGGGGCACCCAGACCCGCTCCCCGCTAACGGGGCGGTCGCCCCGCACAGCCTGCCAGCCGAGGGAGCACCGAGGCTCCCAGACCCAGACCCCGATTACGGGCGGGTGCACACCCAGGGAGCCACAGGACTCGGCTTCCCCCTGCACTAATAGCAATAAGATTCCAGTACCAGGAAAAACAGCTAACGGCCTAAGGCCTGGGGGCCTTCCTCCACGGACAGGGAGCTGCACACCTCCCGGCCCTGGACCTCGGAACGGCCAGGGCCAGGAATACCCACCTGATTACAGGGGCTCCCTCCAACCACCCGCCGAGCACTGGGGTCGTACAAAGCCCCGCTTACAAGGCTGCCCCTTCTAGGCTCGGCACCCCCAACAATGCCCTCCACGGCCTAAGGTCGCGAGGACAGGGCCCCAGCCCTGAAGACAGGGCGGGCACATGCTGGCACGTCACCAGCAGCACTGGCACAGACCCAGGCCCTGGCTACAGGCGGGTCACCGAGAGGCTTTGCTGCCTCCTCGGAAAGAAGGGCCGAGGCTGGGCCGTGTTTCCGTCTGTGGGTTTTCAGGGCACGCCCCGGTTGTTGCACACAGCTCCTCTTTCCCTCCTGGGAAGCCTAAGCTACGCTACCTGCTTTTCTAGGGGGACCAAGGGACACGCTCGCTCTCTCACTCACACCGACAAAGACAAGACAGAGACACAAAGGGGCAGCGTCCCAGGAGAGGGAGCAAGCTCTGAGCAGCAACCTGCGGCGAGCCATCCCTACCGCCCACAAGCAGGAGACAACGGCCTCAGACTCGCCCTGGCCTGCACAGAGGCCTCAAGGGCCTGACTACGCTCAAGGGCTTCACGGCTGGCCAAAGAACAGCGGCTGTGACGCGGCCCAGCTACAGGGGGTCACAGTGGCCAGCAGCCGTCAGCAGGCACAAAGGTGCCAAGGCAAAAAACAAAAGCCCTGCCCTGTTTAAAGGGTGGGCTGGCATCGGGAGACCTGCATTCTCCTATCGGGTGTGGCCAAGGGGACTCTCCCTCTTCCTTACAGGGTTGACCCCCTCTTTCTGGGCAGCCAAAGGAGAACCGTGGCAAAAGGCCAACACTACCAAAGGAAAGACCCAGCCCTTTTTACAGGGGGGGTCACCCAGCGCAAAGCCAGCGGGGGCACCCTGAAGATGCCCTCCGCACTCCTACGTGTATGCCTGACCCCGTGATGGCAAAGAGGTTCATTTGCCCAGAAGGCCTTTCTTGTGCTCCCTCTTGACCTCGACGCTGCTGATCCTCTTCTGAACTCTTTTGCCTCGCCGTCCCACGCTCCTGGCTCTGCTTTCTTCTCGGATGGCTTCCGTCAAGCAAAGAGAATAACACAGTTGAGTCCGAGAAGCTCCAACTCCTTCAAGTCAGTGAAACGGGCACCCAGAGCGAGCTCCCCAAGCCACCACCACCTGCCCCCACTCCCACCACCCCTCCACGGCTCCACACAACGCTCCAACTTTCACTGGTGCCACCTCCGCGTTTTCCCACGTCAGCACTGCCGTCCGCACGATGCCGCCGCTCTCTTCTCCCATGGTTTCTGCAAAGGAAGGAGGACACAGGCAGGTGTGAGAAACACCAGCTCCTCCGTAGGAAGCAGACAGGGACCCTACATCCCCAGAGGGAGACCTCCAAGTCACTCCAAACCCACCCACAGAGCCCCCCACTGACACAAACCTCTCCAAACCTCACCTTGAGTGGTCACGGCGACGCCCCGTCTGCTGCTGGGAGCCAGGCCCTCTGGGCAAAGGAAGCTGGGCATACAAAGCACTGGCCAGCGAGGCTGCACCTCTGACTACAGAGGGCTCGAGACGCTGCTAGTCTGCAAAGTGCCCGGGACTCCAGGGCACTGGCCCAGACTTACGGGCGGCCCTGGGCCCAAAGGCCTGCGGAGGCTCCTTCTCTCCGCCTCAGGGGCACCCAGACCCGCTCCCCGCTAACGGGGCGGTCGCCCCGCACAGCCTGCCAGCCGAGGGAGCACCGAGGCTCCCAGACCCAGACCCCGATTACGGGCGGGTGCACACCCAGGGAGCCACAGGACTCGGCTTCCCCCTGCACTAATAGCAATAAGATTCCAGTATCAGGAAAAACAGCTAACGGCCTAAGGCCTGGGGGCCTTCCTCCACGGACAGGGAGCTGCACACCTCCCGGCCCTGGACCTCGGAACGGCCAGGGCCAGGAATACCCACCTGATTACAGGGGCTCCCTCCAACCGCCCGCCGAGCACTGGGGTCGTACAAAGCCCCGCTTACAAGGCTGCCCCTTCTAGGCTCGGCACCCCCAACAATGCCCTCCACGGCCTAAGGTCGCGAGGACAGGGCCCCAGCCCTGAAGACAGGGCGGGCACATGCTGGCACGTCACCAGCAGCACTGGCACAGACCCAGGCCCTGGCTACAGGCGGGTCACCGAGAGGCTTTGCTGCCTCCTCGGAAAGAAGGGCCGAGGCTGGGCCGTGTCTCCGTTTGTGGGTTTTCAGGGCACGCCCCGGTTGTTGCACACAGCTCCTCTTTCCCTCCTGGGAAGCCTAAGCTACGCTACCTGCTTTTCTAGGGGGACCAAGGGACACGCTCGCTCTCTCACTCACACCGACAAAGACAAGACAGAGACACAAAGGGGCAACGTCCCAGGAGAGGGAGCAAGCTCTGAGCAGCAACCTGCGGCGAGCCATCCCTACCGCCCACAAGCAGGAGACAACGGCCTCAGACTCGCCCTGGCCTGCACAGAGGCCTCAAGGGCCTGACTACGCTCAAGGGCTTCACGGCTGGCCAAAGAACAGCGGCTGTGACGCGGCCCAGCTACAGGGGGTCACAGTGGCCAGCAGCCGTCAGCAGGCACAAAGGTGCCAAGGCAAAAAAAAAAGCCCTGCCCTGTTTAAAGGGTGGGCTGGCATCGGGAGACCTGCATTCTCCTATCGGGTGTGGCCAAGGGGACTCTCCCTCTTCCTTACAGGGTTGTCCCCCTCTTTCTGGGCAGCCAAAGGAGAACCGTGGCAAAAGGCCAACACTACCAAAGGAAAGACCCAGCCCTGTTTACAGGGGGGGTCACCCAGCGCAAAGCCAGCGGGGGCACCCTGAAGATGCCCTCCGCACTCCTACGTGTATGCCTGACCCCGTGATGGCAAAGAGGTTCATTTGCCCAGAAGGCCTTTCTTGTGCTCCCTCTTGACCTCGACGCTGCTGATCCTCTTCTGAACTCTTTTGCCTCGCCGTCCCACGCTCCTGGCTCTGCTTTCTTCTCGGATGGCTTCCGTCAAGCAAAGAGAATAACACAGTTGAGTCCGAGAAGCTCCAACTCCTTCAAGTCAGTGAAACGGGCACCCAGAGCGAGCTCCCCAAGCCACCACCACCTGCCCCCACTCCCACCACCCCCCCCCACGGCTCCACACAACGCTCCAACTTCCACTGGTGCCACCTCCGCGTTTTCCCACGTCAGCACTGCCGTCCGCACGATGCCGCCGCTCTCTTCTCCCATGGTTTCTGCAAAGGAAGGAGGACACAGGCAGGTGTGAGAAACACCAGCTCCTCTGTAGGAAGTAAACCGGGACCCTACATCCCCAGAGGGAGACCTCCAAGTCACTCCAAACCCACCCACAGAGCCCCCCACTGACACAAACCTCTCCAAACCTCACCTTGAGTGGTCACAGCGACGCCCCGTCTGCTGCTGGGAGCCAGGCCCTCTGGGCAAAGGAAGCTGGGCATACAAAGCACTGGCCAACGAGGCTGCACCTCTGACTACAGAGGGCTCGAGACGCTGCTAGTCTGCAAAGTGCCCGGGACTCCAGGGCACTGGCCCAGACTTACGGGCGGCCCTGGGCCCAAAGGCCTGCGGAGGCTCCTTCTCTCCGCCTCAGGGGCACCCAGACCCGCTCCCCGCTAACGGGGCGGTCGCCCCGCACAGCCTGCCAGCCGAGGGAGCACCGAGGCTCCCAGACCCAGACCCCGATTACGGGCGGGTGCACACCCAGGGAGCCACAGGACTCGGCTTCCCCCTGCACTAATAGCAATAAGATTCCAGTACCAGGAAAAACAGCTAACGGCCTAAGGCCTGGGGGCCTTCCTCCACGGACAGGGAGCTGCACACCTCCCGGCCCTGGACCTCGGAACGGCCAGGGCCAGGAATACCCACCTGATTACAGGGGCTCCCTCCAACCGCCCGCCGAGCACTGGGGTCGTACAAAGCCCCGCTTACAAGGCTGCCCCTTCTAGGCTCGGCACCCCCAACAATGCCCTCCACGGCCTAAGGTCGCGAGGACAGGGCCCCAGCCCTGAAGACAGGGCGGGCACATGCTGGCACGTCACCAGCAGCACTGGCACAGACCCAGGCCCTGGCTACAGGCGGGTCACCGAGAGGCTTTGCTGCCTCCTCGGAAAGAAGGGCCGAGGCTGGGCCGTGTCTCCGTTTGTGGGTTTTGAGGGCACGCCCCGGTTGTTGCACACAGCTCCTCTTTCCCTCCTGGGAAGCCTACGCTACGCTACCTGCTTTTCTAGGGGGACCAAGGGACACGCTCGCTCTCTCACTCACACCGACAAAGACAAGACAGAGACACAAAGGGGCAGCGTCCCAGGAGAGGGAGCAAGCTCTGAGCAGCAACCTGCGGCGAGCCATCCCTACCGCCCACAAGCAGGAGACAACGGCCTCAGACTCGCCCTGGCCTGCACAGAGGCCTCAAGGGCCTGACTACGCTCAAGGGCTTCACGGCTGGCCAAAGAACAGCGGCTGTGACGCGGCCCAGCTACAGGGGGTCACAGTGGCCAGCAGCCGTCAGCAGGCACAAAGGAGCCAAGGCAAAAAAAAAAGCCCTGCCCCGTTTACAGGGTGGGCTGGGGTCGGGAGACCTGCATTCTCCTATCGGGTGTGGCCAAGGGGACTCTCCCTCTTCCTTACAGGGTTGTCCCCCTCTTTCTGGGCAGCCAAAGGAGAACCGTGGCAAAAGGCCAACACTACCAAAGGAAAGACCCAGCCCTGTTTACAGGGGGAGTCACCCAGCGCAAAGCCAGCGGGGGCACCCTGAAGATGCCCTCCGCACTCCTACGTGTATGCCTGACCCCGTGATGGCAAAGAGGTTCATTTGCCCAGAAGGCCTTTCTTGTGCTCCCTCTTGACCTCGACGCTGCTGATCCTCTTCTGAACTCTTTTGCCTCGCCGTCCCACGCTCCTGGCTCTGCTTTCTTCTCGGATGGCTTCCGTCAAGCAAAGAGAATAACACAGTTGAGTCCGAGAAGCTCCAACTCCTTCAAGTCAGTGAAACGGGCACCCAGAGCGAGCTCCCCAAGCCACCACCACCTGCCCACTCCCACCACACCCCCCCACGGCTCCACACAACGCTCCAACTTCCACTGGTGCCACCTCCGCGTTTTCCCACGTCAGCACTGCCGTCCGCACGATGCCGCCGCTCTCTTCTCCCATGGTTTCTGCAAAGGAAGGAGGACACAGGCAGGTGTGAGAAACACCAGCTCCTCCGTAGGAAGTAAACCGGGACCCTACATCTCCAGAGGGAGACCTCCAAGTCACTCCAAACCCACCCACAGAGCTCCCCATTGCCACAAACCTCTCCAAACCTCACCTTGAGTGGTCACGGCGATGCCTCGTCTGCTGCTGGGAGCCAGGCCCTCTGGGCAAAGGAAGCTGGGCATACAAAGCACTGGCCAACGAGGCTGCACCTCTGACTACAGAGGGCTCGAGACGCTGCTAGTCTGCAAAGTGCCCGGGACTCCAGGGCACTGGCCCAGACTTACGGGCGGCCCTGGGCCCACAGGCCCGCGGAGGCTCCTTCTCTCCGCCTCGGGGGAACCCAGACACCCTCCCCCCTAACGGTGCTTCGTTGGCTGCTTGAAGAGAGAGGGCAACCCAGGAAGGAGGGTGAGAATCCCGTTCTTCACCCCCGATGGGAAAATGGAGCTCTCCCAACCCCAGCCCACCCTGAAAACAGGGCACGGCTTTCTTTATTGCCTTGCCACCTTTTGTGGCTGCTGGCGCCTGTCGTCCACTGTGACGCTTTGTAGCTGGGCCATGTCATGTCCTCTGCTCGTTGGCAGCTGTTAAGCCCCTCCACATTGCCAGGCCCTCGTGGCCTCTGCACAAGCCAGGCCATGTCTAAGGCGGCCACCTGCTGCTGTGCAGTACGGATGGCACCCCACAGCTTCCTACACAGAGCCCCTCTTTCCCTCCTGGGAAGCCTAAGCTACGCTACCTGCTTTTCTAGGGGGACCAAGGGACACGCTCGCTCTCTCACTCACACCGACAAAGACAAGACAGAGACACAAAGGGGCAACGTCCCAGGAGAGGGAGCAAGCTCTGAGCAGCAACCTGCGGCGAGCCATTCCTGACGCCCAGCAGCGGGAGAACACGGCCTCAGACTTGCCCTGGCCCGCCCAGACACCTCAAGCCCCTGACTACGCAGGGCGGCTTCAAGGCTGGACAACGAACACAGGCTGTGACATGCCCAGGCTACAGGGGGGTCACCGTGGCCAGCAGCCGCCACCAGGCACTAAGGCACCAAGGGAAACAAAGAAGCCCTGCTCCGCTGACACGGTGGCCTGCAGTCAGGATGCCTCCATTTGCCCCTGGGATGTGGAGAAGGGCTCTCTCACTCTCCTTACAGTGTTTCCCGCTCTCCCTGGGCAGCCAAAGGAGAACCGTGGCAAAAGGCCAAAAACACCAAAGGAAAGACCCAGCCCTGTTTACGGGGGGTCGCCCAATGAAAGCCAGCGGGGCACCCTGAAGGTTCCTGCTGCACTTCAACATGTGTGTCTGTCCCGATGACGGCAGGGACAGTTGTTTGCCCAGAAGGCCTGTCTTGTGCTCCCTCTTGACCTCGATGCTGCTGATCCTCCTCTGCACTCTTTCCTCGATGTCCATCTCCATCTGTTTCTCGACAGCTTCTGCAAGATAAAGAGAAGAGGGTTAGCCCTGAGGTCTCTCTATTAACCTCTACTCCTGTACAAGGACTTAAGTCTTGGAGCAGTACTTGTTTTCATTATATATTGTCTCCTGAACCCACACCAAAATTTTAATGTGATTCATCCTCTTTTCTTTTGTTTTCCTCCCTTTTCAGCCTTCTAACCCGTTTGCTGCTTGAAAAATCTGTGGCTGGACTCGGCGTGAAGTACTTATTACCATTCTTTTTCTCTTCTTACAGGAAAATTACGTCCAAGATCCTTTGTTAAACTTTGACTCCATGATTGGAAAGAACGTAAAACAGTATTCCTAATTTATGGAGTCATTCCCTAGGATGGTGAATTTTTTTTTCAGAAAAATCTGTCTCCTTCACCCCATCAGCAAGTTTAGTTTCTACAACTAAAAGAACTGCACACATCCAGAATGCTAGTTTAGCACAGCCTGCTTAAATGTCCATTCTTTCTCCTACCTAAATTGGCTTGCCAACTTGCAGATGCCTGCTATGAAAATGCTACCAATGTCTTCCCTGAAGTACTTCTGATTTTGTCTTTAAATAGGATGGCCCCACGCTTATATCCCTCCAAGATGTTTATTCTGTCCCTAATAGTTATGCCAGATTGCTCTGAAAAATGTTTATTTTGTCCCCCATAGGCACCCTCTTTTTTTGCTTTTCCCTCAGAATTGTCACGAAACACCCTGCTGCGCTCTGATGCTGTAGTCCAACACTCCCTAGTCTCTAAAACCCAAAATTAGCCCCAGGGCGACTCTACAAGCTTTTATAGGAGCTTTTCAAAGCACCTTTCGCCTGCCCTGCCTCAGGGCTGAGGGGAGCGGCGGGGAAAGGGCACAGCTACGGCACGGCCGAGCACTCCCCCACCGCCCTCACGGCACCTGTCGCTGTCCGTGTAGCCCTCACAGCCCCCCAGGAGCGTGGGGGACACCCCTTCTCCCTCCCGGAGCGGCGGGGACCCGCCTGTGCCTCCCGGAGCGGCGGGCGGGACCCGCCTCTGCCCCCCGCCCCTGCCCCGAGCGGCGGGAGGGGTGGGGGCGGGAATCCGCGGCTCCCTCACGCACTCACCGGGGACGACTCTTAACACTTTACCTCGCCTTTTCCCCTCAAAACATGTCCCAGCTCTGCCCCCACGGTTCCCTTGGCTTTACATCGCTTTGAGGCTGTGCCATACCTGACCTCTCCCCTCAGTAACGCCACAGACACCTCACTGCTCTCCGACACGACCGCTCTGCGCCCCGTGCCCCCCGCATCAGCGTAAAATGGCGCCTCGCCTCTCCTTTCCTTGAGCCCCTCACGGTGGGCGGGGCAGCGCAGCTGAGGGGAGGGGCGGGAAAAGCCCCTGCTGGAGAGGCGGGAAATACGTGACGGAGGGGGGGGGGGGGGACAGGGTCCCGTGCCAGGAGGCGGAACGTACGTGCGAGAGAAGCGGCGCGGCCGTGACAGACCCACCCTGGCTGTCCCAGTCCGGCTGGTGCCGCCCCTCAGACCATGGCGGGACCAGCAGAGCCCTCCAGGGCTGCTGCCCCCTCCGCGGCGACACGCGGGGCACCACGCAGGGTGCTGGAGTGCGCTGCAGTTCCCGGCCGTGTCCGCCAGGCGGCGTAGGCGAGGGAGAGGGGGCGGCCGAGGGCGGGATTCGAACCGGCGCTTCGGCAGAGGGTGCTCGGTCGCTACTGCGCACGCGCGGAGTACAGAGCGCCGTCGCTACTGCGCACGCGCGGAGTACGGAACTTTGTCACTACTGCGCACGCGCGGAGTACAGAGCGCAGTCGCTACTGCGCACGCGCGGAGTACGGAGCGCTGTCGCTACTGCGCACGCGCGGAGTACGGAGCCTCGTCGCTACTGCGCACGCGCGGGGTACGGTGCTTCGTCGCTACTGCGCACGCGCGGAGTACAGAGCGCAGTCGCTACTGCGCAGGCGCGGAGTACGAAGCGCTGTCGCCAGTGCTGCCTCTCCTGCTCGATGCCACATCCCGTGTTCGTTCATGGCGCTGTTTTCCCGCACTTGCCGCAGCCGGTGCCGCGGGAGCGCGCGGGGAATATTCCGCCGCCGGTGCGGCTGCTCCAGAGGCGTTCCTGGAGCGCGGCGCCGGCACCATCGCCCGCAGCGCCGCCGCCAAGATCGTGAGTGCCGGGGCCGCGGGGCAGGGGCTGGGCTGGGCTGGGCCTCAGTGGCGCTCCATGCACGGACAAATACTCTGCGTGCAGCTCGGTGGGTGCTTTCCCGTCCTGGGGGTGAGGTGAATCCTGGGCTCCTGTGCTTTTGTCAGCCGAGATGGAAAATTCCTGCACTTGGTTTTGGCAAGTGGCAGTTTCCCAGAATTTTCTTGCCTTGTTTGCTTCCTGTGGAACATGCGGACCAGCAGAACTCTCAAGGCTTGTGTTCAGAACAGGCTTGAGGAGAGTGAGTGAGTGAGTGAGTGAGGGACTGAATGAGTGAGTGGAGTGAGTGAGTGAGTGGAGTGAGTGAGTGAGTGGAGTGAGTGAGTGAGTGGAGTGAGTGAGGGAGTGAATGAGTGAGTGAGTGAGGGAGTGAGTGAGTGAGGGAGTGAGTGGAGTGAGTGAGTGAGTGAGGGAGTGAGTGAGTGAGAAGGAGCCACAACGTGTCTTGTGAGTGAGTGAGTGAGTGAGTGAGTGAGTGAGTGAGAAGGAGCCACAACGTGTCTTCCTTGTCCTGCACTGCAGGATCAGAATCCTGGTTTAGGTTAGGGATGCTTTTGCACTGTTGCGTGTCTTCGATGGTCAGAGCCAACTTTCTGCTGGGCCACTTAGGAAGAACAGTTGCCTAGAGCTTCATGTTTGCTTTCCTTGCAGCCTGGAGTGTTGGGGGGATTCCAGAAGCTGATTGCCTTGAAAGCCAGTGATCCCCAAGGCTTTGACCTGCTAAACAGCATCATGGAGCATATGCCCCCGTGAGTATGAGCTCAAATTGCATTCAAAACTGACTTCTGTGGGCTTTGGTTCTGCAGTGTGCAGTCATGCCAAAGGTTAACACTTCAGGAGCAAAAATGTCACATTTATCAGTTAAAGAGATGGGAACAACTTTATCTGTGTTTTCTGTAAAGTGACAGCACCAGTCAAAGCCCACTGTGAACTGAATAACTGTTCTTTTAAATTTCCAGTGAATCAGTTGACTGGTACAGGAAACAGGTCTTCATTCTGCTATTCCAAAGACTTCCAAGTTCCAAACCAACAAAACTTATCAAAAGTAAGTTCCTTGCTCTGAAAAGCTCCAGTGTGACACGAGTGGTTCAGAGTGTGCAGTTGCACAGATCAGGCATCCTGTACATGGGTGGGACTCTGGTGGCTCCAGGGACTTGCTCCAAATGCTCTGGAGTCAAGGGGGCATAAAGGGCAGTGGCCACAGCAGGTGACACTCCATGAAAACTGAGGGAATGGAACTAAAGGACTTGTGTAGTTCTCCTCCTTTCCTGGTGTGTGTGATGTCGTTACTTGTCTGAAAGTGTCTCCATTTAATCTCCAGCTAATAGCAACACACTTGCCCTGTCACACAGCACAGCCATTCTGACCACTGCTCTCTGCAGTTTGTGTTCATGCTGGGAAACATTCCATGCTTTTGTGTCATTTTGGCCTTCATGGGAATAAAGTTCTGAGGAAGGGTTTACGTTCCTCTGTCAAAGCTGTGACACATTGTTGAAATCATCCCCAGGCAGATGGCCATGCTGATGAAATTCGTGATGTTATCTCTACACAGATCACACAAGGTCTGTTATTAATCCTTTAAAATCTGCTTGATGCCTCCTGTAGAGGAGCAAGAATTACAGGGTTCTTCCAATGGTGTTCCACCAACCAAATGGAAGTGGTGCTTCCAGCGTTCCACGTTTCAGTGTTGTGGTGCCCGAGAAGATGAGCAGTTTTTAGGCAAACTTTGGAGCAGCAAGTTAATGCCCTTCAGTAAAAGGGAACATTTATGAAGGCTGCCCTTTCTGTCTCCTTCTTAGAATGCATTTTGCTGCTGACTCTAAAGCAATTCTGAGCGTTCTTGTGAAGCACAGGCTGTCCTCACCTGTTCACTGTTCCCCTCCCCTCTCCCCCCAGGATTCGTTTGCTGCAGGCCCTTCCTCCTTGGCTTGTTTGAGCTGCTTGAGGATGACACGACCCCTGACAAGGAGCACTTCATTGACACAGAGGATACTCCAGGCTATCAGACTGCATTCTCCCAGCTGGCTTTTGCTGGGAAGAAAGAACATGATCCTGTGGGGCAAATGGTGAACAATCCCAGGATCCAGCTGGCCCAGTCTCTGCACAAACTGTCCACAGCGTGCCCAGGAGGGGGAAGGTGGCTTGGGCTCTGCATCCCTGGGCTGCATTCAGCAGAGAAGAAATGCCTCTGTGAGAATGGTCTCTTGCTAAGGTTTGATAATCAGCAAAATGAAGTGTGTTGTAGGCAGAAGGCAAGATCTTGCTGTGTCTTCTTGTTCATTGGAACTTGGCTTTTGTAAGGTTTTCCTGGTAACCTCAGAAAGGCCTTATTTTTCACAGCACTTAGTTTAGCAATAAGCTCAAATATATGCTATTTTAAAGATGAAGATTTATCCCCTTGATGGCCTATAACTAATGGTTGTCTCCTGTTCAGTTGCATGGACGTGGGAGATTCAGGCAGCTCATATAAAATTAGACATTTTGAGTGCACAGCTAACTCTTACCCCATATAGTGTTTGTTTTGTTCAAGATTTGGGTAAGTAAAGATTGTCTGAGAGATGAGCTGTTTCTCCCTCCATAACTGCTGCTCTGAGAGTGTCTGAGCTTGTGCCCTGTGCATGAAGAGCCATGGCAGTGGCTGAGTGTCCCTGAGCCCTCTGCTGTGTCTGTGCTGCAGGTTCTGTGCCTGCTGAGTGTCCCTGAGCCCTCAGCTGTGTCTGTGCTGCAGGTTCTGTGCATGCTGAGTGTCCCTGAGCCCTCTGCTGTGTCTGTGCTGCTCTGTCTGTGCCTGCTGAGTGTCCCTGAGCCCTCTGCTGTGTCTGTGCTGCAGGTTCTGTGCATGCTGAGTGTCCCTGAGCCCTCAGCTGTGTCTGTGCTGCAGGTTCTGTGCATGCTGAGTGTCCCTGAGCCCTCAGCTGTGTCTGTGCTGCAGGTTCTGTGGATGCTGAGTGTCCCTGAGCCCTCTGCTGTGTCTGTGCTGCTCTGTCTGTGCCTGCTGAGTGTCCCTGAGCCCTCTGCTGTGTCTGTGCTGCAGGTTCTGTGGATGCTGAGTGTCCCTGAGCCCTCTGCTGTGTCTGTGCTGCAGGTTCTGTGGATGCTGAGTGTCCCTGAGCCCTCTGCTGTGTCTGTGCTGCAGGTTCTGTGCCTGCTGAGTGTCCCTGAGCCCTCTGCTGTGTCTGTGCTGCAGGTTCTGTGCCTGCTGAGTGTCCCTGAGCCCTCTGCTCTGTCTGTGCTGCAGGTTCTGTGGATGCTGAGTGTCCCTGAGCCCTCTGCTGTGTCTGTGCTGCAGGTTCTGTGCATGCTGAGTGTCCCTGAGCCCTCTGCTGTGTCTGTGCTGCAGGTTCTGTGGATGCTGAGTGTCCCTGAGCCCTCTGCTGTGTCTGTGCTGCAGGTTCTGTGCATGCTGAGTGTCCCTGAGCCCTCAGCTGTGTCTGTGCTGCAGGTTCTGTGGATGCTGAGTGTCCCTGAGCCCTCTGCTGTGTCTGTGCTGCAGGTTCTGTGCATGCTGAGTGTCCCTGAGCCCTCTGCTGTGTCTGTGCTGTAGGGTCTGTGCATGCTGAGTGTCCCTGAGCCCTCTGCTGTGTCTGTGCTGCAGGTTCTGTGCATGCTGAGCACCAGCCTGAACGCAGTGACAATCTGGAAAAGAATTGCTTTTCTTGGGATTGTATCTCGGCAGTTTGACCTGCTAAAAAATGAGGGCATTGCTGATGCTGTTAATATGAGCAGCTGCATTGTGCCTGGAGAGGACCCAGACCCACAGTCCTAGTGCAGCTTCCCTGGGACAGGGACAGTGCCAGGAGTTAAGCAAGTCCCTGCAAAGGATGGGAGTAAATCTGCTCCTTGCATCTGTAAGGAAAGACTGAGTAGTAGGGAAGGGGAGCATTTATGTGCTGTATTGAGATTTCCATCTGCTCCCACGTGCAGCAGTGATGGGGTGGCTGGGTTTGGTCTGGGCCTGTGAGGATCAGCCCTAAACAACCCCACCTCACCAGAGGGCCCTGAACCCTCAAGGGAAATGTCCAGTAGGAACCAGACCAGTCGATAGTTATTGCAGAGGAAAAACCATGCGAAAGAAAAGGTACTTCTGTTCTTCGTGGCAATCCTGTAATGCCTTGTGCAGTCTCTGTGTGCTGTTCTTGGAGTGACCACCCAGTGTGTGTCTAACAAAACCTGTTAGAAAGGTAGTCAGGGATTGGAATTGGGGTCTGATCCCTACAGACTCTTGCAAAGCCTGAAGGACTGCAGTGATGAGTGTGCTCAGCAAAGGAGGTTTCTCAGTATCTGCTCAGATTTCCCTCAGCTCTGGGGGCCTGGTGGCCAGCTGGAGGTGGCGGGGACACACATGGGACCCCTTGAGCTTTGTGGGAGGAGCTGGGGGTTGGCACGGTGCTTTCTGGTTTCCTTTTTGAGCTCTGTGGTGCTAGGGAGAAAAATCTGGAAACAAATCAAACTGAAGGGATTTCCTGAGTTGCTTTGCAGAGAAGTGCCACCTTCAGAGGATGCACAAATCCACCAGGAAGTCAACGAAGGAGCTGTGGAAAGTGCAGCAGAGTGCAGGGAGCAGCCACTGTCCCAGCTCCCTGGTTTTGGGGGCATTAGTCCACCTACGGAAAGGAAAAAAGCCTCCCCGTCTTGTTTTCAGCCCTGCAGAGGAATGTCGTGTTCCAGAATTTCGGAGGGATTTGTGTGTGTCCTGTGCTGGCAGCTGCGTGTCTTGGGAGGCCATGGAGTGACATACATTGGGGGGACATGGGGGGACAAGGGGAGGACATGGGGGAGGACACGGGGAGGACATGGGGGGACATCAGGGGGACATGGGAGGACATCAGGGGGACAGGAGGGTACATCGAGGGGACATGGGGAGGACATGAGGGAGATGGGGTGGACATGGGGGACGCAGGGGACATGGAGGAAACATGGGGGGAACATTGGGGACATGGGAAGGCTATGGGGGAACATGCAGGGGACATGGGACGTCCAGGGAAGTCCGAGAGGGCCCAGGGGGGTCCAGAGGGGTCCAAAGTGTTTTGGGGGGTCCAGGAGAGTTCAAGTTGGTCCAGGAGGGTCCAGGGGTTTTCCCTGGGGGTATGAGGGGGTGGTCCATGGGGGCCCTAGGAGGATTCAAGGTGGTCCAGGAATGTTCAGGAGGGTCCAGGGGGTTTTAAGGGAGTGGAAGGGGGTTTCAGAGGGGTCCAAGGGGGTCCAGGAGAGATTTGGAGGGTCCAGGGGGTTTTGGGGGGGTCCAGGAGTGTCCAGGGGAGTCTCAGAGGTGTCCAGAAAGGTTCGAAGGGGTCCAGAAGGGTCTAAGGAGGGTCCAAGGGGTCCCAGGTAGGTTTGAGAGGGGTCCAGGGGGCTTCAGGGGGTTTGGAGGGGTCCAGGGGAGTCCAAGTGTGATTCAAGAGGGTCCAAGGTTTTTGAGAGTGTCAAGGGGGGCTGGGGGGTGGTGCAAGGTGGTCCAAGAGAGTTGAGGAAAGTCCAAGGGGGATTCAGGGGGGTCCAGGGGAGTTCAGGAGGGTCCAAAGGGATCCAGGAGAAGTCAGAGACGAATGAGGGGGGTCTCACAGTGGATGAAGGTGGTAAGGTGGGTCTCAGAGGAGTCACAGGGAGGTAAGGGGAGGTAAGAGTGGTCAGGGGGTGCCTGGGGAACTCAGGGACCCCCATTGCCCACAGCCCAGCAATGTCGGCCCTCGGGAACCTCCCTTGGGGACCCCGGGTGCCCGAAATGTCGTCCCTCGGGAACCCCCCCTTCGAGGAGCCCCAGCGCCCGAGGTGTCGCCCCTCGGCAACACCCCCTTGGGGAGCCCCGTCGCCCGAGGTGTCGCACCTCGGCCAGCACGCCCTTGGGGAGCCTCGGCGCCCCAGGTGTCGCCCCATGGACAACCTCCTTGGGGACCCCCAGAGACCCACCAGGGACCCCCCAGGGACCCCCAGAGACCCCAGAGATTCCCAGACACTCCCAGGGACCCCCAGAGACCCCCAGGAAGCTACAGAGATCTCCCAGAGAACCCCCAGTTTCCCCCAGAGACCCCCCAGAGACTGTCAGAGACCCCCAGACACCCCAGGGACCCCCCTAGACCCCCCCGACACCCCCAAGGGACTCCCAGACGCCCCCACGGACACCCAGGACCCCCCAGGGACCCCCCAGAGACCCTCAGAGACTCTCAGAGACCCCCCAAGGACCCCCAGAGAGCCCACTGGGACTCCCCAGGGACCCCCAGAGACTCCCCATAGATCACCAGGGACCGCCCAAGGAAACCCGCAGACCCCCAGACATCCCCAGAGACTCCCAGGGGCCCCCAGAAACTCCCGGAGACCCCTCAGGGACCCGCAGAGACCCCTGAGGGACCCCCAGACACTTCCAGACACCCGCCAGGAACCCTCAGATGCCCCCAGAGACCCCCAGAGATCCCCAGACCCCTCCAGGGACCCCCAGACACCCGCAGAGACCCGCAGGGACCCCCAGAGACTCTCAGAGACCTCCAGGGACTCCCAGACACACGCCGAGACCCCCCAGGGACACCCAGAGACCACCAGACACCCGCCAGGGACCCTCAGATGCCCCCAGAGACCCCCAGAGATCCCCAGAGACCCCTAGACCCCTCCAGGGACCCCCAGAGACCCCCAGAGATCCTCCAGAGACCCCCAGAGACTCTCAGAGATCCCCCAGAGACCCCACAGGGACCCCCAAGGACCCCCTAGGGACCCCCACAGATCCCCAGAGACCCCCACTGTGACCCCCAAAGAACTCCCCAGGGGATCTCCTGGGACGCCCAGAAACCCCCAGACACCCCCAGAGACTCCCAGAGACCCCCCAGGGACCCTCAGACACCCCCAGAGATTCCCAGAGACCCCCAGAGACTCTCAGAGATCCCCCAGGGACCCACAGGAACCCCTCAAAGATCCACCAGAGACCCCCCCTGTGATCCCCAAAGAACTCCCCTGGGGATCCCCTCGGACCCCCCAGAAATCCCCAGACACCCCCAGAGACTCCCAGAGAACCCCCAGGGACCCTCAGACACCCCCAGAGACTCCCAGAGACCCCCAGAGACCCTCAGGGACCCCCCAGGGACCCCCATAGACCGCCCAGAGATCACGAGATGCCCCCCAGGGACCTCCAGAGACCCCTCCAGAGATCACGAGAAACCCCTCCGAGACCGCCAGGGACCTCCAGAGAACCCCCAGGGACCCACCTTGGGACCCCCAGAGGACCCCAGGGACCCACAGGAACCCCTCATAGATCCACCAGAGACCCCCATAGATCCCACAGAGACCTCCAGAGAACCCCAGAGACCACCAGAGATGCTCCGGAGACACCCCAGAGACCCCCACAGAGATCCCCGGTGCCCGAAATGTCGTCCCTCGGTGAACCCCCTTCGGGGACTTCCGGCGCCCGAAATGTCGTCCCTTGGGGACCCCCCATTTGGGGACCCCCGGTGCCCAAAATGCCGTCCCTCGGCCAACCTCCTTGGGGACCCCAGAGACCCCCAGAGGACCCCCCCCCAGGGACTCCACAGGGACCCCCAGAGACCCCAGAGATCCCCAGACACTCCCAGGGACACCCAGGGACCCCCAGGACGCTACAGAGATCTCCCAGAGAACCCCCAGTTTCCCCCAGAGACACCCCCAGAAATTGTCAGAGACCCCCAGACACCCCCAGACACCCCAGGGACCCCCCTAGACCTCCAGACACCCCCCAGGGCCTCCCAGACGCCCCCACGGACCCCCATGGCCCCCCCAGGGACCCCCCAGAGACCCCCCAGGGACCCCCAGAGAGCCCATTGGGACT
This sequence comes from Pithys albifrons albifrons, assembly GCF_047495875.1. NCBI lineage: Eukaryota > Metazoa > Chordata > Aves > Passeriformes > Thamnophilidae > Pithys > Pithys albifrons. The sequence continues at coordinate 26,014 of NC_092463.1, read as the reverse complement.
CCCCAGACACCCCCAGAGACTCCCAGGGGCCCCCAGAAACTCCCAGAGATCCCTCAGGGACCCGCAGAGACCCCTCAGGGACCCCCAGAGACTTCCAGACACCCCAGAGACTCCCAGAATCCCTCAGAGACCCCCCAGGGACCTCCAGAGACCCCAGAGACTCCAAGAGACCCCCAGAGACCCCCACGGACCCCCCAGGGACCACCAGAAAGCCCCAGAGACCCCCCAGAGACCCCCCAGGGACCACCAGAGACCCCCCAGAGATTCTCAGAGACCTCCAGGGACTCCCAGACACCCGCCGAAACCCCCCAGGGACCCCAAGAGACCCTCCATAGATCACCAGGGACCGCCTAAGGACCCCCACAGACCCCCCAGACACCCTCAGAGACTCCCAGGGGCCCCCAGAAACTCCCAGAGACCCCTCAGGGACCCGCAGAGACCCCTGAGGGACCCCCAGAGACTTCTAGACACCCGTCAGGAACCCTCAGATGCCCCCAGAGACCCCCAGAGATCCCCAGAGACCCCCAGACCCCTCCAGGGACCCCCAGACACCCGCAGAGACCCGCAGGGACCCCCAGGGAACCCAGAGACCCCCAGGGACTCTCAGAGACCTCCAGCGACTCCCAGACACACGCCGAGACCCCCCAGGGACACCCAGAGACCCCCAGACACCCGCCAGGGACCCTCAGATGCCCCCAGAGACCCCCAGAGATCCCCAGAGACCCCTAGACCCCTCCAGAGATCCCCAGAGACCCCCAGAGACCCCCAGAGACCTCCAGGGACCCTCAGAGACCCTCCAGAGACCCCCAGAGACTCTCAGAGATCCCCCAGAGACACCACAGGGACCCCCAAGGACCACCAAAGGGACCCCCATAGATCCCCAGAGACCCCCCCTGTGACCCCCAAAGAACTCCCCTGGGGATCCCCTCGGACCCCCCAGAAATCCCCAGACACCCCCAGAGACTCCCAGAGACCCCCCAGGGACCCTCAGACACCCCCAGAGACTCATAGAGACCCCCAGAGACTCTCAGAGATCCCCCAGGGACCCACAGGAACCCCTCAAAGATCCACCAGAGACCCCCCAGGGACCCCCAAAGAACTCCCCTGGGGATCCCCTCGGACCCCCCAGAAATCCCCAGAGACTCCCAGAGACCCCCCAGGGACCCTCAGACACCACCAGAGACTCCCAGAGACCCTCAGAGACCCTCAGGGACCCCGCAGAGACCACCATAGACCGCCCAGAGATCACGAGATGCCCCCAGGGACCTCCAGAGACCCCTCCAGAGATCACGAGAAACCCCTCCGAGACCCCCAGGGACCTCCAGAGACCCCTCAGGGACCCGCAGAGACCCCTGAGGGACCCCCAGAGACTCCCAGACACCCGCCAGGAACCCTCAGATGCCCCCAGAGACCCCCAGAGATCCCCAGAGACCCCCAGAACCCTCCAGGGACCCCCAGACACCCCCAGAGACCTCCAGAGACACTCAGAGATCCTCCAGAGACCCCACAGGGACCCCCAAGGACCCCCTAGGGACCCCCACAGATCCCCAGAGACCCCCCCTGTGACCCCCAAAGAACTCCCCTGGGGATCTCCTGGGACCCCCCAGAAACCCCCAGACACCCCCAGAGACTCCCAGAGACCCCCAGGGACCCTCAGACACCCCCAGAGACTCATAGAGACCCCCAGAGACCCCCAGAGACTCTCAGAGATCCCACAGGGACCCACAGGAACCCCTCAAAGATCCACCAGAGACCCTCAGGGCCCCCCCCAGGGACCCCCATAGACCGCCCAGAGATCACGAGATGCCCCCCAGGGACCTCCAGAGACCCCTCCAGAGATCACGAGAAACCCCTCCGAGACCCCCAGGGACCTCCAGAGAACCCCAGGGACCCACCTTGGGACCCCCAGAGGACCCCAGGGAACCACAGGAACCCCTCATAGATCCACCAGAGACCCCCATAGATCCCACAGAGACCTCCAGAGAACCCCAGAGACCACCAGAGATGCTCCGGAGACACCCCAGAGACCCCCACAGAGATCCCCGGTGCCCGAAATGTCGTCCCTCGGGGAACCCCCTTGGGGACCCCCGGTGCCCGAAATGTCGTCCCTCGGGGAACCCCCTTGGGGACCCCCGGTGCCCGAAATGCTGTCCCTCGGCCAACCTCCTTGGGGACCCCAGAGACCCCCAGAGGACCCCCCCAGGGACTCCACAGGGACCCCCAGAAACCCCAGAGATTCCCAGACACTCCCTGGGACACCCAGGAACCCCCCAGGGACCCCCAGGACACTACAGAGATCTCCCAGAGAACTCCCAGTTTCCCCCAGAGACCCCCCAGAAACTGTCAGAGACCCCCAGACACCCCCAGACACCCCAGGGACCCCCCTAGACCTCCAGACACCCCCCAAGGACTCCCAGACGCCCCCATGGACACCCAGGGCCCCCCAGGGACCCCCCAGAGACCCCCAGAGACTCTCAGAGACCCCCCAGGGACCCCCAGAGAGCCCACTGGGACTCCCCAGGGACCCCCAGAGACTCCCCATAGATCACCAGGGACCGCCCAAGGACCCCCGCAGACCCCCAGACACCCCCAGAGACTCCCAGGGGCCCCCAGAAACTCCCAGAGATCTCTAAGGGACCCGCAGAGACCCCTCAGGGACCCCCAGAGACTCCCAGACACCCCAGAGACTCCCAGAAACCCTCAGAGACCCCCCAGGGACCTCCAGAGACCCCAGAGACTCCAAGAGACCCCCAGAGACCCTCACGGACCCCCCAGGGACCACCAGAGACCCCCCCGAGATTCTCAGAGACCTCCAGGGACTCCCAGACACCCACCGAAACCCCCCAGGGACCCCCAGAGACCCTCCATAGATCACCAGGGACTGCCCAAGGACCCCCACAGACCCCCAGACACCCCCAGAGACTCCCAGGGGTCCCCAGAAACTCCCAGAGACCCCTCAGGGACCCGCAGAGACCCCTGAGGGACCCCCAGAGACTTCTAGACACCCGCCAGAAACCCTCAGATGCCCCCAGAGACCTCCAGAGATCCCCAGAGACCCCCAGACCCCTCCAGGGACCCCCAGACACCCGCAGAGACCCGCAGGGACCCCCAGAGACCCCCCAGAGACTCTCAGAGACCTCCAGGGACTCCTAGACACACGCCGAGACACCCCAGGGACACCCAGAGACCCCCAGACAACCGCCAGGGACCCTCAGATGCCCCCAGAGACCCCCAGAGAACCCCAGAGACCTCCAGACCCCTCCAGGGACCCCCAGAGACCCCCAGAGACCCCCAGAGACCCCCAGGGACCCCCAGAGACCCTCCAGAGACCCCCAGAGACTCTCAGAGATCCCCCAGAGACCCCACAGGGACCCCCAAGGACCCCCTAGGGACCCCCACAGATCCCCAGAGACCCCCACTGTGACCCCCAGAGAACTCCCCTGGGGATCTCCTGGGACCCCCCAGAAACCCCCAGACACCCCCAGAGACTCCCAGAGACCCCCCAGGGACCCTCAGACACCCCCAGAGACTCATAGAGACCCCCAGAGACTCTCAGAGATCCCCCAGGGACCCACAGGAACCCCTCAAAGATCCACCAGAGACCCCCAGAGACCCTCAGGGACCCCCCAGGGACCCCCATAGACCGCCCAGAGATCACGAGATGCCCCCCAGGGACCTCCAGAGACCCCTCCAGAGATCACGAGAAACCCCTCCGAGACCCCCAGGGACCTCCAGAGACCCCCAGGGACCCACCTTGGGACCCCCAGGAACCCCTCATAGATCCACCAGAGACCCCCATAGATCCCACAGAGACCTCCAGAGAACCCCAGAGACCACCAGAGATGCTCCGGAGACAACCCAGAGACCCGCACAGAGATCCCCGGTGCCCGAAATGTCGTCCCTCGGGGAACCCCCTTGGGGACCCCCGGTGCCCGAAATGTCGTCCCTCGGGGAACCCCCTTGCGGAGCCCCGGCGCCCGAGGTGTCGCCCCTCGGCAACCCCACCCTTCGGGGACTTCCGGCGCCCGAAATGTCGCCCCTTGGGGACCCCCCATTTGGGGAGCCCCGGTGCCCGAGGTGTCGCCCCTCGGCAACCACCCCGTGGGGAGCCCCGGTGCCCGAAATGCCGTCCCTCGGCCAACCTCCTTGGGGACCCCAGAGACCCCCAGAGGACCCCCCCAGGGACTCCACAGGGACCCCCAGAGACCCCAGAGATTCCCAGACACTCCCAGGGACACCCAGGGACCCCCAGGACGCTACAGAGATCTCCCAGAGAACCCTCAGTTTCCCCCAGAGACCCCCCAGAAACTGTCAGAGACCCCCAGACACCCCCAGACACCCCAGGGACCCCCCTAGACCTCCAGACACTCCCCAGGGACTCCCAGACGCCCCCACGGACCACCAGGGCCCCCCCAGGGACCCCCCAGATACCCCCAGAGACTCTCAGAGACCCCCCAAGACCCCCAGAGAGCCCACTGGGACTCCCCAGGGACCCCCAGAGACTCCCCATAGATCACCAGGGACCGCCCAAGGACCCCCGCAGACCCCCAGACACCCCCAGAGACTCCCAGGGGCCCCCAGAAACTCCCAGAGATCCCTCAGGGACCCGCAGAGACCCCTCAGGGACCCCCAGAGACTCCCAGACACCCCAGAGACTCCCAGAAACCCTCAGAGACCCCCCAGGGACCTCCAGAGACCCCAGAGACTCCAAGAGACCCCCAGAGACCCCCACGGACCCCCCAGGGACCACCAGAAAGTTCCAGAGACCACCCAGAGACCCCCCAGGGACTACCAGAGACCCCCCAGAGATTCTCAGAGACCTCCAGGGACTCCCAGACACCCGCCGAGACTCCCCAGGGACCACCAGAGACCCTCCATAGATCACCAGGGACTGCCCAAGGACACCCACAGACCCCCAGACACCCCCAGAGACTCCCAGGGGCCCCCAGAAACTCCCAGAGACCCCTCAGTGACCCGCAGTGACGCCTGAGGGACCCCCAGAGACTCCCAGACACCCGTCAGGAACCATCAGATGCCCCCAGAGACCCCCAGAGAACCCCAGAGACCCCCAGAACTCTCCAGGGACCCCCAGACACCCCCAGAGACCCCCAGAGACCCTCCAGAGACCCCCAGAGACACTCAGAGATCCTCCAGAGACCCCACAGGGACCCCCAAGGACCCCCTTGGGACCCCCACAGATCCCCAGAGACCCCCCCTGTGACCCCCAAAGAACTCCCCTGGGGATCTCCTGGGACCCCCCAGAAACCCCCAGACACCGCCAGAGACTCCCAGAGACCCCCCAGGGACCCTCAGACACCCCCAGAGACTCATAGAGACCCCCAGAGACCCTCAGAGACTCTCAGAGATCCCCCAGGGACCCACAGGAACCCCTCAAAGATCCACCAGAGACCCCCAGAGACCCTCAGGGACCCCCCAGGGACCCCCATAGACCGCCCAGAGATCACGAGATGCCCCCCAGGGACCTCCAGAGACCCCTCCAGAGATCACGAGAAACCCCTCCGAGACCCCCAGGGACCTCCAGAGACCCCCAGGGACCCACCTTGGGACCCCCAGAGGACCCCAGGGACCCACAGGAACCCCTCATAGATCCACCAGAGACCCCCATAGATCCCACAGAGACCTCCAGAGAACCCCAGAGACCACCAGAGATGCTCCGGAGACACCCCAGAGACCCCCACAGAGATCCCCTGTGCCCGAAATGCCGTCCCTCGGCCAACCTCCTTGGGGACCCCAGAGACCCCCAGAGGACCCCCCCAGGGACTCCACAGGGACCCCCAGAGACCCCAGAGATTCCCAGACACTCCCAGGGACACCCAGGGACCCCCCAGGGACCCCCAGGACGCTACAGAGATCTCCCAGAGAACCCCCAGTTTCCCCCAGAGACACCCCCAGAAACTGTCAGAGACCCCCAGACACCCCCAGACACCCCAGGGACCCCCCTAGACCTCCAGACACCCCCAGGGACTCCCAGACGCCCCCACGGACCACCAGGCCCCGCCCAGGGCCCCCTCAGAGACCCCCAGAGACTCTCAGAGACCCCCCAGGGACCCCCAGAGAGCCCACTGGGACTCCCCAGGGACCCCCAGAGACTCCCCATAGATCACCAGGGACCGCCCAAGGACCCCCGCAGACCCCCAGACACCCCCAGAGACTCCCAGGGGCCCCCAGAAACACCCAGAGATCCCTCAGGGACCCGCAGAGACCCCTCAGGGACCCCCAGAGACTCCCAGACACCCCAGAGACTCCCAGAATCCCTCAGAGACCCCCCAGGGACCTCCAGAGACCCCAGAGACTCCAAGAGACCCCCAGAGACCCCCACGGACCCCCCAGGGACCACCAGAGACCCCCCCGAGATTCTCAGAGACCTCCAGGGACTCCCAGACACCCGCCGAAACCCCCCAGGTACCCCAAGAGACCCTCCATAGATCACCAGGGACTGCCCAAGGACCCCCACAGACCCCCAGACACCCCCAGAGACTCCCAGGGGTCCCCAGAAACTCCCAGAGATCCCTCAGGGACCCGCAGAGACCCCTCAGGGACCCCCAGAGACTCCCAGACACCCCAGAGACTCCCAGAAACCCTCAGAGACCCCCCAGGGACCTCCAGAGACCCCAGAGACTCCAAGAAACCCCCAGAGATCCCCACGGACCCCCCAGGGATCACCAGAAAGCCCCAGAGACCACCCAGAGACCCCCCAGGGACCCCCAGAGACCCTCCATAGATCACCAGGGACCGCCCAAGGACCCCCACAGACCCCCAGACACCCCCAGAGACTCCCAGGGGCCCCCAGAAACTCCCAGAGACCCCTCAGGGACCCGCAGAGACCCCTGAGGGACCCCCAGAGACTCCCAGACACCCGCCAGGAACCCTCAGATGCCCCCAGAGACGCCCAGAGATCCCCAGAGACCCCCAGATCCCTCCAGGGACCCCCAGACACCCCCAGAGACCCGCAGGGACCCCCAGGGACCCCCCAGAGACTCTCAGAGACCTCCAGGGACTCCCAGACACGCGCCGAGACCCCCCAGGGACCCCCAGAGACCCCCAGACACCCGCCAGGGACCCTCAGATACCCCAAGAGACCCCCCAGAGATCCCCAGACCTCTCCAGGGACCCTCAGACACCCCCAGAGACCCCCAGAGACCCCCAGGGACCCCCAGGGACCCTCCAGAGACCCCCAGAGACGCTCAGAGATACCCCAGAGACCCCACAGGGACCCCCTAGGGACCCCCACAGATCCCCAGAGACCCCCCCTGTGACCCCCAAAGAACTCCCCTGGGGATCTCCTGGGACCCCCCAGAAACCCCCAGACACCCCCAGAGACTCCCAGAGACCCCCCAGGGACCCTCAGACACCCCCAGAGACTCATAGAGACCCCCAGAGACTCTCAGAGATCCCCCAGGGACCCACAGGAACCCCTCAAAGATCCACCAGAGACCCCCAGAGACCCTCAGGGACCCCCCAGGGACCCCCATAGACCGCCCAGAGATCACGAGATGCCCCCCAGGGACCTCCAGAGACCCCTCCAGAGATCACGAGAAACCCCTCCGAGACCCCCAGGGACCTCCAGAGACCCCCAGGGACCCACCTTGGGACCCCCAGAGGACCCCAGGGACCCACAGGAACCCCTCATAGATCCACCAGAGACCCCCATAGATCCCACAGAGACCTCCAGAGAACCCCAGAGACCACCAGAGATGCTCCGGAGACAACCCAGAGACCCGCACAGAGATCCCCGGTGCCCGAAATGTCGTCCCTCGGGGAACCCCCTTGGGGACCCCCGGTGCCCGAAATGTCGTCCCTCGGGGAACCCCCTTGCGGAGCCCCGGCGCCCGAGGTGTCGCCCCTCGGCAACCCCCCCCTTCGGGGACTTCCGGCGCCCGAAATGTCGCCCCTTGGGGACCCCCCATTTGGGGAGCCCCGGTGCCCGAGGTGTCGCCCCTCGGCAACCACCCCGTGGGGAGCCCCGGTGCCCGAAATGCCGTCCCTCGGCCAACCTCCTTGGGGACCCCAGAGACCCCCAGAGGACCCCCCCAGGGACTCCACAGGGACCCCCAGAGACCCCAGAGATTCCCAGACACTCCCAGGGACACCCAGGGATCCCCTAGAAGCTACAGAGATCTCCCAGAGAACCCCCATTTTTCCCCAGAGACCCCCCAGAGACTGTCAGAGACCCCCAGACACCCCCAGACACCCCAGGGACCCCGTAGACCTCCAGACACTCCCCAGGGACTCCCAGACGCCCCCACGGACCCCAAGGGCCCCCCCAGGGACCCCCCAGAGACCCCCAGAGACTCTCAGAGACCCCCCAGGGACGCCCAGAGAGCCCACTGGGACTCCCCAGGGAACCCCAGAGACTCCCCATAGATCACCAGGGACCGCCCAAGGACCCCCGCAGACCCCCAGACACCCCCAGAGACTCCCAGGGGCCCCCAGAAACTCCCAGAGATCCCTCAGGGACCCGCAGAGACCCCTCAGGGACCCCCAGAGACTCCCAGACACCCCAGAGACCCCCCAGGGACCTCCAGAGACCCCAGAGACTCCAAGAGACCCCCAGAGACCCCCACGGACCCCCCAGGGACCACCAGAGACTCCCCAGAGATTCTCAGAGACCTCCAGGGACTCCCAGACACCCGCCGAAATCCCCCAGGGACCCCCAGAGACCCTTCCTAGATCACCAGGGACCGCCCAAGGACCCCCACAGACCCCCAGACACCCCCAGAGACTCCCAGGGGTCCCCAGAAACTCCCAGAGACCCCTCAGGGACCCGCAGAGACCCCTGAGGGACCCCCAGAGACTTCTAGACACCCGTCAGGAACCCTCAGATGCCCCCAGAGACCCCCAGACCCCTCCAGGGACCCCCAGACACCCGCAGAGACCCGCAGGAACCCCCAGGGACTCCCAGAGACCCCCCAGAGACTCTCAGAGACCTCCAGGGACTCCCAGACACACGCCGAGACACCCCAGGGACACCCAGAGACCCCCAGAGACCCCCAGAGACCCCCAGAGACCCTCCAGAGACCCCCAGAGACTCTCAGAGATCCCCCAGAGACCCCACATGGACTCCCAAGGACCCCCTAGGGACCCCCACAGATCGCCAGAGACCCACCCTGTGACCCCCAAAGAACTCCCCTGGGGATCTCCTGGGACCCCCCAGAAACCCCCAGACACCCCCAGAGACTCCCAGAGACCCCCCAGGGACCCCCAAGGACCCCCAGAGACTCATAGAGACCCCCAGAGACTCTCAGAGATCCCCCAGGGACCCACAGGAACCCCTCAAAGATCCACCAGAGACCCCCAGAGACCCTCAGGGACCCCCCAGGGACCCCCATAGACCGCCCAGAGATCATGAGATGCCCCCCAGGGACCTCCAGAGACCCCTCCAGAGATCACGAGAAACCCCTCCGAGACCCCCAGGGACCTCCAGAGACCCCCAGGCACCCACCTTGGGACCCCCAGAGGACCCCAGGGACCCACAGGAACCCCTCATAGATCCACCAGAGACCCCCATAGATCCCACAGAGACCTCCAGAGAACCCCAGAGACCACCAGAGATGCTCCGGAGACAACCCAGAGACCCGCACAGAGATCCCCGGTGCCCGAAATGTCGTCCCTCGGGGAACCCCCTTGGGGACCCCCGGTGCCCGAAATGTCGTCCCTCGGGGAACCCCCTTGCGGAGCCCCGGCGCCCGAGGTGTCGCCCCTCGGCAACCCCACCCTTCGGGGACTTCCGGCGCCCGAAATGTCGCCCCTTGGGGACCCCCCATTTGGGGAGCCCCGGTGCCCGAGGTGTCGCCCCTCGGCAACCACCCCGTGGGGAGCCCCGGTGCCCGAAATGCCGTCCCTCGGCCAACCTCCTTCGGGACCCCAGAGACCCCCAGAGGACCCCCCCAGGGACTCCACAGGGACCCCCAGAGACCCCAGAGATTCCCAGACACTCCCAGGGACACCCAGGGACCCCCAGGACGCTACAGAGATCTCCCAGAGAACCCTCAGTTTCCCCCAGAGACCCCCCAGAAACTGTCAGAGACCCCCAGACACCCCCAGACACCCCAGGGACCCCCCTAGACCTCCAGACACCCCCCAGGGACTCCCAGACGCCCCCACGGACCCCCAGGGCCCCCACAGGGACCCCCCAGAGTCCCCCAGAGACTCTCAGAGACCCCCCAGGGACCCCCAGAGAGCCCACTGGGACTCCCCAGGGACCCCCAGAGACTCCCCATAGATCACCAGGGACCGCCCAAGGACCCCCGCAGACCCCCAGACACCCCCAGAGACTCCCAGGGGCCCCCAGAAACTCCCAGAGATCCCTCAGGGACCCCCCAGGGACCCCTCAGGGACCCCCAGAGACTCCCAGACACCCCAGAGACTCCCAGAAACCCTCAGAGACCCCCCAGGGACCTCCAGAGACCCCAGAGACTCCAAGAGACCCCCAGAGACCCCCACCGACCCCCCAGGGACCACCAGAGACCCCCCAGAGATTCTCAGAGACCTCCAGGGACTCCCAGACACCCGCCGAAACCCCCCAGGGACCCCAAGAGACCCTCCATAGATCACCAGGGACCGCCCAAGGACCCCCACAGAACCCCAGACACCCCCAGAGACTCCCAGGGGTCCCCAGAAACTCCCAGAGACCCCTCAGGGACCCGCAGAGACCCCTGAGGGACCCCCAGAGACTTCTAGACACCCGTCAGGAACCCTCAGATGCCCCCAGAGACCCCCAGACCCCTCCAGGGACCCCCAGACACCCGCAGAGACCCGCAGGAACCCCCAGGGACCCCCAGAGACCCCCCAGAGACTCTCAGAGACCTCCAGGGACTCCCAGACACACGCCGAGACACCCCAGGGACACCCAGAGACCCCCAGAGACCCCCAGAGACCCTCCAGAGACCCCCAGAGACTCTCAGAGATCCCCCAGAGACCCCACATGGACTCCCAAGGACCCCCTAGGGACCCCCACAGATCGCCAGAGACCCACCCTGTGACCCCCCAAAGAACTCCCCTGGGGATCTCCTGGGACCCCCCAGAAACCCCCAGACACCCCCAGAGACTCCCAGAGACCCCCCAGGGACCCCCAAGGACCCCCAGAGACTCATAGAGACCCCCAGAGACTCTCAGAGATCCCCCAGGGACCCACAGGAACCCCTCAAAGATCCACCAGAGACCCCCAGAGACCCTCAGGGACCCCCCAGGGACCCCCATAGACCGCCCAGAGATCATGAGATGCCCCCCAGGGACCTCCAGAGACCCCTCCAGAGATCACGAGAAACCCCTCCGAGACCCCCAGGGACCTCCAGAGACCCCCAGGCACCCACCTTGGGACCCCCAGAGGACCCCAGGGACCCACAGGAACCCCTCATAGATCCACCAGAGACCCCCATAGATCCCACAGAGACCTCCAGAGAACTCCAGAGACCACCAGAGATGCTCCGGAGACAACCCAGAGACCCGCACAGAGATCCCCGGTGCCCGAAATGTCGTCCCTCGGGGAACCCCCTTGGGGACCCCCGGTGCCCGAAATGTCGTCCCTCGGGGAACCCCCTTGCGGAGCCCCGGCGCCCGAGGTGTCGCCCCTCGGCAACCCCCCCTTTCGGGGACTTCCGGCGCCCGAAATGTCGCCCCTTGGGGACCCCCCATTTGGGGAGCCCCGGTGCCCGAGGTGTCGCCCCTCGGCAACCACGCCGTGGGGAGCCCTGGTGCCCGAAATGCCGTCCCTCGGCCAACCTCCTTGGGGACCCCAGAGACCCCCAGAGGACCCCCCCAGGGACTCCACAGGGACCCCCAGAGACCCCAGAGATTCCCAGACACTCCCAGGGACACCCAGGGACCCCCAGGACGCTACAGAGATCTCCCAGAGAACCCTCAGTTTCCCCCAGAGACCCCCCAGAAACTGTCAGAGACCCCCCAGACACCCCCAGACACCCCAGGGACCCCCCTAGACCTCCAGACACCCCCCAGGGACTCCCAGACGCCCCCACGGAACCCCAGGGCCCCCCCAGGGACCCCCCAGAGTCCCCCAGAGACTCTCAGAGACCCCCCAGGGACCCCCAGAGAGCCCACTGGGACTCCCCAGGGACCCCCAGAGACTCCCCATAGATCACCAGGGACCGCCCAAGGACCCCCGCAGACCCCCAGACACCCCCAGAGACTCCCAGGGGCCCCCAGAAACACCCAGAGATCCCTCAGGGACCCCCCAGGGACCCCTTAGGGACCCCCAGAGACTCCCAGACACCCCAGAGACTCCCAGAAACCCTCAGAGACCCCCCAGGGACCTCCAGAGACCCCAGAGACTCCAAGAGACCCCCAGAGACCCCCACCGACCCCCCAGGGACCTCCAGAGACCCCTCCAGAGATCACGAGAAACCCCTCCGAGACCCCCAGGGACCTCCAGAGACCCCCAGGCACCCACCTTGGGACCCCCAGAGGACCCCAGGGACCCACAGGAACCCCTCATAGATCCACCAGAGACCCCCATAGATCCCACAGAGACCTCCAGAGAACCCCAGAGACCACCAGAGATGCTCCGGAGACAACCCAGAGACCCGCACAGAGATCCCCGGTGCCCGAAATGTCGTCCCTCGGGGAACCCCCTTGGGGACCCCCGGTGCCCGAAATGTCGTCCCTCGGGGAACCCCCTTGCGGAGCCCCGGCGCCCGAGGTGTCGCCCCTCGGCAACCCCCCCCTTCGGGGACTTCCGGCGCCCGAAATGTCGCCCCTTGGGGACCCCCCATTTGGGGAGCCCCGGTGCCCGAGGTGTCGCCCCTCGGCAACCACGCCGTGGGGAGCCCTGGTGCCCGAAATGCCGTCCCTCGGCCAACCTCCTTGGGGACCCCAGAGACCCCCAGAGGACCCCCCCAGGGACTCCACAGGGACCCCCAGAGACCCCAGAGATTCCCAGACACTCCCAGGGACACCCAGGGACCCCCAGGACGCTACAGAGATCTCCCAGAGAACCCTCAGTTTCCCCCAGAGACCCCCCAGAAACTGTCAGAGACCCCCCAGACACCCCCAGACACCCCAGGGACCCCCCTAGACCTCCAGACACCCCCCAGGGACTCCCAGACGCCCCCACGGACCCCCAGGGCCCCCCCAGGGACCCCCCAGAGTCCCCCAGAGACTCTCAGAGACCCCCCAGGGACCCCCAGAGAGCCCACTGGGACTCCCCAGGGACCCCCAGAGACTCCCCATAGATCACCAGGGACCGCCCAAGGACCCCCGCAGACCCCCAGACACCCCCAGAGACTCCCAGGGGCCCCCAGAAACACCCAGAGATCCCTCAGGGACCCCCCAGGGACCCCTCAGGGACCCCCAGAGACTCCCAGACACCCCAGAGACTCCCAGAAACCCTCAGAGACCCCCCAGGGACCTCCAGAGACCCCAGAGACTCCAAGAGACCCCCAGAGACCCCCACCGACCCCCCAGGGACCACCAGAGACCCCCCAGAGATTCTCAGAGACCTCCAGGGACTCCCAGACACCCGCCGAAACCCCCCAGGGACCCCAAGAGACCCTCCATAGATCACCAGGGACCGCCCAAGGACCCCCACAGAACCCCAGACACCCCCAGAGACTCCCAGGGGTCCCCAGAAACTCCCAGAGACCCCTCAGGGACCCGCAGAGACCCCTGAGGGACCCCCAGAGACTTCTAGACACCCGTCAGGAACCCTCAGATGCCCCCAGAGACCCCCAGACCCCTCCAGGGACCCCCAGACACCCGCAGAGACCCGCAGGAACCCCCAGGGACCCCCAGAGACCCCCCAGAGACTCTCAGAGACCTCCAGGGACTCCCAGACACACGCCGAGACACCCCAGGGACACCCAGAGACCCCCAGAGACCCCCAGAGACCCTCCAGAGACCCCCAGAGACTCTCAGAGATCCCCCAGAGACCCCACATGGACTCCCAAGGACCCCCTAGGGACCCCCACAGATCGCCAGAGACCCACCCTGTGACCCCCAAAGAACTCCCCTGGGGATCTCCTGGGACCCCCCAGAAACCCCCAGACACCCCCAGAGACTCCCAGAGACCCCCCAGGGACCCCCAAGGACCCCCAGAGACTCATAGAGACCCCCAGAGACTCTCAGAGATCCCCCAGGGACCCACAGGAACCCCTCAAAGATCCACCAGAGACCCCCAGAGACCCTCAGGGACCCCCCAGGGACCCCCATAGACCGCCCAGAGATCATGAGATGCCCCCCAGGGACCTCCAGAGACCCCTCCAGAGATCACGAGAAACCCCTCCGAGACCCCCAGGGACCTCCAGAGACCCCCAGGCACCCACCTTGGGACCCCCAGAGGACCCCAGGGACCCACAGGAACCCCTCATAGATCCACCAGAGACCCCCATAGATCCCACAGAGACCTCCAGAGAACCCCAGAGACCACCAGAGATGCTCCGGAGACAACCCAGAGACCCGCACAGAGATCCCCGGTGCCCGAAATGTCGTCCCTCGGGGAACCCCCTTGGGGACCCCCGGTGCCCGAAATGTCGTCCCTCGGGGAACCCCCTTGCGGAGCCCCGGCGCCCGAGGTGTCGCCCCTCGGCAACCCCCCCCTTCGGGGACTTCTGGCGCCCGAAATGTCGCCCCTTGGGGACCCCCCATTTGGGGAGCCCCGGTGCCCGAGGTGTCGCCCCTCGGCAACCACCCCGTGGGGAGCCCCGGTGCCCGAAATGCCGTCCCTCGGCCAACCTCCTTGGGGACCCCAGAGACCCCCAGAGGACCCCCCCAGGGACTCCACAGGGACCCCCAGAGACCCCAGAGATTCCCAGACACTCCCAGGGACACCCAGGGACCCCCAGGACGCTACAGAGATCTCCCAGAGAACCCTCAGTTTCCCCCAGAGACCCCCCAGAAACTGTCAGAGACCCCCAGACACCCCCAGACACCCCAGGGACCCCCCTAGACCTCCAGACACCCCCCAGGGACTCCCAGACGCCCCCACGGACCCCCAGGGACCCCCCAGGGACCCCCCAGAGTCCCCCAGAGACTCTCAGAGACCCCCCAGGGACCCCCAGAGAGCCCACTGGGACTCCCCAGGGACCCCCAGAGACTCCCCATAGATCACCAGGGACCGCCCAAGGACCCCCGCAGACCCCCAGACACCCCCAGAGACTCCCAGGGGCCCCCAGAAACACCCAGAGATCCCTCAGGGACCCCCCAGGGACCCCTCAGGGACCCCCAGAGACTCCCAGACACCCCAGAGACTCCCAGAAACCCTCAGAGACCCCCCAGGGACCTCCAGAGACCCCAGAGACTCCAAGAGACCCCCAGAGACCCCCACCGACCCCCCAGGGACCACCAGAGACCCCCCAGAGATTCTCAGAGACCTCCAGGGACTCCCAGACACCCGCCGAAACCCCCCAGGGACCCCAAGAGACCCTCCATAGATCACCAGGGACCGCCCAAGGACCCCCACAGAACCCCAGACACCCCCAGAGACTCCCAGGGGTCCCCAGAAACTCCCAGAGACCCCTCAGGGACCCGCAGAGACCCCTGAGGGACCCCCAGAGACTTCTAGACACCCGTCAGGAACCCTCAGATGCCCCCAGAGACCCCCAGACCCCTCCAGGGACCCCCAGACACCCGCAGAGACCCGCAGGAACCCCCAGGGACCCCCAGAGACCCCCCAGAGACTCTCAGAGACCTCCAGGGACTCCCAGACACACGCCGAGACACCCCAGGGACACCCAGAGACCCCCAGAGACCCCCAGAGACCCTCCAGAGACCCCCAGAGACTCTCAGAGATCCCCCAGAGACCCCACATGGACTCCCAAGGACCCCCTAGGGACCCCCACAGATCGCCAGAGACCCACCCTGTGACCCCCAAAGAACTCCCCTGGGGATCTCCTGGGACCCCCCAGAAACCCCCAGACACCCCCAGAGACTCCCAGAGACCCCCCAGGGACCCCCAAGGACCCCCAGAGACTCATAGAGACCCCCAGAGACTCTCAGAGATCCCCCAGGGACCCACAGGAACCCCTCAAAGATCCACCAGAGACCCCCAGAGACCCTCAGGGACCCCCCAGGGACCCCCATAGACCGCCCAGAGATCACGAGATGCCCCCCAGGGACCTCCAGAGACCCCTCCAGAGATCACGAGAAACCCCTCCGAGACCCCCAGGGACCTCCAGAGACCCCCAGGCACCCACCTTGGGACCCCCAGAGGACCCCAGGGACCCACAGGAACCCCTCATAGATCCACCAGAGACCCCCATAGATCCCACAGAGACCTCCAGAGAACTCCAGAGACCACCAGAGATGCTCCGGAGACAACCCAGAGACCCGCACAGAGATCCCCGGTGCCCGAAATGTCGTCCCTCGGGGAACCCCCTTGGGGACCCCCGGTGCCCGAAATGTCGTCCCTCGGGGAACCCCCTTGCGGAGCCCCGGCGCCCGAGGTGTCGCCCCTCGGCAACCCCCCCCTTCGGGGACTTCCGGCGCCCGAAATGTCGCCCCTTGGGGACCCCCCATTTGGGGAGCCCCGGTGCCCGAGGTGTCGCCCCTCGGCAACCACCCCGTGGGGAGCCCCGGTGCCCGAAATGCCGTCCCTCGGCCAACCTCCTTGGGGACCCCAGAGACCCCCAGAGGACCCCCCCAGGGACTCCACAGGGACCCCCAGAGACCCCAGAGATTCCCAGACACTCCCAGGGACACCCAGGGACCCCCAGGACGCTACAGAGATCTCCCAGAGAACCCTCAGTTTCCCCCAGAGACCCCCCAGAAACTGTCAGAGACCCCCCAGACACCCCCAGACACCCCAGGGACCCCCCCTAGACCTCCAGACACCCCCCAGGGACTCCCAGACGCCCCCACGGACCCCCAGGGCCCCCCCAGGGACCCCCCAGAGTCCCCCAGAGACTCTCAGAGACCCCCCAGGGACCCCCAGAGAGCCCACTGGGACTCCCCAGGGACCCCCAGAGACTCCCCATAGATCACCAGGGACCGCCCAAGGACCCCCGCAGACCCCCAGACACCCCCAGAGACTCCCAGGGGCCCCCAGAAACACCCAGAGATCCCTCAGGGACCCCCCAGGGACCCCTCAGGGACCCCCAGAGACTCCCAGACACCCCAGAGACTCCCAGAAACCCTCAGAGACCCCCCAGGGACCTCCAGAGACCCCAGAGACTCCAAGAGACCCCCAGAGACCCCCACCGACCCCCCAGGGACCACCAGAGACCCCCCAGAGATTCTCAGAGACCTCCAGGGACTCCCAGACACCCGCCGAAACCCCCCAGGGACCCCAAGAGACCCTCCATAGATCACCAGGGACCGCCCAAGGACCCCCACAGAACCCCAGACACCCCCAGAGACTCCCAGGGGTCCCCAGAAACTCCCAGAGACCCCTCAGGGACCCGCAGAGACCCCTGAGGGACCCCCAGAGACTTCTAGACACCCGTCAGGAACCCTCAGATGCCCCCAGAGACCCCCAGACCCCTCCAGGGACCCCCAGACACCCGCAGAGACCCGCAGGAACCCCCAGGGACCCCCAGAGACCCCCCAGAGACTCTCAGAGACCTCCAGGGACTCCCAGACACACGCCGAGACACCCCAGGGACACCCAGAGACCCCCAGAGACCCCCAGAGACCCCCAGAGACCCTCCAGAGACCCCCAGAGACTCTCAGAGATCCCCCAGAGACCCCACATGGACTCCCAAGGACCCCCTAGGGACCCCCACAGATCGCCAGAGACCCACCCTGTGACCCCCAAAGAACTCCCCTGGGGATCTCCTGGGACCCCCCAGAAACCCCCAGACACCCCCAGAGACTCCCAGAGACCCCCCAGGGACCCCCAAGGACCCCCAGAGACTCATAGAGACCCCCAGAGACTCTCAGAGATCCCCCAGGGACCCACAGGAACCCCTCAAAGATCCACCAGAGACCCCCAGAGACCCTCAGGGACCCCCCAGGGACCTCCAGAGACCCCAGAGACTCCAAGAGACCCCCAGAGACCCCCACCGACCCCCCAGGGACCTCCAGAGACCCCTCCAGAGATCACGAGAAACCCCTCCGAGACCCCCAGGGACCTCCAGAGACCCCCAGGCACCCACCTTGGGACCCCCAGAGGACCCCAGGGACCCACAGGAACCCCTCATAGATCCACCAGAGACCCCCATAGATCCCACAGAGACCTCCAGAGAACCCCAGAGACCACCAGAGATGCTCCGGAGACAACCCAGAGACCCGCACAGAGATCCCCGGTGCCCGAAATGTCGTCCCTCGGGGAACCCCCTTGGGGACCCCCGGTGCCCGAAATGTCGTCCCTCGGGGAACCCCCTTGCGGAGCCCCGGCGCCCGAGGTGTCGCCCCTCGGCAACCCCCCCCTTCGGGGACTTCCGGCGCCCGAAATGTCGCCCCTTGGGGACCCCCCATTTGGGGAGCCCCGGTGCCCGAGGTGTCGCCCCTCGGCAACCACCCCGTGGGGAGCCCCGGTGCCCGAAATGCCGTCCCTCGGCCAACCTCCTTGGGGACCCCAGAGACCCCCAGAGGACCCCCCCAGGGACTCCACAGGGACCCCCAGAGACCCCAGAGATTCCCAGACACTCCCAGGGACACCCAGGGACCCCCAGGACGCTACAGAGATCTCCCAGAGAACCCTCAGTTTCCCCCAGAGACCCCCCAGAAACTGTCAGAGACCCCCAGACACCCCCAGACACCCCAGGGACCCCCCTAGACCTCCAGACACCCCCCAGGGACTCCCAGACGCCCCCACGGACCCCCAGGGCCCCCCCAGGGACCCCCCAGAGTCCCCCAGAGACTCTCAGAGACCCCCCAGGGACCCCCAGAGAGCCCACTGGGACTCCCCAGGGACCCCCAGAGACTCCCCATAGATCACCAGGGACCGCCCAAGGACCCCCGCAGACCCCCAGACACCCCCAGAGACTCCCAGGGGCCCCCAGAAACACCCAGAGATCCCTCAGGGACCCCCCAGGGAACCCTCAGGGACCCCCAGAGACTCCCAGACACCCCAGGGACCACCAGAGACCCCCCAGAGATTCTCAGAGACCTCCAGGGACTCCCAGACACCCGCCGAAACCCCCCAGGGACCCCAAGAGACCCTCCATAGATCACCAGGGACCGCCCAAGGACCCCCACAGAACCCCAGACACCCCCAGAGACTCCCAGGGGTCCCCAGAAACTCCCAGAGACCCCTCAGGGACCCGCAGAGACCCCTGAGGGACCCCCAGAGACTTCTAGACACCCGTCAGGAACCCTCAGATGCCCCCAGAGACCCCCAGACCCCTCCAGGGACCCCCAGACACCCGCAGAGACCCACAGGAACCCCCAGGGACCCCCAGAGACCCCCCAGAGACTCTCAGAGACCTCCAGGGACTCCCAGACACACGCCGAGACACCCCAGGGACACCCAGAGACCCCCAGAGACCCCCAGAGACCCCCAGAGACCCTCCAGAGACCCTCCAGAGACTCTCAGAGATCCCCCAGAGACCCCACATGGACTCCCAAGGACCCCCTAGGGACCCCCACAGATCGCCAGAGACCCACCCTGTGACCCCCAAAGAACTCCCCTGGGGATCTCCTGGGACCCCCCAGAAACCCCCAGACACCCCCAGAGACTCCCAGAGACCCCCCAGGGACCCCCAAGGACCCCCAGAGACTCATAGAGACCCCCAGAGACTCTCAGAGATCCCCCAGGGACCCACAGGAACCCCTCAAAGATCCACCAGAGATCCCCAGAGACCCTCAGGGACCCCCCAGGGACCCCCATAGACCGCCCAGAGATCACGAGATGCCCCCCAGGGACCTCCAGAGACCCCTCCAGAGATCACGAGAAACCCCTCCGAGACCCCCAGGGACCTCCAGAGACCCCCAGGCACCCACCTTGGGACCCCCAGAGGACCCCAGGGACCCACAGGAACCCCTCATAGATCCACCAGAGACCCCCATAGATCCCACAGAGACCTCCAGAGAACCCCAGAGACCACCAGAGATGCTCCGGAGACAACCCAGAGACCCGCACAGAGATCCCCGGTGCCCGAAATGTCGTCCCTCGGGGAACCCCCTTGGGGACCCCCGGTGCCCGAAATGTCGTCCCTCGGGGAACCCCCTTGCGGAGCCCCGGCGCCCGAGGTGTCGCCCCTCGGCAACCCCACCCTTCGGGGACTTCCGGCGCCCGAAATGTCGCCCCTTGGGGACCCCCCATTTGGGGAGCCCCGGTGCCCGAGGTGTCGCCCCTCGGCAACCACCCCGTGGGGAGCCCCGGTGCCCGAAATGCCGTCCCTCGGCCAACCTCCTTGGGGACCCCAGAGACCCCCAGAGGACCCCCCCAGGGACTCCACAGGGACCCCCAGAGACCCCAGAGATTCCCAGACACTCCCAGGGACACCCAGGGACCCCCAGGACGCTACAGAGATCTCCCAGAGAACCCTCAGTTTCCCCCAGAGACCCCCCAGAAACTGTCAGAGACCCCCAGACACCCCCAGACACCCCAGGGACCCCCCTAGACCTCCAGACACCCCCCAGGGACTCCCAGACGCCCCCACGGACCCCCAGGGCCCCCACAGGGACCCCCCAGAGTCCCCCAGAGACTCTCAGAGACCCCCCAGGGACCCCCAGAGAGCCCACTGGGACTCCCCAGGGACCCCCAGAGACTCCCCATAGATCACCAGGGACCGCCCAAGGACCCCCGCAGACCCCCAGACACCCCCAGAGACTCCCAGGGGCCCCCAGAAACTCCCAGAGATCCCTCAGGGACCCCCCAGGGACCCCTCAGGGACCCCCAGAGACTCCCAGACACCCCAGAGACTCCCAGAAACCCTCAGAGACCCCCCAGGGACCTCCAGAGACCCCAGAGACTCCAAGAGACCCCCAGAGACCCCCACCGACCCCCCAGGGACCACCAGAGACCCCCCCGAGATTCTCAGAGACCTCCAGGGACTCCCAGACACCCGCCGAAACCCCCCAGGGACCCCAAGAGACCCTCCATAGATCACCAGGGACCGCCCAAGGACCCCCACAGAACCCCAGACACCCCCAGAGACTCCCAGGGGTCCCCAGAAACTCCCAGAGACCCCTCAGGGACCCGCAGAGACCCCTGAGGGACCCCCAGAGACTTCTAGACACCCGTCAGGAACCCTCAGATGCCCCCAGAGACCCCCAGACCCCTCCAGGGACCCCCAGACACCCGCAGAGACCCGCAGGAACCCCCAGGGACCCCCAGAGACCCCCCAGAGACTCTCAGAGACCTCCAGGGACTCCCAGACACACGCCGAGACACCCCAGGGACACCCAGAGACCCCCAGAGACCCCCAGAGACCCTCCAGAGACCCCCAGAGACTCTCAGAGATCCCCCAGAGACCCCACATGGACTCCCAAGGACCCCCTAGGGACCCCCACAGATCGCCAGAGACCCACCCTGTGACCCCCCAAAGAACTCCCCTGGGGATCTCCTGGGACCCCCCAGAAACCCCCAGACACCCCCAGAGACTCCCAGAGACCCCCCAGGGACCCCCAAGGACCCCCAGAGACTCATAGAGACCCCCAGAGACTCTCAGAGATCCCCCAGGGACCCACAGGAACCCCTCAAAGATCCACCAGAGACCCCCAGAGACCCTCAGGGACCCCCCAGGGACCCCCATAGACCGCCCAGAGATCATGAGATGCCCCCCAGGGACCTCCAGAGACCCCTCCAGAGATCACGAGAAACCCCTCCGAGACCCCCAGGGACCTCCAGAGACCCCCAGGCACCCACCTTGGGACCCCCAGAGGACCCCAGGGACCCACAGGAACCCCTCATAGATCCACCAGAGACCCCCATAGATCCCACAGAGACCTCCAGAGAACTCCAGAGACCACCAGAGATGCTCCGGAGACAACCCAGAGACCCGCACAGAGATCCCCGGTGCCCGAAATGTCGTCCCTCGGGGAACCCCCTTGGGGACCCCCGGTGCCCGAAATGTCGTCCCTCGGGGAACCCCCTTGCGGAGCCCCGGCGCCCGAGGTGTCGCCCCTCGGCAACCCCCCCTTTCGGGGACTTCCGGCGCCCGAAATGTCGCCCCTTGGGGACCCCCCATTTGGGGAGCCCCGGTGCCCGAGGTGTCGCCCCTCGGCAACCACGCCGTGGGGAGCCCTGGTGCCCGAAATGCCGTCCCTCGGCCAACCTCCTTGGGGACCCCAGAGACCCCCAGAGGACCCCCCCAGGGACTCCACAGGGACCCCCAGAGACCCCAGAGATTCCCAGACACTCCCAGGGACACCCAGGGACCCCCAGGACGCTACAGAGATCTCCCAGAGAACCCTCAGTTTCCCCCAGAGACCCCCCAGAAACTGTCAGAGACCCCCCAGACACCCCCAGACACCCCAGGGACCCCCCTAGACCTCCAGACACCCCCCAGGGACTCCCAGACGCCCCCACGGAACCCCAGGGCCCCCCCAGGGACCCCCCAGAGTCCCCCAGAGACTCTCAGAGACCCCCCAGGGACCCCCAGAGAGCCCACTGGGACTCCCCAGGGACCCCCAGAGACTCCCCATAGATCACCAGGGACCGCCCAAGGACCCCCGCAGACCCCCAGACACCCCCAGAGACTCCCAGGGGCCCCCAGAAACACCCAGAGATCCCTCAGGGACCACCCAGGGACCCCTTAGGGACCCCCAGAGACTCCCAGACACCCCAGAGACTCCCAGAAACCCTCAGAGACCCCCCAGGGACCTCCAGAGACCCCAGAGACTCCAAGAGACCCCCAGAGACCCCCACCGACCCCCCAGGGACCTCCAGAGACCCCTCCAGAGATCACGAGAAACCCCTCCGAGACCCCCAGGGACCTCCAGAGACCCCCAGGCACCCACCTTGGGACCCCCAGAGGACCCCAGGGACCCAC
The DNA here is from genome assembly GCF_047495875.1 of Pithys albifrons albifrons. Lineage (NCBI taxonomy): Eukaryota > Metazoa > Chordata > Aves > Passeriformes > Thamnophilidae > Pithys > Pithys albifrons. The sequence goes on along the minus strand of NC_092463.1, from coordinate 3,164 downwards.
AGGAACCCCTCATAGATCCACCAGAGACCCCCATAGATCCCACAGAGACCTCCAGAGAACCCCAGAGACCACCAGAGATGCTCCGGAGACAACCCAGAGACCCGCACAGAGATCCCCGGTGCCCGAAATGTCGTCCCTCGGGGAACCCCCTTGGGGACCCCCGGTGCCCGAAATGTCGTCCCTCGGGGAACCCCCTTGCGGAGCCCCGGCGCCCGAGGTGTCGCCCCTCGGCAACCCCCCCCTTCGGGGACTTCCGGCGCCCGAAATGTCGCCCCTTGGGGACCCCCCATTTGGGGAGCCCCGGTGCCCGAGGTGTCGCCCCTCGGCAACCACCCCGTGGGGAGCCCCGGTGCCCGAAATGCCGTCCCTCGGCCAACCTCCTTGGGGACCCCAGAGACCCCCAGAGGACCCCCCCAGGGACTCCACAGGGACCCCCAGAGACCCCAGAGATTCCCAGACACTCCCAGGGACACCCAGGGACCCCCAGGACGCTACAGAGATCTCCCAGAGAACCCTCAGTTTCCCCCAGAGACCCCCCAGAAACTGTCAGAGACCCCCAGACACCCCCAGACACCCCAGGGACCCCCCTAGACCTCCAGACACCCCCCAGGGACTCCCAGACGCCCCCACGGACCCCCAGGGCCCCCCCAGGGACCCCCCAGAGTCCCCCAGAGACTCTCAGAGACCCCCCAGGGACCCCCAGAGAGCCCACTGGGACTCCCCAGGGACCCCCAGAGACTCCCCATAGATCACCAGGGACCGCCCAAGGACCCCCGCAGACCCCCAGACACCCCCAGAGACTCCCAGGGGCCCCCAGAAACACCCAGAGATCCCTCAGGGACCCCCCAGGGAACCCTCAGGGACCCCCAGAGACTCCCAGACACCCCAGGGACCACCAGAGACCCCCCAGAGATTCTCAGAGACCTCCAGGGACTCCCAGACACCCGCCGAAACCCCCCAGGGACCCCAAGAGACCCTCCATAGATCACCAGGGACCGCCCAAGGACCCCCACAGAACCCCAGACACCCCCAGAGACTCCCAGGGGTCCCCAGAAACTCCCAGAGACCCCTCAGGGACCCGCAGAGACCCCTGAGGGACCCCCAGAGACTTCTAGACACCCGTCAGGAACCCTCAGATGCCCCCAGAGACCCCCAGACCCCTCCAGGGACCCCCAGACACCCGCAGAGACCCACAGGAACCCCCAGGGACCCCCAGAGACCCCCCAGAGACTCTCAGAGACCTCCAGGGACTCCCAGACACACGCCGAGACACCCCAGGGACACCCAGAGACCCCCAGAGACCCCCAGAGACCCCCAGAGACCCTCCAGAGACCCTCCAGAGACTCTCAGAGATCCCCCAGAGACCCCACATGGACTCCCAAGGACCCCCTAGGGACCCCCACAGATCGCCAGAGACCCACCCTGTGACCCCCAAAGAACTCCCCTGGGGATCTCCTGGGACCCCCCAGAAACCCCCAGACACCCCCAGAGACTCCCAGAGACCCCCCAGGGACCCCCAAGGACCCCCAGAGACTCATAGAGACCCCCAGAGACTCTCAGAGATCCCCCAGGGACCCACAGGAACCCCTCAAAGATCCACCAGAGATCCCCAGAGACCCTCAGGGACCCCCCAGGGACCCCCATAGACCGCCCAGAGATCACGAGATGCCCCCCAGGGACCTCCAGAGACCCCTCCAGAGATCACGAGAAACCCCTCCGAGACTCCCAGGGACCTCCAGAGACCCCCAGGCACCCACCTTGGGACCCCCAGAGGACCCCAGGGACCCACAGGAACCCCTCATAGATCCACCAGAGACCCCCATAGATCCCACAGAGACCTCCAGAGAACCCCAGAGACCACCAGAGATGCTCCGGAGACAACCCAGAGACCCGCACAGAGATCCCCGGTGCCCGAAATGTCGTCCCTCGGGGAACCCCCTTGGGGACCCCCGGTGCCCGAAATGTCGTCCCTCGGGGAACCCCCTTGCGGAGCCCCGGCGCCCGAGGTGTCGCCCCTCGGCAACCCCACCCTTCGGGGACTTCCGGCGCCCGAAATGTCGCCCCTTGGGGACCCCCCATTTGGGGAGCCCCGGTGCCCGAGGTGTCGCCCCTCGGCAACCACCCCGTGGGGAGCCCCGGTGCCCGAAATGCCGTCCCTCGGCCAACCTCCTTGGGGACCCCAGAGACCCCCAGAGGACCCCCCCAGGGACTCCACAGGGACCCCCAGAGACCCCAGAGATTCCCAGACACTCCCAGGGACACCCAGGGACCCCCAGGACGCTACAGAGATCTCCCAGAGAACCCCCAGTTTCCCCCAGAGACCCCCCAGAAACTGTCAGAGACCCCCAGACACCCCCAGACACCCCAGGGACCCCCCTAGACCTCCAGACACCCCCCAGGGACTCCCAGACGCCCCCACGGACCCCCAGGGCCCCCACAGGGACCCCCCAGAGTCCCCCAGAGACTCTCAGAGACCCCCCAGGGACCCCCAGAGAGCCCACTGGGACTCCCCAGGGACCCCCAGAGACTCCCCATAGATCACCAGGGACCGCCCAAGGACCCCCGCAGACCCCCAGACACCCCCAGAGACTCCCAGGGGCCCCCAGAAACTCCCAGAGATCCCTCAGGGACCCCCCAGGGACCCCTCAGGGACCCCCAGAGACTCCCAGACACCCCAGAGACTCCCAGAAACCCTCAGAGACCCCCCAGGGACCTCCAGAGACCCCAGAGACTCCAAGAGACCCCCAGAGACCCCCACCGACCCCCCAGGGACCACCAGAGACCCCCCCGAGATTCTCAGAGACCTCCAGGGACTCCCAGACACCCGCCGAAACCCCCCAGGGACCCCAAGAGACCCTCCATAGATCACCAGGGACCGCCCAAGGACCCCCACAGAACCCCAGACACCCCCAGAGACTCCCAGGGGTCCCCAGAAACTCCCAGAGACCCCTCAGGGACCCGCAGAGACCCCTGAGGGACCCCCAGAGACTTCTAGACACCCGTCAGGAACCCTCAGATGCCCCCAGAGACCCCCAGACCCCTCCAGGGACCCCCAGACACCCGCAGAGACCCGCAGGAACCCCCAGGGACCCCCAGAGACCCCCCAGAGACTCTCAGAGACCTCCAGGGACTCCCAGACACACGCCGAGACACCCCAGGGACAC